>NC_056693.1:31724000-32055000 GCF_018350215.1 Panthera leo | reverse complement strand
GTGTGCTTCATATATTCTCTTTGGCCCAATGGCCGCCCATGACATGTTCTTCTCACAGAGAAGCGGGAGCACAAGAGCCAAACCAGAATATGCTCAAGGACATAAGTCTCTGCTAGCATCATGCCCGCTAAACTTCCATTGGCCAAAGCAAGTCACAGGACCCAGCCCAAGATCAGTGGGGTCGGGAAGTGTGCCCTGCCCGGAATGCAAGAGGAAGGGAGAAAACGTATGCTCAACCATCACTCAGATTATCAGAGTAACACGTGTTGACCATCACGGTTGATATTATTTCCCCCCATTGACAGGAATTAAGACCCTCCAATATTTTTATGTACTTCCATCTTTGATTGCACCAGGCCATATTTAATCGGAAAATGTTAAAGAAAAGGAAATATGATGACCCCATTTTTACTTGCAGCCCTGGATGTAACAAGGCATAGTAAAACGCCACACCTCTCGTGCAGCGAGGTCTGGGACAATGAAACATGAGGCCCACAGCGTTAAAGGAATCTTTTCCATCTGTCATCTCAAAAATCCTCTGGACCCAACGGTGTGACGTGAAAAGCAGACTTGTTTGGAAAACGCCAGAACTTTACCTAAACTTACATCATCATCCTTGCAAAACTTGTCTTGTTTCAAAGCATTCTATGAGATTGTTTGTCCCAACACCAATGAAGCCGCCCGCATAGTTGTGGCAACCTTGTTGAAGCCATGCACCTTGGAAATAGTGGAGGGAGGGTATGGTTTGGAGGGAGGAATAAAACTGTAGGCTCTCCTCGGTCCAGTGGCATCACCCAGTTCAGAATCCCTGATCTGTTTCCCACTATTTGGAAGCAGATCACGGAGGAATTCTGAGCCAGTCCGTGCCCCGTCATCAAGTCACTGGAGAAGATTAGAGACGGTTTTTGCACAGCTCTGTTTTTGTCCCTTACACGATGTCAACAAAGAAAACTCGTTGCTTGTGAACCTGTTTCTGGAAATTGCAACATCCCTGGAAATGGCGAGATGCTGCCTGGAAGAAAATTCACGGTATCTGTGAAGCACTCAGCCCTCAGCATTCTTGCATTATGATAACGTCTTGCTGTAAACACCTGCCACTCTCTGCCTGAGAATATTTTCTGGCTGCTGGAGGAGGCTTGGCTGGAAAATGCCAGAAGGCCCCAAGCGCTGGAAAAGTGAGCATCTCCAGGGGAGCATCCCTCAACCGGTGATGGATGGACACTGATGTTTAAGCACCCGAGCTTCCCGACCCCTTGCTTGGGACAGTCCTGAATCACATTCTCCCCTCTCTCCCAGGATTTGCCAGCAGGACTGAGCCCGAGTGGCCCACAGCCATAACCTGTTCGATAATACACTCTTTATTGCCTTCTTTCCATCCCCTGACTCACTTCCCCACACCCCTACAGGTGCTTCCCGGGATCACATCCAAAATCAACTATTGGCACTCAAATCCCCGTGTCAGGGACCGTCTGGGGGGAACCCGGCCTCAGACACCGTACACCTGCAAAGCTTGACATTTCATCTGGCTTTGCTACTTGGTGAGCACAAAGCTCTGTGCATTATCCTAACTCGCTGCTTTTTTCCGGAAGATTCCGCTGGTGTCAAAACTGTCCACCAACAATGCTGACAGGCATCTGGTCAACCGCAGGGAAGAGTCTCCATGAGATCAGAGGCAGGTCCTCATTCGCCGTCTTTCCAGGGGGCTTGTCAGAAAGTGGAAACAGACTGTGAAGCTTTGCTCCGGCATCCTGAAGTTGCCCCGTTTCCCAGAACAAGTCTTAACGCGCTTGATCGACTTTTTGGACAGGAGATAAGCGCCCGTTCTCAAAACAATTAGGAAGATTCTCTTTACGTTGTGGCCTCTCTGGCAGATTTTTTAAAAGCCAGATAAGCAGTATAAATCTCTCCATGCGATTTTCTGCCATCCCGGATACAAAAGCTGTTGCAAATAAGCTCTGGGCCCTTTAGGATTCATACTTGTATTCTAGAGGACAGGACAAGTGGTGGAGAGTTTACACATTTCCTGGGTTTTAAACTGCAATCTGCTGTGAAACATGTCATCCCTTTTTTTTTTTTAAGGTTTATTTATTTTGAGAGAGAGAGCACGCGCACAAGAGGGCGAGGGGCAGAGAGAGAGAGAGAGAGAGAGAGAGAGAGGAAGAGGGAGGATCCCAAGAGGGATCCGTGCTGTCAGCGCGGAGCCTGATGCAGGGATCAATCACACGACTTCGAGATCACGACCTGAGCTGATACCAAGAGTCAGAGGCTTAACGGACTGAGCCACCCAGGTGCCCCGAGACATGTTGTTACTTTAATAACAGTTTGAGCGAAGGAGGGGACACGGCCGACACCCTATGTGCGCATCGGCTGCAAGAGGACCAAACCTTTGCCAGAAATCTTAACACGTGCCCCTGAGAATGAAGCATTATGGGACGGAACCTGATCAGCGCTGGTGGAACGACTTCGCAGATACCCCTCATGGTGGCAAAACCCTGTCCGTTTGGGGGGCAGCTAGAAGTTGGTGGCCACCTGGGGAGACTACAGTGGGTTTTTGACGCTTTCTGACGCTGGGAGAACCTTAACATTGAAACGCACAGCCTTCTGCTGCCAGCGATGGTGTCGACGAGACAGATGCTGACCCACGACACAGACGATCTCTCGGACTTGACAAAAGAACTGATGTCAAACCCATCCCACTTGAAGTCTTGGCGAATTCTGGCGTTCCTCTGACTAGCCTCGGGTCCACCCGGCCCCGGGGGGGCAACAGGGATTCTGACACCATTTGCCACTATGTGTGTGTGTGCATCAGCCTTTTCAGCGCTTGACTCGTCGATAACCATGTTGAATCCACAGGTTTACCTCCGCGGTCAATGCAAACAAAAGACGCTTTGGGTGTAAATTCACTTCGGAGCAGAATGAATGTTTACTTTTTGTTTTCTTTGGGAAATCTGTATCTATTGCCTCTTGGGGGAGGAGAAAGTAGCCATTTATTTCTGTCTGGGGAAAAAAAGAAGCGTGAAAGACAAAATTGCATGACGACCGATTTGATTGATGGCTACATGAAAGGAATATATTTCCAGTGCAATAAATGAGTTATATGCACACTTTCGCATGGATGTGCATTTTCCCGAAGTTCATAGATTCTTTTAGACTTTTTAATGGGATCAGGGCCTCCGGAACGTCAAAAAAAAATTTTGTTCCTGATTTTCTTTCGAAATGAAAACTTAAAGGAGTTTAAGTAATTTATTCCACCATGAATATACAGAAAGGTATTTTTGAAGTTATTTTTTAAAAGTGCATTTTTTTTTTCTTGAGGATGAACAAGTTCTTCTTGGGGCGTTGATTTAACTATTAATTATCCTCATAAGCCTCGGCACCCTCTGTATATAACGGAAAAAAGAAAAAGTCTGCCATTTGGTCCAATCACAAACGCTCTCACTTAACCAATTAAGCTTGAGAAGGTTTTGGCACACGGGTCCTCTTTGTTACTTTTGCGTAAATTTTAACTCCGATCTGTTTCCTTGTAAACAGTGGATAATCTTGTAGGAATGTTCTCGCCCTTGCTGAGGGATGATTTGCCTTTTCTGCCCCAGCGTCTCTCTCCTTCCCTCCACCCCCCTCTCTGAAAGTTTTCACATAGTTCTCCTCCTTCAGAACTTATATAAATATACGTTTCTTTGTGATGCTAAAAACTAATCTTTGTTTCTTCAGGCTTTTAGGAGGGATACTTACCTTAATCCTCTTAGGTCTGTGTGCCTTGAAGTGATAGCACTCGTAAAGTTTCAAGTTTCAAGGAGTAGGCTCTCCTAGGACCTGGGAGGAGGGAGCTGCCCTGAGATTCCTGTGCTATTAGCTTTGTGGGGAGCACTTTAAAAGGATGTGTGGCTTCCACTGTTGCTCTGTGCTTGCCAATGGTGCATTTAAGGAAAAGAAAAGAAAAAAGAAAAGGAAAGGAAAGGAAAGGAAAGGAAAAAAAGAAAAGAAAAGGAAGGGAAGGGAAGGAAAAGAAAAGAAAGGGAAGAGAAAAGAAGGAAAGAAAAGAAAAAAGAAAAGAGAGGGGGGTGCAGCCAAGAGACAACAGAAAAATTCAAATTACAATACATTGTTTCTACTCTTTGCATATAATTAATTGTCTAATTAGGAAGTAATTCTGTCTCTTTAAAAAAAATTTCTGTCCTTTTCTGTCTCTTTCCTTTTCTCTTTTAAAACCAGTGTTTTTAGAATTCCTTTTCTGTCTCTTAAAAAAATTTTTTTTAGAATTCCACTGCTTTTACTAAACCACTATATTCCCATTATCGGGCTTACGCATTTAATAATAAACTGTGGTGTTTCTGATCCCGCACTCAAAGCTGTTTGTAAATCCCGTATGTCTCCACGTTCCTGATCAACTAACCAGCCCTCAGCAAGTTGCCTTGATATGGATCCTCCTCTCCTGAGCATTTATTAAGCACCAAGCACTGCCCGAGAGGTGGCCAGAGGTGCAATACTGAGGGAGAAATTCACACAAAGAACTGTCAAGGGTTGTTTTTAGAAACTCCCCCTGGCTAAACTTGGGATTTAGCGCAAGTCATTTACTACTCAACAGCTGGTCTCCCTCCCCAGCATCTAAACCGAAGTCTCTTGAATTCGTTTGCAGGCCTCCACGCACATCACATTTAGGAGAGCTGTTAAAAATGTGAATTCTCATGGCCCAGTCCCAGTGAATTAGAATTTCGGGGAGTGGAGAAGAGGAATGTGCGTTTCTAACAAGCCCCCCCGCCCCTTGCTATTCGACCATAACTGAAGTTTGAGGGCCATAGATCCAGCTTCCCGACCCACCCCTGTTTCAGCTCCTAGGTAAACACTCTAGATACTCTCTCTGGTCCCTGCTTCGTCTCCCGGATGGCAGTGTCTCAGGGAGGGGAGGTGGTATAACCTCTGTTGACTTTGCCTGTTTGGCGTTGATTCCCCCCACTCCCACCCGCGTCTGGTAAGAGGTCTCAGGTTCTCCTCTGGAGGAACCACCAGTCCCCTGCTCTTAATTCATGCGACCAGACGGGAACCACCGTCTCCATGCTTCTAGAAGTGGTCACGTGACCAAGGCCTAACCAAGCAGCGCGATCTATCCCTCTAGCCCCGATGATCACGTCACTGGTGGACACGTGACTGAGCCAATCCTATGATACCCGAGCTGGGGCTTCTGCGGTTTCTTTCGTTGCTGGGCTTCTGGGGACCAGAATGACATAAGCCTGGAACTGCCGGGGAGGAGGTGGGGTCCCTTCCCTCCATGGGGAAGGGTTCTGCTTAAGAGAGAGACAGACATAGCTGAGAAATGGAGTGTCAGCCCTGAGTGTTGTTGACCCTCCTGGAGTCCCTGGGTGAGGACCTATTTGTAGACAGACCTGCCTCGCTGGGATAGCCCCTTCTCTGTTTCTCCCAGTTTGACTCAGGTTTCTGACGTCTTCCACAGAAAGAACCCAATTATGGATGGAAAATGAAAAGAACTGATTTCTTCCATGGTCAACATTGGTCTGGTTTAGACTAAACACTGGGTATTTGGTGTGGGTCAGGTCTCAGACCTAGTGGTAATCAATAAAAATAGGTTAAGTAAATGGTCTGGAAGCCTCAGGGGTGTGGATAACTCTTGGGGTGACTCCAAGACTCGCAGACCAAGTCGATGCCTGGAACATTCTGTGACGTCTTTCTGAACATGCGCTCTCTCAAGAATGAGTCCTTAAGGGGACAATGAGACAGAACGTTTGCCTTGGGGTCTCATGGAAAATTCCAGACCATGGTCATTGTACTTTTAGCCCTGATATCACACTCTCCCCAGACTGAGTATAGCTTATGTGTGACCTGTAGAGCTGGTCCAGACCCTCACAATTATCAATCACCGTCGATTTCTGAAGTCATAATGGCACCCACTTGAATTCATGGAAAAAAACAAAAACACAAAACAAGCTCTGGGATCATGAACTTCGGGAAGAAGTTCACCCTACGGTTAAGAACAAAGATTTTGAAATCACACAGAACTGATTCCCAAGTCTTAACTCTGTCAATTGCTATCTGCCTGATCTGGAAAACTTGTGTAGAGATTTTATCCATATAAGAGGATAATAATGGCAGCCTTGTGTATAGATGACTGCAAGAATTAAATTAGATAATGTATATAAAGTGCTCAGTGCAACGTGCGGCCCATAGTAATTAGCAATTGACCTTGGGTCCTGTACCTCACTATACCTCCTTGACATTTATGTTCTGCTTTTATCAGATGTTGAGAGGTTCCATCAATGCCCCCACCACCACCACCCACGCTTCAGCCCAAAGTTTGAAGCTCTTTGCAGCAGGCACTTCTGTTACCTATGACTTGCTCTAGGACTTGGGGCCTCAGTTTACCTCTGAAAATGGAGCGGGGTGGGGGGCGAATCAGGATTGTCCGACTACAAGTTCACTAATATTTTAACTCGTTCTAATATTTCTTCCGTGATGCCAAGAACTCTAAGCACTTAGCCACCAACCAACCAGAAGTTCCTAGGCAAACATGTCAAGTTTGTATTGCTGAATCACGAATTTGTCAAGGTACTTTAAAATATACTTTTTTTCTTTGCGTGAAGAACCCTAGGTGTGACTCACTATGAATTTGGCCAAGAATCCAAACGATGTCTACTACATACTTTACGATTTTACTGCGAACGCCATCAATTGGGAAGAATATTCTTCTGAAGCTTCCAACTTAGAAGATAAGTTGCATTTTTAAAATTACTCAAAGATCCCCCCCCCCCCGCCATATTTTTCCGCTTCTTTGATGCATGTAAGTCTTTTGACTTCAGCCCAGTTCTCATCTTTTGGCAAGTGACCAATTCACAGATTCCAGGCAATATTCAGAATGTGTTCAGCTAAAACAAATCAAGTCTGACAGTTGTCACAGAAGCATTTAACCAAAATTACTTCAACATTTTAACAATGCTTGACGTTTTCAGGGATGCCTTTGAAGTACAGAGCTCCCAAAATATTTAGTGTTAACAGTTTTAGACAGGTGTTTTGCCAAAGACATGTAAAGATGTGTTGAGTGAAGATTATTATTTTGCAGTGAGCTTAGCCTCTGGAAAAATATTTATGTCTTAATTGGATGGGATTCCACCTGTCATTTTATCACACACTTTGCTTATGGTCCATTTTGCTTAGAGTCCAAGAAAAATGAAAGTCTTTTCGGTGTGAGAATTAATGGGACGCATGTTGGAGCTTTTGTGGAATCACCGCGTTTGTTTGGTGATAATTGTGAGAGAGGGTTTTAGGAACTTGAACTCGAGTTTGCAATTAGAATATACAGACTTGGGTCTGAAAAGCTTAAGAAAGAAGCAGTGACAGAAAGTGTTGCAAAAGCCCTTTTAGAGCAGACCAGAGTTACACAACTAGAAAACCACTGAATTGAAAACTGAAATGGAAAAAGGCGAGCAACACATTTTCTAGGGGTTTCTGTCATTCTAGGGATTAGTGATCTTACTGTCTGGGACGTAGAAAGTCCTCACAAAAAAGGAGCTTCCCGCCTTCGTCTTCCTTGCTTTTCCCCTCTTTTCCTTCCTCCTGTTTCCTTCAACCAGCTTTCTGGTCACTTATAACACGATTTCGACAAGTAATCCTGAAGACGGAAACCAGAACTCAGCTGCTTTTGAACCAGTGTTTAGATTGGAGGGAAGACCTCCCCCTCCTTTGCTCAGACAAGCTCCCCATGTGAGTGTAGCTCGTGCAGCGTTAGAGTGTTGACTCCATGTCTGGAGGAATGAATGTGGTTAACGCCGAATGGATTTCTATATTCTATTTAAGCTCCGGCCATGTATTGAATGAGTGTCTGCTCTGGGGGTGTCTCCGTGGGCTCCACTGTGACCTTAGAGATGGGACCCTGCACGGAGAAGCGGGTCATAGGTGAAGGGTTTGGAGGTCAGGGGACAAGCGATCGTCTGTCGGAAGCACTCTCTGAATCTCTCGTTTTGGGTGGTGGGCTCCAGACGCCTAAGTACGAGAAGGTCCAACTCGAGTGAAAAAAGCAAAATCTCACTTCTGCGAGGTGGGACCTAAGGAAACAGCGTGAAGGACAAATCCAAGTACGGTAACTGATTCACAGAGTCATGAGGCCTTATGAGGGCACGCGCACCCCACCCCCACTTGATAATGTGCCTGCCCCCCGCCTAGCCCTGCCGCTGAACCCCTAAAACCCTTAAGTTCCCACCGTCCTCGTGAAGGTTCTGGCTGAGCCTTCTGTTCCTGCTGATGTGAGGAAGCAACACGTGCCACCCCCCCGGAACATGGAGGCAGAGAAACGAAGTGAGCCAAGGGAACCCACGGACTTCATGGTGCCTGTGCCACAGGCCAATGAGCTGGAGTTCAAGGCCAGCTTAACATGCGGGCGGGCTCCCAACGGACCATAGCTGACATATAGTTGTCATAAGGATTGAGCAGGGGAGAGCTGCTGTGCCCCTTTTCACTAGGGAATGAGCCTCTCGCTTCTTCTTGTTGTGCTGAACTCCCTTCTCGATGCCTTTTCGTGTGTTCTGCCCGCTCATGCCGTAGGCTCCTGTGTTGCCACCCCCCCCCACTCTTGGATTTTTACATCATCCCTGGCACTTGTTTTGATCAAGGTAATCATCTGGCATTTAGCCCGTTCACAATTGCTCCTTCGGATCAGCTATCCTGGGTCTGTAGCCAGTGACTTTTCATGCCCTCAAATTGAAAATACTCATCACCCATTATGACAGTCAAACTGGGAGCATACATGCTACACATATATCCCGAAACACTCTTTTCCTTAATACCTGTAGCTTTAGCATTGTTGGGAATGTGCTAAATAATCGCTAAAAACATGGTCTATGGTGAGAAGCCCGGGCTCTGGATCTGAATCCTGTCTCTTTTCTTTGCTATGGGACCTGGACCCTGGGGAGACAATCTCTCTAGGCTTCACTGTCCTCACGTGTAAGGCTGGGGAAATAACAGCGCTGAGTGCCTAAGACCATTACAGATAAGGCCTGAAACACAAAGCATATAAAATGCTCAGAATATGATCAAACACTTAATAAGCACTCAGAAATGGTAGCTACTGTTACGGTTATTATTATCGTCTGTAGGCAGAAGCAAAAGGCAATAGAGCTCAGGGCGCCTGGGTGGCTCAGTCGGTTGAGCCTCCGACTCTTGATTTCAGTTCAGGTCCCGATCCCAGGGTCGCGGGATCAAGCTCCGCGTGAGGCTCCACGCTGACCGTGGTGCCCGCTTAAGGTTCTCTCTTTCTCTCCCTCTACCCCGCTCCCCCCGCCTCACGCACACATTCTCTCTCTCTCTGACCCCCACCAAAAAAAATTTTTTTTAATTTTTAAAAAGGTAATAGAGCTCATTCTTTAGTCTCACGTAAAATATAGACGCAGATAGAGTAAACAAATGGGGACCCAGTGACCCCTGAACGAGGTTATTAAATGGCACGGCATACCAAGTGTCTTACGAACACTCCTGGGATCCCCCTTTAATGGAAGGTGAACTTGACAGGCTCTAAAGAACTATGTCAGGGGAAATACTCACAAGGCAGCCTCAGCCTGCAGTCTCAGCCAAGAGTCGTTTAAGGTCGGACACTGTAATTTGTTCTTGACAATGTTTAGCGATACTCTGAGGGTGGATATTCTGAGGGTGCCATAATTCTCCTCCTTGGAACCAGCTGCTGTAAGGAGCAGGCATTTCCGATCGTTGGGTTTCCCAGTAGTTGGTAGCATTTCCTCCGTGTTCTCGCAAGCGACCAAGCATCCAACACTCCTAGAATGCTAAATAATACCTACATAATAAGGTTAAGCCCAGGGATCGCCTTGCTGATACTAAGAATTTGGGGCTTCCTTCAACAGACAAATTGCTTTGCTGGACAAGCCATAATGCAACACGTTCATCTCAAGAGAGTTATTTCAGCGGGGAAATATGCTAAGAAGCTCAGTGCTTTTCTTAAAATGATCGTCTCGAAACTAAACATGGCAGCCAATTATTGTTGAACCGTTTGTGAAAAACAGTTGGATTGGAAGGTTAATATTGGAAGAGGCCACAATGATTGACATCAGCCCAATTCAGATGTTGGCTGAAGTATCCTGTCCCTTAAGAACCAAAAGAAATTGGCCTGGTCCCATTTCAAGCACTGGTAGGGCCCCGTGACCTTCCTAACCTCTCAGGAGGTTTTGGAAGGTAAGGAGTGGCTAACTCCTTGACTTGGTGGGTGGGCGGGGGTGGGGGGAGGGCATTTTTTCCATCCCATACGATTCTGGTTTTTGTTTTGTTGTGTCATTCTGTGGGATCCTTTGCCATACTTCCATGCTGCTCCCAATCCCAAATCCTCCAGCTCAGCTATGAGACTTAGGCATCTTGATTTCTGCATTAAAACTCACCCACACAGGGGCGCCTGGATGGCTCAGTTGGTTAAGCGTCTGTCTACGACTCGGGTCATGATCTCACGGTTCGTGGGTTCGAGCCCCGCATCGGGCTGTGTGCTATCAGCTCAAAGCATGGAACCTGCTTTGGATTCTGTGTCTCCCTCTCTCTCTATCCCTCCCCTCCTTGTGTTCCGTCTCTCTCTCTCTCTCTCAAAAATAAATAAACATCGAAAAAATTAAAAAAACAAAACAAAACACCCACATAAGCCCTTCATGTACCCCGCAGACTTGGCTAAGGTTTGAGAGAAGAGAGGGATGGTGCTTAGATCATGAAAGAGAGGTCGTCTTAAAATGGAACGGTAAATATTCCTGGGCCTAATGGTATTTGCCATAAGGCTTGGTGACTCTCCCCGTCCTTGCTTAGGAATCAACCCCCCTTCAATTCCCTCATTATTTTCACGCAGAAGCAAATAACATTGGACTAGACCACTTGGAAATTACTGCTTGGGCTCAGATGAGGTCCTGTCTCTCCTCCCAGTCTTGGGGATGGAGTGTGGCATATCATTCTTTGAGGTATATTTCAACTAGGTAAACAGGGCCCAGGGAAGTGAAACCATTTGTGCAGATAAACACCAGAGCCGGGACCCCAATATACGGCCGGTTGATGGTACATGGCCTTATTTCTGAGCCCCGTTATCGCCACACATATTTCCACAGATGTACCCTCAGGCACGTAGCTATCACCGATTCTCACATAACTCCATGTGTACTCACTCGGCACTAAAAACCCGAGTGAAGAAAGCTAAGTTATCCTCAATAAACCGAAGGCACCCTAGAATCTTGCTCTGCTTCCGGAACCTCACCGTAAACTCCAGTGGCAACAACCCTTCTTGGCGGGCCTACTGAGAATGAGAGGCCACTCTGGGCTCTGTGGGAGGACACGGTGGTGGATGAAGCCGTGAGCATTGAACCCCTACAGGCTCTACAGAGATGACGGAGACCAGGTAGGGATGGCCCCTGCCCCCGTGGGGCAACAGCAAATCCATCTCCGGAAAATAAACTCCCGTTGGTTAAGCCACTCAGTCTATGCTACCACTGTTATGGCGGCCCTCACAAGCACCCTGGCCAAGTAAATCGACTCTCGGCAAATAAAGACACCAGGCAGTGTAAACAGGGTGAGGAAAGGAGCACGAGCAGCTCGAGCAAGGACCTGGAGGAAGAGAAGGGGAAAATAACATGCAAGGCTGGAATGTGGGAAGGAAGAAGGAGCGAGAAAACTGGAAAGGTGAGTTCGTCTCCCGTGATCTAGGATGTGGAACTGAGAAGTGCGGTCTCTCGGGCCATTCTTGGGAACCTCGGTTGGCAAAGAGAACCAGGGAACGGGATGTTGGGTATAAACTTAAAGCATGTGGAAAAGCCCAGCATGTTTTCCTTTTTTCCTTGCCTCCACTTTTCCCATACGAGCTATTACTTTAGAAGTGGAAAGACATTCCGGAACGTTAACACGTCTATAAAATGAAGAGACAAGTTGAAAGGTTTCTTTGCTTCAGGGGCTTTGGGGCGGAAATTTGGGTTGGCTTGAATCTTTTATGGCCACGAAGGCGTTTCGATGTCCATTTAGTCGAGTGACTTTGGGAGGAATTCTCCACGATGTGATAATACATTTGTTGGCCGGGAAGCTAGGAACCCTGTTGACCGAGTCCCTTTGGTGAAACGGGTGACACGGCTTTGAGTCTTGTGCCCAGTGAATAAAATTTGGGTGGGTGACTTTCCAGAGCTGCGGGGGGAGGGGGTTGGGTGCCCCTGATGGCTATCAGCAGGGGGCCTCTGCCCGCTCCCTACAGGGCTGGCTTTTGTGTGCTCGGAGGAAAGGGAGCCCCAAGCACAGGGACAAGGTGTGGCTGATGGGGCCCGATAAACCCCACACAAAAAGCCCACTGTAGTGCTGAAAGGGTCTCCAATGTAGCCCTTTAATTTCCTCGCTTAGAAATGTTTCTCCTCTTTTCATCCCCGGCCTTTATCTTAACTTCTAATCGGAGCAAAGCGGCAGCCTTTCAAATTGAACAAATAGGCTCTTCTGCCTGTGACAAGATGTACCTCATTTTCTCGGCAAGCCTTCAGCAAGGTCACACCTTTTTAATTTATTTTCTGTAAGAAAAATCTAGTTGCTGGCTAGAACAAGGACCAGAGCTCGCTAGAGGTCATTTCTCGAGCTAGTCATAAAGTAGAATGGGATTAGAGCCGCGTAATATCCTCGGCCTCACCTTGCTGCCCACACCGGCACCCCGGGAGCGGACAGGGCCTGGGCGGGGGGACAGAGACGGTCAGCGTGGATTGTTCTGTCTTCTCATTGTGCGGCCGATCTTTTCCCGGGGATTTATTTGTATTTCAGATATGATTTTGACTCTCGCAGACAGGCGTGTGAAAAAATGTCAATGGAAGAGCATCGTGGGGGGGTGTGTTTAACATTATCTGACACAAACAGGGGAAAGGACACGGTGTCGTCTGCTTATAGGGTAGTTGGGCTATCCGCGAATGTACCCCGCCCACCGCCACAACCTTCCCATTTTTCCCATCCAGTGCCCTTTCCGCTCATTCCAAAATTGAGGCGACTGACGTCCCTCTGAAATCAAGGCGAAGTTGTCCTTCCCTAGGTTTCAGGCTGTGGCTCATTGGCGAAAATGCCTAGCCAGCCCTTTTTATGCTCCCCGAATTCTGTCTCGTTTTGTAGTAACTAACCTTGGTCGTTGTGAAAGTAGTTACCGTGTTTGTTCATACGTTATAAACACATAGAGGGATGTCTGCAAGGACATATATTAAATTTAACAGTAGTTCCTCTTGGAGAGGCAAGTAGGGACAAGAGGTAAAGAGGGACACCAGATTTTAACCCATGACTTGAAAGCTTTACAGTAATAATGCGTTCATGTTAACATCGTTTAAAAAAGTAACAAAAATACTTTCCTTTCAATGGAAAAATCAAGAACATGAGAGAAAGGGTGGCATATAAATCAAAGTCACGTATAAGCTTAGCTTTCAGGAAAAATTGTTGATGACACTTTGCTGTATTTCTTCTCACCCTTTAATTCTGTATATTTCTCTACCCCCTCTTCCTCCCACTGCGTCATATTGTGAGCGTTTCTTCATTTTATTAAATATTCTTTTAAAAACAGTGTATTCAAGGGGCCCCTGGGTGGCTCAGACGGTTAAGTGGCCGACTTTGGCTCAGGTCATGATCTCACAGTTTGTGGGTTCAAGCTCCACGTTGGGTTCTGTGCTGACAGCTCAGAACCCGGAGCCTGCTTCGGATTCTGGGTCTCCCTCTCTCTCTGTCCCTTCCCTGCTTGCACCCTGTCTCTCTCTCACAAAAATAAGTAAACCTCAGGGACACCTGGGTGGCTCAGTCAGTTAAGCATCCGACTTCAGCTCAGGTTATGATCTCACGGTTCATGGGTTCGAGCCCCACGTTGGGCTCTGTGCTGACAGCTGGGAGCCTGGAGCCTGGAGCCTGCTTCAGATTCTGTGTCTCCCTCTCTCTCTGCCCCTCCCCCGCTTGTGCTCTGTCTCTCTCTCAAAAATAAATAAACGTTAAAACAGAATAAACCAAAAAAATTTAAAAATTTAAAAATAAATAAACACTAAAAAATTAAAACAGTATATTCAATACCTGTGAGGTATTCCATCAGATTACGTATACCTAATGCATTCAAACATTTTAAATTTTTTTTTAATGTTTTTATTTTTGAGACACAGAGAGACAGAGCATGAGCAGGGGAGCGGCAGAGAGAGAGGGAGACACAGAATCTGAAGCAGGCTCCAGGCTCTGAGCTGTCAGCACAGAGCCCGACGCGGGGCTCGAACTCATGGAGTGTGAAATCATGGCCTGAGCTGAAGTCAGACGCTTAACCGACTGAGCCACCCAGGCGCCCCTGCATTCAAACATTTTAAAACCTGCTTATTGTTTTCAGTTGTGGCTGTATTAACTGAAATGCTGTAATAAACAGCCATATATATATGTGTGTATATATATATATATATATATATATATATATATGTATATATATATAAGTATATATATATGTACATGTACATAAGTACATATACATATATACATAAGTACATATATATGTATATGTATTATATACGTATATACATTTATATATTGTTGTGTATATCATATATGTATACACACACACACACACACACACACACACACACACATATATCGCAGCGGACACCTCAGGTCATTTTCTTAGGCTGGAGAAAATTCCTAGCAGGGCAGTTACTAGTTCAAAATAGAGAACATATTCAAGACTCTTTTGCCAGATTAAAACTCTAAGAAGAGTGCATCCATTTATAATACCACCAGCAGTATTTCAAAGTGTCTATTACAATTTTTCTGTTTTGCTGACTCTTTGAATGACGAGAGAAATAGTAATTAATTGTCTTAATTTGTATTTTTAAAATTACTAGCGATGTCAAACCCATCATTACTTTGCCATTTGTTGGTTTCTTCTCTTGTGAATCAGCTGTTTGGATTCTAAGTATTTGCTTACCAAGGTTTTCGCTTTGCTTACTGATTTGTAAACACTTTTTAGAGTTTAAGGGTATTAACCTTCTGTGCGTAAGATATTCTGCTTAATCTGATGTCTAACTTTTGATGTTTTTCTGCCTTTTTGATATTTGTAAGATATCATGATGTTTCTTCCATTGTTGTGCATTCAAACCTACCACTCTTGTCCATCATGGTATTTACATTTGCACTTAAGCTTAGAAAGGTCTTTTCCCCCCTAAAAACACATAACTACTTAATAGTCTACTCAGATACTTAGCCTTTCAGTTTTTACACAATTTGGTATTGATTTAGAAGTTATTTTTATCTAGTGTAAGATATGAATCAAATTTTATTTTTCTAAAGAGCTAACTGGTTTTTCTAAAACTGCTGATTGCAATCATTTTCTCAAGAATTTGAAATTCCAGAAAACTGACCTGTTCCATTGATGTCTTTGTGTATTCCTGGGTCAGTAACATATTGGCTTACTAATTACAGTTTTATGTTATGTTTTTCTATTCGTCAGTTTATTATTTATTATTCTTTTTCACATCTTCAGTAGTCTTGCCCATTTAATTAGCAGAAGAATTTTTAAATTTCCTTGTCATTTAATACTTACCAACAAACATTTAGTACTTAAACCAATAATGGTTTTTTTTATTGTGCAAATGAATAATTACTTTGATTATAATTGAACTAAATGTGTAATTGGGAGTATTGACAACTGTGCAGCATTAACTTTCCCATCCATGGACATGGTATGCCTTTTCATTTGTTTTTTAAAAAATGCTGTATTCCTCAATAAGTTTATGGATTTTTTTTTTTACATAGGCCTCAAACGTTTTATGGTGCTGGTAGAGAATGAGAGAAATGAGTGGATTTGAGAGACTGACAAGATATATATACACAGGCTTTGCTGAGAGATCAGGCATGGGAAATTAGAGAGAAAGACCGACTCCTAGATTCTGGGCTTGGGAAACAGGAGAAGTGATGATGCCATTCACTAAGATAAGGAACATCAGAAGAGAACCAGATTTGGGGAGGAAAGATCCATACTTTGGTTTTGGACATGTGAGTTTTGAGATGACTTTGTGATATCCAAGTAAACCCATGTAAGTCAGCAGTTGAATGTGTATATTTGAAGCTCTGAGGAAAGTGGTTAGCAAGAAATCCCCATTTACGAGTTATCTGCAAATGAGTGGTAATTAAGCTAGGTATTGTCTAAAGCACAAGCATGGAGTGACCAGAAAAATATGCAGAGAACTGAGCCTTAATGTCTGGGTAGAATGTGTTGGGCCTGCAAAGTGGCTAGAGAGAGGCCCGAGTGAGTGTTATGTCACCAAAGCCGGGTCATGGAAGTGTCCCAATTAAATCTATGGCAAATTGATTTCCGACAAGAGTGTCTATTTGTGTCTACACACACACACACACACACACACACACACACACACACAAAAGCCCAACGTGGGGCTCGGACCCATGAGCAGCAAGATCATGACCTGAGCCAAAGTCAGACACTTAACCGACTGAGCCACCCAGGCGCCCCACGGATGTTGCTATTTTCAACAATCCTGAGGAGAGCAGCCCAATGCTGACGCAGCCATGGTGCTCCATTCCCAGGTTCCTCAACCCATCCCTTTGGCCATCCCTAGCATACTGCATCCCATCTTCAATGTTGCCTCAACATCACAAGATGGCACCTACTGCACCAGCTATCACAACATTTTAGGAAAGAAGGAGAATGGGGGAGGGAGGGAGGCAAAATGGCCCCCAACAGATGAGTCAGCAAGTTTTTAAGAAGTTTCTCAGAAACCCTGCCCAAAACTGTCCACTTACTTCTTGTTTCTACAATTTCGTTCCCTGCAAGGGTGACTGGGAAATAAAGTGTTTGATTGGCTGCCATGTTGGCTTTTGGCTCAGATTTCCTATGGGAAGGAAGAAGAGATGGGATAATGAGCTGGTAACTAGCAGATGGTCTTACCAAATTTGCTTTCTTTGACGTTCCTCAGTTTCCACATTTACATTAACGATTCTCCCGCAGTTATACACTAGTCTGTTCCTTACCTTGAGAATTGTCCCTTTCGGTGACTTTGTTTATTCATCTAACTAATGTTTTTATTGAGGACCTTCTCTGTGCCAGCACCCGGAGCTATGGCACTGAACAAAATAAAACAGAAAGTCCCACTCTCCCGGAGCTTCATTTTAGTAAGGGAAAGGACGATAGAGAAGAAAAAAAAAATGACCAAAATAAATAGTGTGCCTAACGGTCACAAGTGCCAAGGCAAAACAAAGCAAGCAGGGCAGTGGCACATGAATGACCTGTTGGAGTGGCGGTTGTTGAAATTTTAGATGAAAGGACCAAAGAAGACCGCGTTGAGAAGGTGCTTTGGGGAATACAGACATAAAGAAATAAGGGAGCTAGCTCCAGGGAGAAGGAGTTGTAAGTGCAAAGGTCCTGTGGTAGGAGGGTTTTGGTACGTCTGAGGAACAGAAAGGAGGCCGATATGCTTAAAGCAGGCTGCAGGGGACACGAGAGGAGAGGAGTCAGAGCGAGACGCGGGAGCGGTCGTGCAGACCTTGGAGGCCACGGGCAGGATGCCAACTTCCTTTTTTTCACCTCGTGTCCCTCGTTGGAATCTCTACAAACCGATAAAGGCTCAGCGTTATTTTATTTCACTATTTGTTTAATGAAATATCAGGTTTGTGGCTGATTGCCAGCATCGGGGAAGTATTCATTATACCCACACACGCGCACACGTGCACACACACACCCCCCCCCCCCCACGCGTTTACACACATTTTCATTTTTCTTGTTTTAGAAAAGTAGCACTGCTACCCACCAGCTGGCTGTGCTGTGCACATTTTTACGTCCTCGGTTTTTTGGAGACGTGGGGCGGTACCGCCTGATGCGGTTGACACGAACGGGTGAAATGCTGATGAAATACATTAAATATGAAGGCAATCCTTGTACAAAGGGATTTCCACCAATGAGTCTAAGGCTGGCAACCAACCCAGAGGCAGATGGAGTTAGTTAGGAGCAGTTAGAGAAAGAATTCAAAGTGCAAGCTGAAACACAAACCTGGATTAAACATCACCAATATGAAGGAATTTTCATTGTGAAGTTTCTTCTCATTATTTCTCTCTCTCTCTCTCTCTCTCTCTATCTCTCTCTCTGTCTGCCTCCAAATCCCAGCCCCAAACTGTGTGTCTCAGATGAATAAGGAGCAGGTGTAATTAACTGAATAGATCAGTAAAAGGAGAATTATGGGATACGGAAAGCCTTTAAATATGATTCACGGGTTGGGCGCGATGGCAAACACGTGATAGATGCTCGGAAGAGGCCACGGGGAGACGGTGCTGAGCGCCTAGTGGGAAATGGCTAAAGCAGGCACCCGGATCTCGACAGTTCATATAATTATAAAGGACGAAATATTTTATAAAGATGGAACAAGTAAGACTTCACCAGCACCACACCTCATGCCCGCAAGGATTAAACAGAAACCAAGAAGGCATGCGCGTTTTTGTCCCTGGGGAGCAGGACGGCTGTTTCTTCCCTCTGGCAGTCAGCACTGGAGGGGCGCCGTGGGTTACCAGAGCGGGAGGTAGAAGGCAAGTGGTAAATCAAACTTGGGTAAATCAAAGTCCTTGGGTAAATCAAACTTGCATCAGAATTAGAAACTCTTCCCATTGGGGGAAAAAAAAACTGTTGGTGAAAATTAAAAACTAACCACAGACTGGGAGGAGATATTCGCAAAGTATGGGTTCATCTCCACAATATATAAAGAACTCCTATGAATCAATAACAACACTAGGAACCAATTTTAAAATGGGCAAAACAAAACAAAACGAAGAGACAAAAAGGGTCGAAAGACTGGAGCTGGAACCTGGGAAGAGAAAATGTATGAACGGCCAACACGAATATGACAAGGTGCTCAATGTTATTATTCATCAGAGAAATACAAAGTAAAACCACAATGGGATACCACTAACACTCAGCAGAATGGCTCAACTTAAGTGTCGGAGGGGCACCTGTGTGGCTCAGTTAGGCGTCCAACCCTTGACTTCGGCTAAGGTCGTGATCTCATGGATCGTGAGTTTGAGCCCCGCGCCGTGAGCCTGCTTAGGATTCTCTCTCTCCTTCCCTCTCTCTGCCCCTTCCCGCTCACCTACGTTCTCTCTCTCTCTCTCTCTCTCTCTCAAAATAAACAAATTCTAAAAAAATTGCAAAGACAGAAGTCTTTCCTCCAGTTCTTCCTTCCACTGTTGCAACGGCTTCCTTACTCCTTACTTGTTTGTCTGTTTTTCCTCGAGCTCCTCCCAGCCCATCCACATCGCCCCCCGGATAAACCCCACACCCCTAATTGTATTCCCCACGGCCCTGTATAGCCTGCCTCTCCACGTATTTTAAGTTGGCCACTCACTCTCTTCAGCCGCAGGAAGGGCTTTGCTGCCTCCTGCCCCAGGGACTTTGCGTGTGCTACTCCTTTATCCAATGAACTCCTGCTCAGGCTTCTGATCTTGACCCTGTTTTCAGTCTGGGGAGCTGTCTCTTCTCTCCCAATCCTGGCCCTCATCTGGACTGATTTTGATCCTTCCGTTCTTGTCCTCGTGGCCCCATGGACCTCTCGTTCGCCGTGGATATCAAAGCTGTCGTTTTCTGTTGGCTTATTCGAGAATCCTCGACACTTAACTAGGCCGTAGGCAGGGACAGCATCCGTTTTCCTGCCTCCTTGCCCAGTGCTTCCGGCAGCGCCTGGCTCCTAGCAGGTGCTCAGTAAACACGCGTGGAGGGCCAGGATGGCTCGGCATTGTGCTCAGACTCTGCCGTCAGACCGCCTGGCTCCAAATCCTGGGTCTGCCACTTGTCAGCCGTGTGACCTTCAGCCAGTCACTTGACCTCTCAGTGCCAGACGAGGACCAGAGTGAGGGCGGTTGCTAGGGTGTAGAATGTAGGGAGATACTCCAGGGCCTCCCCTTTGTCCTGGCCTTGTCTCGGGGCCTCAGTTTCCCTTATCTGGGATAACAGCTATGCTTGTGTCATAGACTCCGCAAGATGAAGTGATTTCATGGATGCAAACACTTAGACCGATTCCGGGCGGGGAGTGAACGCTGTGGGAGCATGTATCATCATCCTGTGTCAAGGGGCTCAAGGCCCAGTTCAAGTCCTTTCTGCCACTGCTTCCTCCCTCCCGACTCGGGCCCCCTCCCCGGAAACCGCCACCCCCACCACCACCCCCACTGTCCGCACAATGGCACGAGTAGGAGGCCGGTGGTTCTCATAGCCATTCGACAAGAGCTCTTTGGGGACCTCTGACTCTGAACACCTCCCAGCTCCCAGCACAGAGGGTGCCCTTCCCCCAAAACTGGCTGAGCCAATATCTACTCATCCCTCTTGCTGAAAACCAGGGCCAAGAGACCCTGCGGATTGCAGAAGCGTGGGTAAAACCGACTCCCAGTTTAAGCTCCAGGAGTAGGAGGGAGGTAAAGAGTCAAGCAGCATTCATCCCTGGGCTCAGGACCCCTGCCCCCTGCAATGTGCTGGTAAAATTGGGAGTCGGCAGCTCGCAGAAGAGCAGAGATGCTCCCAGAGGTAGACACCCCGAGAGGCAAATATTTTTGGTTGTTACGGTACCATGGGGAAGTTTGTACATGGAGTGGCCAAGAAGCCCATCTAGATAGCTCACCTTTTGTTATTTTTTATTTGTGTGTGTGTGTGTGTGTGTGTGTGTGTGTGGTTTGAACTGCCTAGGGAACACTGCACACCGTCCTCCCTTGGGGGCTAAGGGGCCAATACGCCTCTCTTCTGCTTGTCACCCCTGGCCTCTGTCTCCCGCTCCCCGCCGTCCAGGCCTGCGCCCTGGGACCCCTGAGAGACCCCAGATCCCCGATCCCTCTGCCGGCCCCAGCCCTCCAGAAGCCAGTTAGTCACCCTCACGCTCAAATTCCCCGTCGTCCAGGCCCGGCCAGACTTCTCACAGACCCGTGAGGCCGGTCATGAGGGAGCCGCCGTCCCCGGGGGAAGCAGATTTTCCAAGCCCCCGGGGGGTGCGTGTGCAGACTCGTGCCTGAGAACAGCCCGTCATCTGCAGAACCCAAGAACAGTGCGCGTCTTTGTGCTGAGCAGGATGAATCCATCAGAAGACCCACCTCTGGAGCTGATGCAGCCTCGTGCCCAAGCGCTGTTTATCTCGAACTTGGTGGGAAACTGGACACTCTCCAGTGTGAACCGACACGGCGTTTCTCCCGCGGCCGCCCCGCCTGCTCCTTTCTCTCCAACCAGGAGAAACTGAGGACAGGAGCCGTCCCGGAGCCGTTCTCACTGAATACCCGACAGGAGCTGTAGTTGAAGGGCTTGCGATTCCGCCAGCAAACCCGGCGCCCCAGGCAGCACGTGACGGCCTCACCCGCCTGGGCCGGGGCCCCACCCGGGGCTTGTTCTTGACCCCTTAATCCGCCTCCTGCCGTCCGGCGTCTGCAAGGGGGAGAAAGGCAAGCGATCCAGACTATGATCCAGAGACGGGGGAAGAGCCGCCTCCAGGGGCCGGAAATGGTACGCGGCCGAGGCGTCCGGGGCGATTATGATTTTATGCAACTCGATTCTTGCAAAGCCTGGAAATAGAGGTGGAGGGTCCCCGCGACGACACGCAGCAGGCCGCCGTGCGGCGCACCCCTCCGGTAAACACGCGGGGGTGTCTCTGCCGCAGGACCTGTTGTTGCTCCCGCAAAGTCAGCAGAAACGTGTGACGTACTGAACAACGCCCGCTGCATGCGTGTGGGCCATCTGTCGGTGGGCCAGCGATAGGAGTCGAACGCAGAGGTGCTTGGGGTTTCACCGGCGGTGGTGTTGCTGTTGTTTTCTGGGGTTTTTTGTTTTGTTTTGTTTTGTGTTAATGCTTTTTAACGTTTCATTATTTTTGAGCGAGAAAGAGACACACCGTGCGTGGGGGAGGAACAGAGAGAGAGAGAGAGAGAGAGAGAGAGAGAGAGGGAGACACAGAATCCCAAGCAGGCTCCAGGCTCCGAGCTGTCAGCACAGAGCCCGACGCGGGGCTCGAACTCACGGACCGTGAGATCATGACCTGAGCCGAAGTCAGAGCCTTAACCAACTGAGCCACCCAGGTGCCCCCTGTTTTTGTTGTTGTTGTTTTGTGTTTGTTTGTTTGCAGAATATCAATACAGGAGGCTGCTAAATCTGGTTATTTCCTGGGGATTAACATTACCCACATGTTTCCCCCCTGAACGAAATATAAGCCACTCAGGGACACCTCCACCCTACCTTTTCCCAGCCCTACCTGTCCAGGATTCTTGATGGTCTTAGCTTTCTCTTCAAAGGCCAGCCCGCTCTGAGGGATATCTTTGTTTCTTTACCGGGTCAGCCCCAGGACCACCGTCTGGATCGTCCTCCTGGGTAACTGCCCTTCCCATAGTCTCAGCCAATGTGGTTTGGGTTGTGTGGACTCCACTCCCAGACTGTGTTTTGATTTGGCCAATCAGATAACCTCATGTCTCTGGCCAAGGTGATTGGTTCATAGATACGCATGTTACCGCATTTGGGCCAATGAGAGTCAGGCCTGGGGACTTCCTTTAAGCTGCTTGGGGAAAGGAAGCTTTCTCTTTCTGTCAAAGTTAGAGCTATGAAGAATGAATCTGGGGCGGCTGGGCACCTGACACATAGAGAAAATCTACCTGCAAGTGAAGCCAACGTGGACGGAAATGTTAATTAAGAGGTGATGAGACGCTGAATCTTCATGACATTGTTTGAGCCACTGGATCAAGCCAGGCCTGAAGGTGGAACTCTTCATGTTTTAACTATGACAACACGCTTAAACATTATTAACTTGTTAAGCAGTTTGAGTTGTATTCCCTGTCACTCACAACTGAAAAAACTTCTAACTGGGATGTCCTAAACCCCAGGAACGTATATACTCGGAGGGCTCTGGATCTGCTCTCGGCATCGTGAAGCTCATCTCACGCACCCGTGGGCTTCCCCTCACCCTGCTGGGTCTCTAGTCCATGTAGCAGTGATGCCGTATGCTTCCTCACTAGGTCCAGGGCCTCGTCCTCTGCGGATTCAGCACGTAGGGCACTGCTTGGCACCGAGGAGATGCTTGATGTGTGACTTTAGGGGAAGCAATTCACTTCCTTGGGCCTCTGCCTCCTGGTCTGTAAAATGGGCCTCCAATGGAGCTGTTTACTAAGGCTCTGTATTCGACAGCAGGGGTGACGCCTGGGCAGCCTATGGCAGCTGGAGGAGACACCCCCCCCCACCCCCCCCACCCCCCCCACCCCCACCCCGCGTCACCAACCAAGCCAGAGTGCCTTCCACTTGTGCGGCTTGGGCGGAGCTAAAACTTGCACTCTCATATCCTGACCCTCCTCCAGTACTATGGCCCCTTCCAGCGTTTTCCGTAAGAAAAACAGGCCTGCCTCCGCCCCCACTTCATCGAATTCCTTCCAAGAACACTACCCCTTGACCGCTTCTGTGTCCGTGAGTTTGTGTTAGTTCTGCAAGGATGGGAAGGGGGCTGGGCAGAGGGACTCCCTCTGGTTTGCTGCGTGTCACCGAGATGCCCTGGCTCTTAACAGCCACAGCGCAGCCCGGAACTCGTGTGCCGTCCGTGCACGTCTGGAGCAAAATGAGTGTCTGAGTCCCCTCTTCGGGTGATGATCAAAATCACAGCAAAGAACTGCTCTGCTGTTTTGCTGTCTGTGCACCCCCGCCCCCCTCCCTCCGCGTCTCCGCTCTGAGCTATCAGCTTTCTTATTACCCCCTAATGCCATCTCGCCGACACCCCGGGTTCAAAATGGCACCAGGCAATGAGCTTTAAGGTTGTGTCTCTGCTGTTGTAGGAGATGTAACGCTTGTCAAATAACACACGCGCCCCGTGCGCATCTCCCGCTGACTTCAGCCTGAAAGGACAGGTCAAGGGACGAGCGCTCTTTGCGGGGAGATATTTCGTCTGCTAAATGGTTTTCAGTGAAACAATCACAGCTGCCGCGTGCGGCTCCACGGGGCGGGCAGAGACGAAGCCGGGAAGGTGCTGGGGCTTGTGTTCAATCTGGCTTGGGTTACAGCTACTTGAAGGCAAACGTGAGGCTCCAGAAATGACGGTGAGGCTCCCGGTTTCGAAGGGGAAGGGGAAGGGGAAGGCGGGCTGGGCAGCAGGCAGAGCCCGGCCACACCGAGCTCAGCACCAGGGGACATCAGTCCTTTCGATGTGTTTAGTCCATCACCTGCCCCGCCTCCTAGTCACCCACGTGTGGCGGGTATCATCGTCCCGGTCAAGGAAGTGCCACGAAGGCAGAGAAGTTTGGTCTGGCTGTTTACCGTTGTTTCCCCCGTGTCTAGAACAGTGCCTGGCACACGGCAGGTGCCCATCCATCTCCGGCAGATGAAAGAGTCACTCAGTTGACTGGCACAAGTGTGCTTTAGGTGCCTACGGTTTGGGGAAGGGAAACCAGAACGCCGCAAAAAAAGTGTAGGAACCCTTTGCGGCCACAGCGTTGGTTTCACGTGTAGATTTCAAGACTTGAAACTCTTGTCCCGGTTGATCTGTGACGTGTTCACCGGCCGAAAGAACACGACCGCAACGGCCTGCGAGCCACATTCTGTGTTCTGGTGGCCCCTGGGCTCGGTCCCCGCAGCTCACATGCGTGTATGGATTGAGCCTGCATTACCATGAAAATGTAATGAAATCAGTTGGCAATATTGAGCATCTGGGAGATTTTCACACGATGCGTTTCTGGGTGTCCCTCAACAATGGAAGGCACCACCGTGCTGTGACCTCCAATTTGTCCTCGACCTTACCTGGGTCACCTCACTTGCTCTCATAACCTATCTGCCCCTGAAGACTTTTGAGTGCACATCACGGAGACCTACGGTGTCCTACAGAGAGAATTTTGTATGAACTTTGAGGGGGAGACGGTCCAGGAAAATGTATCCTTAAGAACCATGATCGTTTGCAAAGAGGCAAACCTTTTTGGGGGGATTAGGAAAACAGCAACATGATATTAGGTACAGAGGACTTTAAAATTTCAAATCAACACGAGCAAGTTTGAAAACTTCAATAGGAATCGATGGCGTAAGAGTTGAGGGCAAATCTTTCTTGGGGCACCTTGAGGTCACAGCCATTGTCATCATCTTCCAGAGCAGTTTTAAAAGGCAAAGAAGCTCTTCCCCACCCCACCCCCAGAAACCAATGCCTTCTGAAACTTTGACCTGAATGTATTCTTAAAATACGTTTAGGGGCACCCGGGTGGCTCAGTCGGTTAACTGTCCGACTTCAGCTCAGGTCACGACCTCGCGATTCGTGAGTTCGAGCCCCGCGTCGGGCTCTGGGCTGACAGCTGGGAGCCTGGAGCCTGCTTCGAATTCTGTGTCCCCTTCTCTCCCTGCCCCTCCCCTGCTGACACTCTGTCTCTCAAAACTAAATCAATGTTAGAAAAATGTTTCATGGCACTTTGCTTCTTTTTGGATGAGAATTTGGTCCGGCAGGTTGTGGTTTTGGCTGCCAAATGCTTTTTCCTGCCCTTGGGACTGTACCCCCCTGGGTCAGTGACCGGAGACGACACTGTGGGGTTTACTGTCCGATCGCAGAGATCAGATGGAAGGCGGTGCAGGAATTTGGTGATGGCTTGAGGTGGGAGTGGTCCCGATTCTGGAGGAGCTTCAGGGGAGCCAGGAAGCTGGGTCCTGAGTCGCCAGGACGACATGGAAGCGCCCATTTGGGGAAACTGGGGCTTCCAGACTCTCCGGCAGGTGACCCCGGCCAGGCAGTGTAGAATGGAATGACCTTGGGGGCTGAAGGGCCTCTTTGGAGCCACAATATAGGTTTCACGATCAACCTGAGCTTTCAGAGAATTCCTTCATAATTTTGGCGAGGGAGGGTGGGGGAGGGAGACTCTTTCCTGCATTCATTTGCATTTAGATTTGAAGTTGAAATTAAGGCTTTTAGAAACTTTTAATTTCTATTTAATTATAAGAATTTCACTGCAGGGTATCTATCTGATTTAAAAAGAATAATTAAAATTAAGTATAGCCGCAGTGATTTGCCACAGCGTACGTCTGTCCTTCAGAACGTTAGGCAACAGCAAATTATTTGTGGCTGGAGGTGTTCTATATGTAAATTCCCACAAGAATAGAATTTGGTGATAGAGAAATTCAGATTATGAACATCACACTGCAGGTTTGAACATCAGTGCCTAATAAACGCTTCAGTTGTTACCATTACTTCTCTTAATATCCTCAATTAAATGATTTAAAATAGAACAATAGATAAGCAAGATCAATTAATTTTATAAGATGATCAAAGGAATGTGGTTCGGCATTGTAAAAGCTGTAAATGTGATAATGGTTTTATCAGACAGGAAAAATAACTCGAAGTGGCTCAAACCTTATTCGTTTATGCTCAGAGGGGTTTTATTTGTGATTAATCACGTTGTCTTTTGTAATAAGGAGAGTTTTAAGATCTTGCCCATTAATTTTAGAAAAAAATAATTCAGACATTAAAATAGATGTTATTCTCGGATGGTTGTATGTCAACCATAATAAGTGATAACAAGCATCAGAGTATCTTGATCCTGTAACCTGTTGGAAGGAGGCTGTGGGAGGGGCTGGGGAGCTGCCAGTGGCAATAACATTGATCCTCCCGAGTACCCGAAGAGAGGCCCTAACTCAGCTTCTGTGTCTGAGGTCTAGGCTGGAGGCCAAATGCAAGGTACAGCATCAGTGGTTCTCTGCTCATATGAAGGATGTGCCATCGGGAATTTCAGAATGGCAGGGTGAAGGGAAGAATCATTTTTGAAAGGCTACATTTATCTGCAGTGTGCATTGGGGTTAAGAATGATTCAATTATTTATACTCCTCTGCTTTTCAAAAAGAAATTAGGTACCTTTCCCCCAAAAAAGGACAGAAACGGTAAAAGAACAGAAAAAGAACAATGCTGGGTAATAATGGGGTGATGGGTAATGATTATGGTGATTCAATCTAACTAGGGGAAAGCGTGTGCAAGGAAAAACAGATTTTGGTTTAGAGCTTCCTGGCAATCAAAGCAAAAAGGGAAGCATGATGAGTTATTACTTCTTACTATCCTATTTAAAATGAAAAAAAAGGATAACTTTCGATTTCTAAAAGGATTTTTTTTTGCAAAAGTAAGAAGCACAGATTTTTTTTTTCTTTTAACGTTTATTTATTTTTGAGCCAGAGAGAGACAGAGCATGAACAGGGGAGGGGCAGAGAGAGAGGGAGACACAGAATCTGAAGCAGGCTCCAGGCTCTGAGCTGTCAGCACAGAGCCCGACGTGGGGCTCGAACTCACGGACCGCGAGATCATGACCTGAGCTGAAGTCGGCCACTCAGCCGACTGAGCCACCCAGGCGCCCCCACAGATTTTTTTTTTCAAGGCAAGGAAATAGAATAGGAAACACAAAAAAATGGTGACTCTGTAAGTTACCATGTTATTTGAACCAGAAGGTTGCTTTTTTTTTTTAAAGTTTATTTATTTGTTTTGAGGGGCGCCTGGGTGGCTCAGTCGGTTAAGCGGCCGACTTCGGCTCAGGTCATGATCTCGAGGTCCGTGAGTTCGAGCCCCACGTCGGGCTCTGTGCCGACCGCTCAGAGCCTGGAGCCTGTTTCAGATTCTGTGTCTCCCTCTCTCTCTGACCCTCCCCCGTTCATGCTCTGTCTCTCTCTGTCTCAAAAATAAATAAACATTAAAAAAAATTTTATTTATTTGCTTTGAAAGAGAGAGAGAGCACGAGTAGAAGAGGGACACAGAGAATCCCAAGCAGGCTCTGCACTGTCAGAGCAGAGCCCGACACGGGGCTCGAACATACGAACTGCGAGATCACGACCCGAGCCGAAATCAAGAGTTGGACACTTAACCAACTGAGTCACCCAGGCACCCCCAGAAGGCTTCTTTCTAACAGGAGCAAGTTAGCAAGTTGTGAGAAAACATCTCCGTCATCACCCTCCATCACATGTCGGTTTCAAAGGCCAGAAATATCACCCCAAATCTAGTTTTTCCTAGACAATGCAAGTTGGCGTGGTAGCTAATGACCCGTAAGCACGCCCTTGGCAGAATGGTTTGAGCGAGCCCATAGTAGCTTCACAAGTTTTAAGGAGCAGCTGAGTGGTTCTGATGAGACAGAGTGACACATGGTGGCAGGCAGGGGATGGCGCTGTGACCAACAAGTGGCTTTCTGGCAGGTGGCTCGCTGCATGAGCCATGGTTGGATTTAGCCACCACTAAGAGGCTACAGCTCTGTGGCTAAGTGGCTCCTGGGTTATTGCCTGCCTTGCATTAGCACAGCTATTTGGGGCTTACTGGAAGTACCTTGGCATGCTTTCTGATTAACCGGGCCGCGGTGCCCTCCTCCTCCACTGAAATTCTCCAGGCTAATCTCCTATGGCTCTCGGGTCTGACGGCACAGAGGTGCAGCACACTGCCATGGACCGACTCCCACTGGAAAATGAGCAGGGGAGCACGCTTTGGGACTCGGATGTTATCTGAGAGTCCTGGAGGGCAGACGGGCCAAGGAATTTTTCAGGCCGATGGTGATTCCTTCCCCAAGTCTCACGGCACTTCAAATACGGTTTCTGTGGGAACCTGTCATTTTTTTTTTTTTTTTTACCTTACGTTCCATTATTTCGGGGTAGGATCCAAAGAGCTTGGGTCTGGGAGACAGATTTAGGTCCAAATCCCGTCTTGCCACTTAGCGGTAATGAGAACCTCGGTAGATTATCCAACTTTGTTGGGTCTGTTTTCTTATCTGAAAAAAGAAATCTCCAGGGGCACCTGGGGGGAGGTTGGGGGGGGGGCTCAGTCGATCAAGCGTCAGACTTCAGCTCAGGCCATGATCTTGCAGTTCATGAGTTCGAGCCGTGTGTCGGGCTCTGGGCTGACAGCTCAGAGCCCGGAGCCTGCTTTGGATTCTGTGTCTCCCTCTCTCTCTGCTCCTCCCCCCCCACGTCTCCTCTCTCTCTCTTTCTCAAAAATAAATAAAGACGTTGACAAAACAAATCTCTGTGAGCCAGTAAATATAAAGAATCAAGATCTGTCATTGTGCAGAGACAATTCTCTGGTTACAGTGCCCTTTATAAATATGCAATAGACCCTGTTCTAGGTGCTGAGCATACAGAGAATAAAATGCAATCCCTTGAAGAGTCCCAACGCCACTGGGAAACACAAAGACGCTGTGAGGTGCTCCCTGATGGACGCCTATGTGGACAGCGCCACGAGAGGAGGGCGTCTAGCCTAGTGGATGTGCCCACCAAAAGGTGGTGTTGATCTAAAGGCCGTGGCTGACATCAGAAGAGCCAGGCCCCAGCTCAAGCTACCAAGGGTATGACCCACAGCCAAAGGTATTCACTCATATTTTCGCTGCTTCCTCTGTAAAAGGAGAAAGGCTGAACTGAAAGCCTTTCGCGTTCCCTGCAGATCATTAGCAACAGGGAGGCTGGCCAGCACAGCGGACAGCGAGAGCAGTACAGAGCCCAAGCAGACTCGCTCAGTAGAATGTTTGCTCCGTCTACCCGGAGTTCAAGCTAGAAGTCTTCTATGAAAGCCAAGGCTCTTCCGTCAGCTCATCCCTGGGACCCCAAAAAATACAAAAAGGAGAACGCGTACAGAAGGTCGACCTGCTAAGCGGTCGTTGACTTTGCATTACGATCGTGTTTACAAGGTAACTGGAAGGCCATTCGTGTGAAGGATCCATCCAGCCCAGTGACCGTGATGTGGCTCAGGGGAGGCAAGACGTGGAGGTGCCCCGGGCTGCCTCAATGGCCAAGCGCGCGGAGTCAGGGTCGCTCAGCCAGCCTGCTGTGCCGATGCTTAAGCACTGAACTTCATCAGCAGTGTAATTCCATTTATGCTATTACATAATTAAATTGAGACTTGAGTTGTGCTTTTTAAAAGATTATGTGACCATATGTAGCTTGAACAAGGGCCAACTTTGGAAAAAAAAAAAAAAAGTCTTTTCACAATTTCTTTCTATTGGGTTAGGACTTGGTTATTTCTTATTTCCTTTTTTTTTCCCCCTCATAAATTTGAATGGAACTCAGTCGGTACTTAATAAATTGATATGATTACAGTTTAAAGTATTCTTATTTTAGACTGTGCTTTCAATATGTTTTAAAACAAAAATAAAACCCTGTGGAACCGGATCATGTATCAGGCATGGAATATCAGTGCTCCCACACTCTGAGAGAACAATACGAACTAACATTTCAAATGGCTTTTCATCAAATCAGGTTTTAAACAGAAAGTTTAGAGTCGATACTGAGTAATTGAATTAGCAAAGGGTACACTTAATTCTTAAAGGAAGTCAGGGTAAGGAAAACAAAATGTTATGCCTAGCATAAAGTCACCATTTTTTATTTTTAAAAAAATTTTTGCTAATATTTATTTTTGAGAGATAGAGACAGAGCGCGAGCAGGGGAGGGGCAGAGAGAGAGAGAGGGAGACACAGAATCCGAAGCAGGCTCCAGGCTCTGAGCCATCAGCACAGAGCCCGACGCAGGGCTCGAACCCATGAATGGTGACATCATGACCTGAGCTGAAGTCGGACGCTCAACCCACTGAGCCATCCGGGCACCCCAAAACCACCACATTTTAAAGAAATTATTTAACATTTGAGGGAACGCGTCTTTTATAGTCAGTAATATTCGGGAACTCAACTCAGACATATACATCGAACCAGCAGAGGATTTTAAATTTTATAGGCAAACAACAACAAAAAATACTAATAGTGTTCAATGAAATCCAGCCATTATTTTAAAGTACAGTCATATGTGGGAAAACTAATAGGAAAAATAAGTTCTTGAAGCCTAAGGAGAATAGGGCCAGTTTTGCTTTTGTTTTTTTAATCAGCATAAACTCTTCCTTGTAAAATCTGGACTAGTCTATGCATATGCAACAGCTCTTTAGTAAGATGCATTAGAAAACCAAAGTGCCATTAGGTAATGAAACTGACCAGAGGTATTTCCTCGTGCTTCAATTAATACCCTGGTGGTTACACTATACTGACCAAATCCAACTGGAGTCAAGTTCAGATGTGAATTGTACTTAAGGACCTCAGAGTCACATCTTAGTGGATTGGTTTTGAAACACAAAAGCACTAAATTAAAATAATTGTTCTGTCTGAAAGGTTTTTTTTTTTTTTTTTCACCGATAACCCCAATAGGTACTCCCTCAAACTCAAACATTATCACAGAGCACGGCACGGCATCAGCGCCTTCCGTCGTCGCCCCACGTCTGACGCATAATTGGTACTCAGTGAATATACTGTGTTCAGAAAATCAATAGGATCTCATCCAAGACACTGAGCTCTTTCCTTTGAGATCTCCAAGTCTGCAGGCTTGCCTAGACTTGAGTTTGTTGTGCTAAAATCAATGTGGGTTCTGATTTAAAAGCCTTGAAGGGCGGCGCACGATAATACTTTCCGTTTTGAGAAATTCTAAGTCACTTACGTACTCAGTTATTTGATTCTCACCACATCCTTATCTCAGTTTCTTTTTTTTTTAAATCTTTAATGTTGATTTGTTTTTGAGAATCAGAGAGAGACAGAGCATGATTGGGGGAGGGGCAGACAGAGAGAGAGAGAGACACAGAATCCGAAGCAGGCTCCAGGCTCCGAGCCGTCGGCACAGAGCCCGACGCGGGGCTCGAACCCACGAACCTTGAGATCATGACCTGAGCCCAAGTCAGACGCTCAACCGACTGAGCCACCCGGGTGCCCCTCTCAATTTCATGTAATGAGATGAAATGATTTCCTGAAGCTTGAGAATCCAGTAGGTCGAGACCCTGGCTTGAACCAGTCAGCCGAGATCCGGGCACTATTCTCTCAGTCCACAGTCGGGGCCTACGGACTATGGCCCGGGGGCCGAGTTCACCTGTTTTTATAAAGAAAGATTTATTGGAACACAATCCCAGCCCACAAACTCATTTGCATGTTGCCTATGGCTGTGTCCGTGCTGCAATCACAGGAATGAGCAGTTGTGACAGAGACCAGATAGCTTTAAAGCCTAAAGTTCTGTCTGACCCTTTAAGAAAAAGGTTGCTAACCTCTGTTCTGCACCACTGGCTTAGGAATAAAGAAGAGTCCAAGTGCCGGCTCAGATGAAGTTCACGTCCACAAAACTTTCCATCAAGCTCCACCAGAATCCACCATCGGAAATAACGGTGTCGGAAGTGAGACCACCTCAAACTAAAAAAGCTTTTGCACGACAAAACAAAAAGTCAACTTCGTGAATGGGAGAAGGTATTTACAAACAATATATCCAAGAAGGGGTTACTGTCCAAAATATGTTTTAAAAAAAGCTCATACAACTCAACACCAAAACAAAGCCCAAACGATCCGATGAAAAAATGAGCAGAGGGTCTGAATAGACGTTTTTCCAAAGAAGACATCCAGATGGCCAACAGACACATGCAAAGATGCTCAACGTCACTCATCATCGGGGAAATGCAAATCAAAACCATAATGAGATATCACCTCAAATGTGTCCAGAAAGGCAAGTATCACAAGGACAAGAAGTAACAAGTATCGGGGAGGATGTAGATAAAAAGGGAACCCTGGTGGGAATGTAAACAGGTGCAGCCACTCTGGAAAAGAATAGGAAGTCCCTCAAAAAAGTGAAAAATAGAATTACTATATAATCCAGCAATCCCACTTCTGGGTCTTTAGCTGAAGAAAACAAAAACACGGTCAAGGGTCTGACTCTTGATTTCAGCGCAGGTCATGATCTCATAGTTCATGAGCTCAAGCCCTGCATCAGGCTCTGTGCTGACAGTGTCGACCCTGCTTGGGATTCTCTCTCTCCTATCTCGACCCCTCCCCTGTTTGTCCTCTCTCTCTCTCTCTCTCCATCTCTCTCCCTCTCCAAATAAATAAATACACTTAAAAAGAAAACAAAAACACAAATTCAAAAAGATGTATGTGCCCCTATGTTCATTGCAGATTATTTACAAAAGGCGAGATATGGAAACACCCTAAGCGTCCGTCGACAGATGAATGGAAGAAGAAGGAGGGGTGTGTGTATACAGCAGAATATTACTGAGCCATAAAAAAGAGTGAGCTCTTGCCATTTGGGTCAACATGGACGAACCTAAAGGGATTATGCTAAGAAAAGTAAGTCAGACAGGGAAACACAAATACTATATGATTTCACTTACACGTGGAGCCTAAAACGAAACCAAACAAATGAGCGAACAAAATAGAAACAGACTCCGAAATACAGGGGACCCATTAGTGGTTGCCAGAGACGAGGGAGGTCCGGCAGTGGGCAAAATAGGCAAAAGGGACCAAGAGATCCAAACTTCCAGTTAGAAAATAACTGTGGGCTCTACAGCGTGGAGTGTAGGGCCGATAATATCGTAATAACATTTTATGGTGACAGATGGTAACTCCACTTACGGTGAGTATTTCATAACGTAGATAGATATCTAATCACGATGCAGTACACCTAAAACCCATGGAATATCGTATGTCAACTATATTTTAATTAAAAAAAAAACAAGGAAAAAGAAATCATATCTGTCAACCAATTCAAGGCAGGGTGGGATGGTGGACAGAGCATAAGGCTTCGAGGCCACTCCGGGTCTAATATTAACTTGTGTCTTTTCTCTGAGTCCTGATTTTCCATCTGTAAAGCTGGGCTATTTATACCTCCCTTGCTGGGTTGTTTTAGGCGATTAAATAAGATAAATTATGTTGAAGTCTTAATGCAATGCCTGGCACATAGTAGAAGATCAATAAATAGTAATGAAAATAACAGGAATTTATCATAGTGTATCTTTTTTGTCTATATCTATCTGCATTCGTGTATTTGTTATCAATAAGCTGCTGTTGTTCCAGAGTGTTGGTGGGAACTGGGAACGTCTAGAGGAGGTGTCAACCACATCAGAAAGTTCTTCTTTCCAATGGACTCTGCAGGGGATTCGTGGCCTGGCCTTCTGGTCTTTGCCCTGGGGAGGCATCTTCTAGAAGATTGTGTCTTTAGCCAGGTTGAGCAAAACAGAATCCATTCCACACCCCCCTCGCCCCCCTTGATGTGGCTACCTCGTGTGAATATACCTCATCTCCACATGCTTGTGCTAAAGCCTACCCTGAAATAATGTGATTTCTCACCAGAGTGTTCTCAGGGGCAACAGGCGGCATTTGAGAGGCTTGAATTCCTGCCATCCCTGGGCTTTGGGGGAAGATGATGCTGTGGAAGCTTGGGGTTGCTCTCCTTGGCCGCCTCACCTGCCTGAGCACCACCATCTATCAGCCAATGGACTTCAGTAGCCTCTTAACTGGGCTTCCGGCTTCCACCCAAGCGCCCTATGGTGTGCACCTGGTACAGCGACCAGAGAACTTTAACAACGTGTGTCAGGTCGTGTCACTCCTCAGCTCAAAACCCTTCCATAGCTCCGCATACCTCTCCAAGTAAAAGCCAGTTCCTTCCAAGGGTGTACGAGGCCCAACATCAACTGGGATCCTCCTTATTACTTCTCCAGCTTCGTCTGTTACTCTGTCCTGTGCTCACTTCATTCTAGTCCTAATGGCCTTCTTGATGTCTCCTGAATGAGCCAGGACACTCAGACACTTTGTACTTCCTGTTCCTTCTTTTCATAACACTGTCGCTGACTCCCACATCTCCTACAGGTCTCTTACTCAAGTCTTTACACCTTCTCCGCGAGGCGCCCTGATCCTTCTCTTCCAGACATGCCCCTCTGCCCTAAGCAACGCCCATATACTCATAAACATTCCCTGTCCCGTCTCCTGCTTTATTTTTCTTCTAAGCATCGACCACCACCTAATATTAGCACCCTGAAGGCCAGGCACTTGTGACTGTTTTATTCACAGATGCATCCCTAGCATTTAGAACTCTGCCTGGCACATAGTAAGTGATCAATAAATATTTGCTATGTGAATGAATGTAGATTAAAATTATAGGCTGAAGCACTGAGTGGAAGACCCCAGCCTTCATCCTTCTAAGGATGGCATTTCCAGGAAGACGCGTGAAGTACGAAGTCTTACGAACAGAAAAATGGTGGAAAGTTTTCTGGACTCCCAAGAAAATAGCAAGGTCCTGTTTGTTCAACACTAGGGATAATGGAATTTTTTTTTAAATTTCTACTTTCGACACTCTTTTACTTCTTTGTTTTTCTTATTTTATTACACTTAATAGGACCTCCAGAATTATGTTGAATAAAAATGGTAATAGAGATCATTTTTGCCTCATTACTGACTTCAAATGTAATGCTTCTCAACTTTGACCACCATAGAGAGTGTTTGCTGAGTTTTTGGTAGATGCTGGTTATCAAGGTAAAGGCATTCCCTGCAATTTCTGGCTTGCCACGACTTTTATCATGAATAAGAGTTGAGCTGAATTGGAATTTTCTTTCTGCATTTATTGTTATGATCATGCTCTTTCTTGAATCTTTTAATACAGAGAATTGCACTAATGCGTTTTTCTAATCTTAAACTGCCCTTGAGGGGATCAATCCTACCTGCTTATGAATGTTTTCCTTGCTAGATTTTTTAAAGGATTTTCACATCTATATTCCTAAGTAAGCCAATAATTTTATTTTCAGTAGTGTCCTTGTCTTGATGTCAAGATTAACTTTTAGTTTCATAAAATGGAAAATTTTCTACCTTTTTTTTGTTCTGTGGTAGAGATTGTATGAAACCGAGGTCATCGATTCTTGGATGATTGGACAAAACTCACCCAAAAAGCCGTCTGAGCCTGATGTTTGTGGAAAGGGGTTTGGGGACCATTGATGACATGGACTTAACGTACTACTTAGCTTTTCTATTTCTTCACCAGTCAATTTTTATTTCTATATCTTTCTAGAAGTTTCCTACACCCTCTGAGTTTTAAAATTTATTCACATAAGGCTGTTCACGGTATGCTCATGATTTTGAAAAGTCCTACTGTATTTACGGTCATGTCCCTTTATTTCCTTGATTAATCTTGCCAGAGTTTTGTCCATTCATCTGTTCAAAGAAGTAGCTTTTGATTTTGCTCATCAAACTATTTTATTTTCCACGTTATTCATTTTGGTTCTTTGTTACTTCTTTTTCCTATTATCCTTAGGATATTTCTCTCATTAAGTCTTTCATAACGTGTGACTTCGGGGCTACAATTATTTCACTTTGTATTGTTTTGTCTTTGCAGCATGAGTTTTGATAACCATTCTATCAGCATTCAGTCCTAACTGCTTTACTATTTTCATTACAGTTTCTTTTGTGACCTATCTCTACGTAGAAGATTTTGGTTGTTTTCGTTGTCGTTGCCTAATTTCCAAATACAGGCTAAGATTGGTTCTTTCTTTATAACGTAATCGTATTATGGTCGTAGAATGTGGTCTGTAGAAAGTTTACCAGTTTTACTCCTTATGCTTCCGGATTCGGTTCCTTCCTTCTCTACATCATCTTCTAGTAGCAAGGACCTTTGAGTAGTAAACGCCATCAGTCTTTATCTGAAAACTTTTCTCTGATTTTCACTTTTAAATAATTAATATCTGTCCTTGGGAAAGTATTGTCCTTCAACAACATGAAGATATTACCCTATTGGTTACTAGCCTTGATTGTTTTTTTTCAAATTTTTTTGGTCATTTTTAATTTTATTTTTCGAGAGAGAGAGAGCGAGAAAGTGGGAAGGGAGATACAGAATCCGAAGCAGCCCAGAGCCTGACGCGGGGCTCGAACTCACGGACCGTGAGGTCGTGACCTGGCTGAAGTCGGACGCTTAACCGACTGCGCCACCCAGGCGCCCCGCCTTGATTGTTTTTTAATCAGCCCATTGTCATTCCAACTCCAGTCCTTTTCCCTTGATTTGCTTTTAAGGATTTTCTCTTTGTCTTTGGTATTCTGGACTTGCGTTACTATATGTAGGAGTATGGATTTCTTTAATTTATTCTCCTCAATATTTAATATGCTTCTTTTGAGGTCTTGTGACAATTCAATTCTCGGAAACTGGCAGCCTTCATCTACAATTTACACATAATTTCCCTCCCATCCTCCCTACACTTATCTCCAGAACTCCTTTGAGATGTGTTTGGATCTTCTGATTCCATGCTGTGTGTCCCCTAATCTCTCTTTCATCTGATTCATCTTTTTACGCCTCCATTCTGGATTCTGAGTAAGTTTCTCAGATCTATCTTGTGGTTCCCCAATTCTCTCCACTGCTATATTTAATTTGCTGTTTAACTAGCCCTTCGAAATTTAAACGTCAATGAGTACATTTTTCACAAATATGAAGTTGTTAATCGGAGCCTCATTTTTAATTTGAAATTTTAGAAGCTGCCTGAAAATCCAACCATTATAAACTAAGCGATGATAGACTGAATTATGCATTATAGTGCATCTATTTGATAGATAATTATGCAGCCATTAAAATTACAATAACAAAAAGCATGAGGGGCCTCTGGGTGGTTCAGTCGGTTAAGCATCTGGCTCTTGGTTTTGGCTCAGGTCATGATCTCACGGTGCTAATTCAGGCCCCACATTGGGCTTTGCACTGGGCATGGAGCCCGCTTAAGATTCTCCCTCTCCCCCTGCCCCTCCCCACTCACGTGTGCACGCATTCTCTGTCTCTCAAAAAAAAAAAAAAAAAAGGTATTAAAGCAAAAAGTATAAAATCACGTATATGCGGGGCACCTGGGTGGCTCAGTTGGTTAAGCGTCTGACTTCAGCTCAGGTCGTGATCTCGCAGTTCATGGGTTCGAGCCTGCGTCGGGCTCTGTGCTGACAGCTCAGAACCTGGGGCCTGCTTCGGATTCTGTGTTTCCCTCTCTCTCTCTGCTCCGCTCCTGTCGTGCTCTGTCTCTGTCTCTTAAAAATAAATAAAATATTTAAAAAGATAATAAAATAAAATAAAATAAAATAAAATAAAATAAAATAAAATAATGTATATGCTATCCCATGAACATATGTGAAAGTAACATGAATAAACAAACTAATAACACCGTAGTTATAGTAGGGTGATTTCATTGCCCATGACCTTTCTCCTCTTCCAACCCTTCTATAATGATGTGGCATTATTTTTTACTATTTAAAATAGTTCCTTAAAACACATTTACTTTGCCAATAGAGCATCTGGGTACAGATGCGAAATCCGAGGTGAGAATTAGCACTTGCTTATATATGTCCCTACTGTTGAGTACCTCTTACAAGCAGAAATCCATTTCTGGATACCAGCTGATATTCGACATCCCGTTAGTCATTTGAATCCCACACATGCACTTCTGGCCCGGAGCTGAGTTCAGAAAACTGAAATCCATGTGCTAATGTCACGACTGAGATGCCACCGGACTTGTTTCTTACTTTTCTGTCAAACATAATTAAGAGCTTGGCTTTGAATATTGTAGATTGGGAACTGAAAAAGGCTTTTCCATTCTGCAAATTGTGCGTGTGTGTGTGTGTGTGTGTGTGTGTGTGTGTGTGTTTTAAACCAGGTGAGAAAGCTCGGGCCACATTTAAATTAACTGAAGACTTTTGTAAAGCTCTGACTTTTGCCAAATCAAAGACAAATCTGCGTTTCTTCCTAAAGACCTTAACAACGGTGTATTTGTTACTCATAGTAATTTCTTGCATAACAAAATAAGGTTTTTCCTTACCTCAGTTGGGGCGAGAACTTGGTGTTTGGAGAAACTACACAGAGCGAGCTCTGGGGACATCGGCAACATAAACGTGTCTTTTGATCTGGTCAGTTTCCTTCCTTCCCTCTTCCTAGTGTTTCGGGCTGTGTTTTCTTTGCAGATTCTACAAGTTATGTTATGTGTCCCGCCCCAGCACTCTGTCACCTGATTAAACTACGGAACCGTGGGGACGATAGGTACTGATGAAAGGGAAACCTGTCCAAAATTTCAAAATTTTTGACTCTCAGTGGGCTGGCCTGGGTTCTCGTTTCCAAGGTGCTCCTTGAGTTTGTGAATCCTCCGGTCAGACGCCGATTCTCAGCGTGATCATCATAAATGCTCTTCTGTTTCCATTTACTCTGAAAGGTCAAAAGATGCGGCTGGTTTATGAGTTTATTCTGCCATGTATCACTATAGGCGGGTCAGCGGGCCAGCGGATGGATGGGCAGTGCTCACCTCCCCATTTATTACTCTTGTCAACTCAGAAGGGATTTTTTTTTTTTTTTACCTTGTGAAAGGCCCATCAGCAATGAATCAGTGAAGTGAAGACGACAGTTGATTTGTGAATTTAGATTCTATAAAGTGACTCTGCTTTGGCGGGCTGTGTAGATAAAGCAACTGTCATGATAACGTGGCAAGTGCAATTCCACAAAACCAAATTTATTGCACATTTGAGGAAATCATCCTATTTTAAAATGCCATAAATTCGAAATTGAATATTACTTATTCCTATGAATTTTGATTTATATTTTGAATATTTTTAATGGGATGCTAAATAGCCTAGGTTTGAAGTTATGAGTTTATGCATTTCTTCTCGCGGGCTATTGTGACTTGGCTCAGAATATATTGGCCATTCTTAGGATTTTATTTGTGTGGACGGCAGTGGGGGTGGGAGAATGGATTCGTGCACCTGCTGAAGGCACCCGGTGGGGAAGGATACGGATGCTGGCTATAAAGAAAGGGGGGAGCTGGCTGCCACCTTCCTTCCTCCGAGCTGTCTCACAAGGCTGCCACAAAGCTCAGGGAGGGACTTTGTGCACCAGCTCAGACAAGGTCGAAAGAGCCATGGAAGGGAACACGGAATCCTGGCCCCCCAGGGGGGGTCTGATCCCCATCACCCGCCCTCAGAGTGCATTTCCCTGTGACGCTTATGGCCACAGTAATTAACCATTTCAGCCGTTACTTATTCGCCGGCTGTCTCCACCAACAATCCACATGCCAGCCGCTAGCCTGGCAAGCAGGAGACCCTCCGACAACGAAGACAAGAACCCCCCATTTCCCAGAATGCTTTAGACCGTCGTCTTCTCTGGGTAATTCAGCTCTCTCTTTAACCGTTAAAAAGCAAACCCTTTTAATTTCCATCCTGGAGCTTAAAGCGTTTAAGAAAGGGTACACCCAATTACCTTCCTCCAAGGAGCAAGACCGGGAAAGATCCCTCCAACCCGTAACTGAAAATTGAGTGCCTCTGCTAGACGGTGGCCTCCGGTAGCGTTTACCGGACCCGTGGTGGAAGGAGAGCTCGGGTGGGAAACCCATGAAGGCCAACGCCATGGCCTCCTCCTTCCTCCACCCACACCTCTCCCAGCACCTGCCCAGGTGTGGAGCAGGTTGGGAAACTATGAGAGGCCACGGTCAGGATTTCCCCAGTTCACACTGGTGCTGCTTTGTCACTGATCCTCTAGGGGAGTGGCTGCTCTTGAGTCCAGAGAAACTTCCTGCCAGTTGACGAGATTCAGCTGAGCAGACCAGCTAAGCCCATGAGTGCCTGGTAGACCCCTGGAGCTCTCCGACTCCTTTTGAGATACTTTTAATCACTGCTGTGTTTGGAGCACTGGTGGATTTTGCGTGGTACCTGCTCGAAAGGTTTTAAAACCTCTGTGTAAGGGGATATCTTAGAACTTTCTGGATCTGAGCCCTCTTCGGTCCCAAAGCCCCCCCAAAAATGTGTGCCCTTCTCTGCATTTTTCCTGTGCTTCTCTTCCCACAGGGCCTAGTGAAGAAGAGAAACGCACAAGTAGACATTTTTTTTAAAAGATACGCGAATTCTCTGGCATACCCTACTCCCCATCTCTGACCATCACAACCACCGGGCTATGTAGCCAAATATGGGCAGCTTAAGCGCGCTGATAATGTAATTCCACATGTGACTGTATTGGCTGAGAACCGAGCTGGGTCCAGCTGCGAAACCCTCCATGTGGCTTCTCCAGGTGGTCTGGGCTTCCTTATAACATGGCGGCTGCCTTCCAAACGTGCTCGTCCAGAGCAAGGGAGAGAGACAGCAAGAAACAGACACACACACACACACACACACACACACACACACACACGGAGACACATAGAGAGGGAGATAGAGAGGGACAGGGAGAGACAGAGACAGAGATAGAGACAGAGAGAACGAAGCAGAAGCTGTGTCCTTTCTCTGACCCCAGAAGCCACACAGAATCTATTTTGTCGCATTGTTTTTATTCATTAGGATCAAGTCACCGAATCTGACCCACATTCAAGGGGCGGGAAATAAGCCTCCACCTTTTGAAGGCGCAGACCTATGTTAAAACCACCACTTTTTCTTGGTTATAGGGACTTCGAGAGAGAAGTTCACAAGCAAGTCTGAAGTCTTCTCCAGCATTCCACATGCCATGTCATTCTTTCTGGAACATTACTCCAGGGGAGAAGTAGAGGTAGCTGGGCCACCTTCTCACTTGCAGTGACCCTGTCCCTTTTTTTGTGCATGCTTGGCAGGCTCTATCCACCCTTTAAAGCCCATCTCCTTTGGGAAAATATTCCAGGGTGCCCCCAGGTAGAGTTGATTCCCTTGGCTCTCTGTTTACCCACAGCCTATGATTCTTATGTCCACCACAGCACCAAAGTGTCCATCCTCTTACCTTCTAGATGGTGGGTTCCCCTAGGGTGGGAATCTTGCTCTATCCCCAGTCACAAACATAGCACCTGGAATGTGCGAGGTGGGTAGGGTCCATAAATGTGGGCTGAGAAGAAGTTAGAAAAGCGAGCAATTGTTCTGGGCTAGAGTTTTCTAGAATGGGATGTGCACAAGCTTCACTTCAAGAGATCCTATAAAAGGATCCTATAAAACGATCATTTGTGCCAAATGAATTTGAAAAAACTCAACTCTCCCTCATTTGCCCCTTGGAAATTCATAAAGCATATCAACACTCAAATGGTGTTGAGTGTGGTTGAAGAGCTTAAAAAAAATGTGAGCTCTGGGGTCAGCCTGGATTTGAATTCTGGCCACATCTTTGTGCCTAAACACATGTGCCTCGTTTCCTTTGACTACAAAATGGGAATGATCGAATTATTCCCTACCACCTGAAGATACTGTTGCTGAGAAAATTAACTAAAATAATTCATGAAAGGCACCCGAATGTGTTAGGAATCCAGGAACTATTGAGTAATATTGTCACCAAAGGCTCTGAGAAGTCCTGCATCAAACGATCACAATATTTCCCAAACTTATTTGAGAGTACTGCCATTTTTTTCGGATCACACTTACTAATTCACACCCACATTTTGGGAAATGATGGCAGTAGATTTGATAATATTGGAAATTAGTCTCTGCAAGTTACATGATGCTTTGAAGCTAGAAAAACTTCAAGCGAGCATAATTCTTGAGGGGGTTGTTCAAGGGACGAAGTTGGAACTCCCGGCCAATGAATGAGCAGCTGACACATCTTTCTCATTCCATCTCTTTAACTGATGGCTTCTGTCCTTTTAGGAATTTTATTTTATTTTTTATTTTTTTTGCTTTTGGAAATCTTTCTCTCTGTTTATAATATACTTTGTTGTTGAATTGGCTTCCATACAACACCCAGTGCTCATCCCAACAGGCCTTCCTCCATGCCCATCACCTACTTTCCCCTCGCCCCCGCTCCCCACCATCCCTCAGTTTGTTGGTATTTCAGATGGGTTTGACCACATTTTTTCAATAGCCAGCATTGCAAAACAGGAAACACAAGCACAGCGAACAGTGATCTTGCCGAGCATGGTTGGATGCCCTTTTTGCAAATGCCCAACCCTGGCTTGTAACATCCTTAGATATGTGTTTGGGGAGAGATGCGATCAATGCTTCGCGTCTGTCTTTCGTGGGGAGCTGCGGATACTGTGGACAGAAATACAGTGCCTTATTTACTGCGGGCCAGGGCGCTTGTGAGTCTCCCAGATCCTCACGGGGCACTGAGGGTGTCGGGGGCTGCCTGGATTCCTGGGGAGGACTGGGCTCCTGGTGACTCATCAAGGTGGATGACTGAGTCCCGAGCTGAATCCAGTGAGGTGGCTTTAACTGCCCACAGCCATCTCCTCTCTTTCTGGTAATGCCTCATCTCCATCTTCCTCCGGGAAACCACCCCTTCCCACTCTCAGGGATGCTGAGAGAGGACCAACTCTGCCCCCGGCTGCAGAGGTGGGCACACGACCCAAATCTGGCCATTCAGAACCTCCCATTCCCCTGCTTTGGAGTGGACGTGTGACCTGAGCGGGGCCAATGAGGGTCCCCGGTTGGAATTACTGGAAGACAGCCAGGCTGGTCAGACCCGGGGACAGTGCAGGGGAGGTGGCAAGCAACGTCATTGTCCAAGTAAACTCAGCCCTTAGACTTGCTGAAACCTCCTCTGTGATAAAAAGTGGAGAAGAAGAACATTTGCAATTACACACCTCACACGCCCTCTCAAGAATAATACTTAATATTATCATGATTGTATTTTATTGAGCATTTACTATGTGCCAACTCCTGTGCGTCCTCCATTGTCACATACATACACCATGTCCCGTCTGAACATCTCTGAAGTCATCGTGCGCCTTTTAATTGATGGCTTCTTACGATTGCTTCCAGCCAAGCAGGGGTCACGACCTGGTTGTCCTTGCCTTAACCGATATATCCCACATTCATTTTTCATGAATGCCAAGGGTGATATATGGTGAAAATCTGTGTCTAAGTAAAACCCCTGGGGCGCGTGGGTGGCTCAGTCGTTAAGCGTCCAACTTCGGCTCATGATCTTGGAGTTCGTGGGTTCAGGCCCCACGTCGGGCTCTGTGCCGACAGCTCAGAGCCTGGAGCCTGCTTTGGATTCTGTCCCTCTCTCTCTCTCTCTCAAAAATAAATAAGCATTAAAAAAAATTTTTTTTAAATAAAACTCCCAACCACTTCTTCAACAAAAATTCCAAATGACAAGAGCATTTTGGGATACGGTTTAAACACCAGTGTCTTCCTTTCTCGGAGAGACATAAGGCGATGTTGTTCTTGGAACTGAGGGCATCTCAGCGTCTAGGAAACACAGGATTTCCTTATTTAGCATTGGGGTGGGGACGGTTTAACACTTAACAGACCAATCCGTGGGGACGTTGGCTAATTCCTCAGACCCACCACCAAGCACCAAGCGCCGGACCGGTGTGCAGAAAGCACATAAAACGAGGCCAGATGAGATCAGTTCGAAACCCAAATCATAAACAGACTTTGCCCTCTGGGCTAGGATTTCAAATTTGCGGTCCCAGGCAGAGATCATCTTTTCTTATTCCTTTCTTGGAAAAAAAAAAAAAAAAATCTCTTTTCTGTCCTCTCCCAAATCCAAACTTTCCCCCCAGTGTTGCCGCATCAGATAACGCCATGTCGGTGTGGTAGCGTTCCTGAAAACGTTACTTGTAATCTACAGGATTAGGCCCAAAGCTACGTTCCCGGTCTGCCGTTTCTCTACCAGAAAATTGTTACCAGGGACTGAAAAAGACCAGTGAGCTTGTTTAAACCGGCCAAGGACCCAGTTGAAATGATGTGGCAACAATTAGAATATGCTTTCCTTTGGGAAGACGTCACTCAGCCTCTTTCAGCCAAATGTCCCAGTCGTCACGGATAATTTTTCTGCACAACACCGCCCCCCCCCTCAAATTTTTATAAATTAGAACCATCCAATTTGGCTTCAGGAGTTTTCTTGGCAGTAGGGAGGAGAGTTTCATGCTGGAATAAATTGTACCGAGGAAAGAAGGGTCTTAGGGCAGACACAGCTTGCTGATGGAGTGTAGGCAAATGGGGGCATGGTGAGGCTTTCCTTCAGAGGCTGCTTTGAAAACTGGCTTTCATGTGAATATCAGACGCTTTATTGCCTTGACTCGGGTGACCTCATCTACCAGAATGAAGTCATCCATTCTGCCGGGGAAGACAAACCTTCGTTCCAGAGAATCAATCAGGCCCATCAAGGGCCCTGCTCACCCCCTTATCTGCAGCCAAGGAGGGAGCTCGCAGTTATAAACCTGACAGGCCCCAGAGAGCCCCCCGTTCTGCACGTTCCACTAAATCAAAAGGGAACCCAAAGCCTCAAGGAGCACCAACTTGCTAGTCGGTAAGCACAGCTTGACACATTTCTGACTTGGGGGATTGTTTGGAATCGAGGGATTTCTGGAGAACGAAAGCGCGGCATGCCGGTGAACTTCGGGGGTTTCTCCTTCTTGTGATTAAACTATTAACTCCTGCCAGATAGGAATGCCAGGCACATAATTGCTCGCCCTAGCCTTTTCATCCCGGGCTATTGCACATCCCATAAACAGTCCAATTAGGAAACCAATTAAAATGAGAAAGAGGCTTCCTGAATTACCTAGCAGTGGAGGCAGCCCTGCCTTTTCGTTGTCAACCAGTGAAAGGTTTTTATTCTTCATCTGCTGAAGAGGCCAACGACGGAAGGGAACCCGGGCTGCCCACGGGCCGAGCTGTGCTGAGGGGGACAGACTGCAATGCTCTGTGGGACTTCTCGGAGGGTGTCAGAGGAGAAGGAAGCTTTGCCTTGCTTATCTTCTTGCAAGCCAGAAAAGTACAAATACAAATGGAGAACCCTATGGGGCGCCCGGGTGGCTCAATCGGTGAAGCACCCAACTTCGGCTCAGGTCACGATCTCGCGGTGCGTGAGGTCAGGCCCCGCGTGGGGCTCTGCGCAGACAGCGCGGATTCTGTGTCTCCCTCTCTCTCTGCCCCTCCCCCACTGGCGTTCTGTCTCTGTCTGTCTCTCAGAAATAAATAAACGTTAAAAAAAAAATGGAGAACTGTACCATGAAGTGTATTTTCTTATTGCCACGGGAGATCCGGTGAATGCGTAGCCTGTCAGAGAGTAGATTCTTCGCTTAGGAAATGGGCCACCTGCCTCCTGGAAGCCTCTCCCATACATTCGGTCACTAGATCCTTCCGCAGGGCGTCCCTGTGTGGTTGTAGGATCCCTCATGCCAGCAGGGAAGAAGCTGACCTTGGCCAAGGTCACAGACGTCTCCATTCGTCTGTTCAAGAGACATGTATGGCTGGCCGACTCAGTGTGGCAAGACTTTGCTAGTCCCTGGGGATCCGAAGGGCAATGAGGACAAGAGTCCTGCCTCCGGGGACCATGCAATTCGGAGATGCACTCAGTCACTTCCCCTCACCCTGGGCTCCCGCAGCACCTCACAGGCCCCCCTAGTTTAAACCTCCAGCTTTAAAACGAATCCCAGCGCATGGCACACGGGCAGGTGCTCCAACGGGAAGTGTCCAGACTCAGGCCTCTGCTCCTCCCACCTGACCATCGGGATCCCGAGTCCTGGAAGCCAAGGGGGGCTTACCGATTCCTTTCCCCGATGTGCATGTGTGCGCCCTGTGGATGCACGCGCGTGCGTGGGCATGTGTTTGCAGAAGAGATAGTTAAATGTTTTTAAATTTTCTTTTAACGTTTATTTATTTTTGAGACAGAGAGAGACAGAGCATGAATGGGGGGAGGGTCAGAGAGAGAGGGAGACACAGAATCGGGAGCAGGCTCCAGGCTCCGAGCTGTCAGCACAGAGCCCGACGCGGGGCTCGAACTTGTGAACCCCGAGATCATGACCTGAGCCGAAGTCGGACGCTTAACCGACTGAGCCATCCAGGCGCCCCGAGAGATAGTATATGGCGCGTTCCCGGTTCTCCGGGGCCTCTATGGATGGTGGAGGCCTTTTGGGACTCCGCGTCTAACGTTGGCCTTGTCTCTTGCTGCTTACAGAATTAAAAGGAGGAACCCAGATCTGGCGCGCTGCAAATGGCTGGAAGGCTGAGAGGCAGCGCCCTAGGAGAGAAGCCCCGTCGCCTCCTGTCGTGGCACCGACCGCTCCTCTCTTCGTCCTGAGAGCCTTTGCCGTGCCTTCTCTCCCCCTGTCTGGATTCCGAGCTCCTTAAAAATAAGCTGCTTTGCTGCTTACAGCCCTCACGACCCTGGCCCAGGGTGGCCCCTCCCCGCATCCCCGACAGGTGAACACCCCTTTCTCGAGTATCTCTGACCTTCTCCACCAGGAGCGGCTTTTTTTTTTTTTTTTTTTTTTGCACCTATAATGCCTGGGCCTGTTTCGTTGAAATTTTAAACCAGGCGGCGGCTTCAGGACCGGGATTTGAGCCTGTAACGTCAGCATCGTCGTATAAAACCCCGAGGCCCATCCATCGCACTTCTTCCAGTAGAATCAGGTGGGCAAGTCGCTTCATCTTCTCTAGCTTCTGTTTCCCCACCTGGAAGCCTTAAGTGACAACAGTACCTGAGTGGGGTTTGGGGGAGTTAATGTCCACCGTGTGCTTAGGACGGGGCCTGGCATATGGGCAGGTGCCACGCCATGTAAGCCCCTCCCGTTCCTGTGCGGTGACGCTTGTCCAAGCCGTTTGCTTTGTCCGCACGGCGCGGCGCGGGGCTGTCGCGCCTCTTTGGGGGATGCTGATGACAGCACCAGTTGGGAAGGGCCTCGAGAGACTCCCAGTGCTCTCAGCATCCTTGCTGGACCCCACCCCCCCCGAAAGGTTGGTTTCTATGGACGGGGCGTTTGGTATGTAGCAGGTGCTATACGTTGTGTTTTCATACGTCCTATCTCACTCAGTAAAATGAGCAGCTTTGGCTTAAATTTCTGGGGGCCGGAAGCCCACTATATCCTAAGGTTTCTACAAAGAGGCAGCACAGCAGAGGGGTTCGGAGGATGGACAAATCATATCTGAATCCCAGCTCTACCGGCTGGGTGAACTATGTAAACTCCCTCTGCCTCGTTTTCTCCATCCATAAAACAGGGATAACAGTGATGCCTGCCTGCCAGGGTTTTATGAGGATTAAGTGAGGGAATGTCGACAAAGCTTCTTTCAAAAATGTTTCTTTTACTTATTTTGAGAGAGGGAAAGAGAGAGCACACGAGCGGAGGGTGGTCGGAGACACGGGGAGAGGATCCAAGCGGGCCCTGCGCCGTCAGCCCAGAGCCCGATGCGGGACTCGATCTCCCGAACCCGCGAGATGATGACCTGAGCCGAAATCAAAAGTGGGACGCTTAACCGACTGAGCCACCCAGGCGCCCCAGGAAAGCTTCTCGAAGCGTCCCTGACATGTACACGCCCCGTGCAAGACTCGAAGGAGGAAATTTCACTTTTATGGCGACGCGGTGTCAGAAAGTTCTCTCTTTGATGTAAAATCCATACTTCCTCCTCTGTGGAGTCAAGCAAGGGTCCTGCATTTGGCAAGTCCTCAGTCTTGTGCCTGTTGTCCTCTCGGTGGATTTCCTAGCCGTGCTGCCTTGCAAAGTGACTTCTGTTATCTGAGCTTGTATTTCCTCATCTATTAAATGGGTGCTGTCACCACGGTGTAGCTAAGCTTCCAGAAACTCACCTTGAACCCAGTGGTGACAACTCTTCGGGCCAGGCTTACGCTAACCAACACCCTAATTCACACTGACGAGGACACGTGCATCAGGCATCATCCCAACATGTCACTTCACGAGGATCAGGGTCACTGGCAAGAGGCCTGGAAACTTTAGGGTGATCCAGAACAGCCAGGACGATCTTTCCAAAGCACAGATTTGATGACGTCTGTCCCCGGCCTAAATTGCTTGTCATGAGTTGTTCCCTTGTCCTTTCCTGCCGCATTCTCCGTCGTTCCCTGCTCTCCCAGCCCCACCCAGACCCAAATTTCCATGTTCTGTCTGGAGCAGTGCTTCTCAAATGGGGGTGAATGCGCCCCCCCCCCCAACCCAGGAACATTTAATAATGTCTAGAAACATTTTGGGTTGTCACACCTCAGGGAGGGAGTGGCACTGACCCCTGATGGGTAGAGGCCAGGGGTGCGGCTAAACCTGCATGAGAGAAGTATGGCGGCCAAATATCAATAATGCCACGGTTGAGACACTCTGGGCTGTTTTCTACTTTTCCACAGAATAGTTTCCACCAGCCATCCACTCACCTGTGCCTACTTGTATCAGTCAGGATAGACTAGGTTATAGTGCGTAACACACACTCCCATATCTTAGTGGCTTAACCCCATGATGCTCATTCCATACTAAGGCCCCACTCCAGTCTGTATCATCCTCGCTCTGGGACCTGAGCCAAGGGCACAGGCACCCTTAGAATGTTGCAGACTGCAGTGGCAGAGGGAGAGCACACGGCAAATGGCTCACTGGGGTCACTTTGGCTCACGTTTTATTGGCCAGTGCAAATCACATGGCCACGCCCAACCTCAAAGAGGGTGAGGGAAGAAAAGAGAGGGGAAAAGCTCCTTGACGTTGGTCTTGGCAATGATTTTTTTTTTTTTGGATAGGGCCTCAGAAGCACAAGCACCAAAGGCGAAAAAGAGACAAGTGGGACTGCGTTTAAACTAAAAAGCTGCCGTGCGGCAAAGAAAACCATCAACAAAATGAAAAGGCAACGCACAGGATGGCAGAAGGCCTTTGCAAGCCATCTATCTGATAAGAGGTTAATAACTAAAACATATAAGGAACTCATACAACTGAACAGCAGAAAAAAAAAAGATCTGATTAGAAAAACGGACCAAGGAACTGTAGAGACCTTTTTTTCCCCCAAAAAGACATACACGTGGCCAACAGGTACATGAAAAAGTGCCCAACTCCATTAACCATCAGCGACGTCCAAATCAAAACCACAATGAGATACCATTCCACATCCGTTAGAATGGACATTGTCAAAAGGACAAGAGACAACAAGTGTTGGGGAGGATGTGGAGAATAGGGAAACCTGGGGGACTCTTGGTAGGTATGTAATTGGTGCGACCAATATGGAAAACAGTATGGACGTTCTCCCCCACAAAATTAAAAATAAAGCTACCTTATGAGCCAACCATTCTACTCCAGGGTATTTATCTAAGGAAATGAAACCACTCTCTCGAAGATATAGCCGCACCCCATGCTCATTGCAGCGTTATTCACAATAGCCAAGAGAGAAAAACAACATACGTGCCCATTGCCAGATGAATGGATAGAGAAAATGTGAAGACAGCCCAGTGCCCACGTCCCCTTTGCAAGCTGCACCTGCAAGGATATCAGAAGTCTGTAGTTGGTGGGACAGGCCCATCATCTTCTCTAGACCCAGCCCATTCTGCCTCCTCCTATCAGTGCTTCCCAAGTTCCAAGCTGACTTCCCTCCTTTGATGGATCTGTTCTGTGTTAGATGTGCTTATAATACTGAATGATGTGCATCAAACCCAGTTCTTCCTACCCCCTACCCAACTCTGGTGAGATCTGCTTTCTAAGGCAACATTTTCCAAACTTCTGTCACGTACTTAAGACTTTCCCAATCTGGGACATAGCTTTGTCCCACTTCCCCTATAATTTAATGGATACATCTTTTTTTTTTTTTTTTTAACTAAACTCATATGTTCACCTAGATAAATTTCTCTACAAACAAGGACACTTTGGTCGTGGATAGATCGATGGATGATAGATAGATAGTTACAGATCAGTCATTGAGTCATCGGTCCCTTTGGGAGATTCTAGGGAACCACGTAAATATTTGCAAAAACTGATAAATCAAGCATCTATCTTGCCTTTTCTATATGACCTGTATCTCAGGGTAGCCATATAGTTGATGAAGAAAAGCTTTTCCTTATAGAGTTTTCTAGCTAATAGGTGAAGAAGGAATGTTTGGAAGTAGACCATCGCTATGTTGTAAGACTTAATAAATCAATGGATCTAGGCAATGGTCATCAGTCAGTAGTAACGTCATGGAAAGAGAGACGGCAGACATCGTATACTTCTTAATGAAAGAACACAACCCCATCAACGAAACGACCTTGCAAAAACATACTGAACTTGAATCTGATCAAGCTTCTAGACCTAACTACCACTTTACAGGATCCACAAGGGACGGCGGAACTTACCCACAAGATGCAATCAGCAAATCTAAATTGTGGAAGGTTCTACACAACAAATGACCTAGCTTCTTTAACACAACTATACCCTCCCCCTCCAAAAAAAAAAAAAAAAACCTGCAAGTTAAAAAAGAGAAAGAGATAGAAGAAAAACCCCAAAGGTCAAGAGAGCCCGATATGACACAGGAAATTACAAGTCTCTTTTGGATCCTGATTCCAACAAATCAGGTAAATGTGAACACTGGCCTGGTGATGTCATGATATTGATACTAATTATTGTTAATTTTTCAGATATTGTTAATTGTTTTAGGTGTGATAGTTTTTGAGATGTGATTATATTTTTAGAAGTCCTTCTATTTTGGAGAAAGACCCCAAAATACTTTCAGATGGAAGGACGCGATGTTCCACTTGGCATGAATAGGAGGTAGGCAGTGGGCAGAAGAGGAGAAAACAGTGGCCAAGTATCAGGGATGTCAAAGCGGAGTCTCGTTCTGTTATTCCCCTTATTTTTGAATATGCTTAAAAATGTCTACAATAAATTGAAAACAAAGACCAAAAAAAAAAACAACCCAACAACACCAGGAGGAGCTGCTGGGTGGCTCAGTCGGTTAAGCGTCCGACTTCGGCTCAGGTCATGATCTCCCAGTGCATGGGTTCGAGCCCCGCATCGGGCTCTCTGCTGTCGGAGATCCCCGGCCCCCTCTCTCTCTCTGCACTGTCAAAAATAAATAAATAAACTTTAAAAAAATAAAGTCAAAAAATAAAAATAATTTAAAAAATAAGTGAAAACCAGGATGAGGTAATAGAATGACGGACAGCATCAGTGACAGGGAGGTGATCAGGGAAGCCTGAGAAAATAAATGCATGCAGAAATGAATGACGACGAGCCAGGCGCAGGAGGGGACAGGGGAGGAGTATTCCAGGCGGAGGGATGTGCAACGCCACCAAGATTCCTCGACACTGTCTGAGAAACAACCTTGTAGAACCTGGTAAAATGCCACTTATCCATTTTCTAAATTGTGCGATCAGCCAAGATGTCTAATTAGCAACTGAAAATATCGCCGCTTCGAAAACGATGCTTATTTTCACCAGGGCTCCTTCCCTCCAAATGGAGATGTGTGTAGAAACCTTATGCTTTGGATTAAGATTTCAAGTGGGTTTTTTTTTTTCTTCAAAACTTTGATTAAAATTATTTTAATTAAAAAAATTTTAATTGCCTTATTGTCATTGCCTGCCGTCTGATTCCACCACTGGGATTCATCCCTCCACCTGCTGGAGCTCCACAAGCTACCAGTTCAACGGCCACATGTCAGCAGAGAAAAGGAAAATACCAGTTTTTATATTTGTGAAATATTGCACCAATGCATGTAGTGTAAAATAGCCCAGTGTGGTCCCAGCTGAATAGTAAGAGGGTGATTTATTCCCAAGGCTCTGTTTCCATTTTTGCTGTTTATGATAGCATATCAACGGAGCTTTTTGATTGAATTACCACCTTGTATTCAGGCTGGGACCATGCATTATTACATATGTAAGTATAAATGTTAATGCAAATGAGCTTTCCTAATGAAATGAGAGGCAGTTTATTTTTCCTTGCATAATGGGTGGTTCTGAGGAGATTTATTTTCTAAGAGTGACTACAAGCTTATTTTTCAATTTGTCTTAGCACGAGCCCCCCAATAATTCAGATCCACAGATCTTTAAGCTTCCACATGTTAATGCGGAATTTTTTTTTTTTCATTTTTAAACTGAAATCAATTTCAGTGTGATTTATCATCAGAGAATTGCCTTATGTAAAATGCTTAAGTGAATGAAGTAATAACTTTCGGCCTATCGGTTAGAGAGAGCAATTTTCAGTTTCTCGGTTCTAAATAAATGGGGAGATCCCGGGTCACGTTTTCATTTTATTCATTGCACTGTGTGCTTTAGTTATTACTGAGTTTTGGAATGTCTAGAAGCTTCCAATGAGCCGAATTACTTTTAAATATTGCTGAATTTTATCTTATACAATTTGAGTTACTTGGCATGATGTTGCTTGCTATTATTCTGTTATCCCCTCACCTGAACCAGCTGGCCACGTCTGGAGTGTATTTCACTCTTCATAAATTAGGACACTGATGCTGCGCCATGGGTCTCTCTTGGCATGTGAAATTAACCGCAGCTTCCTTGCTTTGGAAGTCGATGGAGGTTTTGCTTAGTAAATACTCGCCTGGTAACTGCAGAGGGGGAACCAGGCTCAAGGAAGAGCGGTGTGGGAGCCTTTCTCTCCCATCTTCGAGGCGCCGGAGGCTCGGGTGAGTGGATCCCCAGGACAGAGTTTGCCCCCCAAGCCTTCTACACAAATTGTCGGTTTGGAGATTAATCGGATGGCGCCCTCTGAGAGCACGATGGGCGTGTAGGAACAATATGACAACAGTAATCAGAAGAATAGTCATAATAATCCTGTTTACTGTACTTGTATGTAAATAATATATCATAAACATATGTGTTATACTAATGTATAGGATATATACACTAACAACAATAGTAATAGTAATAATCCTGTTTATTATACTCATATGCAAATAAGATATAATAATAAATATATGTAATAATAATCCTGTTCATTTATTATACTCATGTAAATAACATATAATAATAAATGTATGTATTATACTAATACATAAGATATATATATATACTAATAATAATGGTAATAGTAATAATCCTATTTTTTTTTTTTTTTTTTATTTTAGAGAGAGAGAGAGCATGAACAGGGGAGAGGGGCAGAGGGGTAACTCAGCACAGAGCCTGATGCGAGGCTTGATCCCCGTGTGGAATCATGGAATCATGAATCAGGTCATGGAATCACGACCTGAGCTGAAATCAAGAGTCAGACACTCGGGGCGCCTGGGTGGCTCGGTCGGTGAAGCGTCCGACTTCGGCTCAGGTCATGAGCTCACCGTCCGTGAGTTCAAGCCCCGTGTCGGGCTCTGTGCTGACAGCTCGGAGCCTGGAGCCTGCTTCGGATTCTGTGTCTCCCTCTCTCTCTGCTCCTCCCCTGTTCATGCTCTGTCTCTTTCTGTCTCAAAAATAAATAACGTTAAAAAAAAAAAAAAGAGTCAGACACTCAACTGACAGAGCCACCCAGGCACCCCTGGTGTTTCTTATACTCAGATGTCAATGAGATATAATAATAAATGTATGTATTATACTAATATATAGGATATATGTATTACTATTAATAGTAATAATAATATGCTGTTTATTATATAATAAGGATATATGTACTACTATTATATAGACTATATACTACTAATGGTAATAATAACCTTGTTGCTTTATTATACTTGTATATAAATAGTATATAATAATAAAAATATGTATTATAATAATATATAGGTTATACATCCTAATAATAATACACAAACTTTTATTGAGCACTTACTATGCCCGGGCACCATGGTAAGTATCTAACTTGCATTCGCTCATTTAATCTCTACAACAACCCTCCAAGGTAAGAACCACTGTCATTTCCATTATGCAAACAAAGAAACGGAAGCTCCGAGAAACTAAGTAATTTGGCCAGGGTCACCCAGCTAAGGATAAGTGGAGGAACAGAGATTGAAAACCAGTCTGGCAAACATTCTCCTCTAGCGAGATTTCCACCTGCGCCACGCTTGTGAAAAATCCCCTCATCTCCCGTTCCGCAGGAGAGAAAGGAGATCGTGTCAGCCACGTGGTAAGTTACAGGTCAAACTTTAAAAGTCAGACACAGGGGCGCCTGGGTGGCGCAGTCGGTTAAGCGTCCGACTTCAGCCAGGTCACGATCTCACGGTCCGTGAGTTCGAGCCCCGCGTCAGGCTCTGGGCTGATGGCTCAGAGCCTGGAGCCTGTTTCTGATTCTGTGTCTCCCTCTCTCTCTGTCCCTCCCCCATTCATGCTCTGTCTCTCTCTGTCCCAAAAATAAATAAACGTTGAAAAAAAAAAAAATTTAAAAAAAAAAAAAAAAAAAAAAAAAAAAAAAGTCAGACACATCTGGTCACGTTCCAACTCTGGGGCTGTCACTTAAGCTGCGTGGCCTGGCGTTAAGTTGCTTCGCCGCTGGCTGCCTCAGTCTCCCCGTCTGCAGTATGGAGGTGCTCGTGATAATATTGCTGTTATGAAGAACTGATGAAACAATACCATGGTCAACGGATCAGGATCTCTTGGAAGCAAGCAATCCTGAAACTAAAATCTTACACCAGATTTACTCAGGTGGGAGCTGGCTCTGGCGCTATTTTAAAAGAGCTTATCAATTTGCATTTCTAATTACCCTCTCACTACCTGCCTGGCCAGTCCTCTGAGGACTTGCTCGGCAATTGATGTGATACCACTTAGAAATTTCTTTGAGTTCTTCAGAAGAAAGGTTTTCTGTACAATCCAGCTGGTGGTGTTACCATTTAGAGGAATCTGAAAACCTAACTGTACTGCTGATATGCTCATAGGGAGTTGAAAGGGGGATTATCTTTTAAGACTTGAGAATGTTGATGTTTGCAAATATTTTCTTGCTGCCTCTCCTAATACTGCAAATTGACCGCTGAGCTAATGGGCAGGAGATGACATCACGCGAAGCAGCAGCCTTTTAAGTGCAAGAACGAGATGAGCCACTTAGAGTAATTAGGAAATCCTTAAACAAGTGTTTGCAAAGTATTGGCTAACCCTGAATGTTTGCTTTTTTTTTTTTTTTTTTTTTTTTCCTGGCATCCAACTCTAAAAATCTGACCTTGAATAATTATCTACCCACTGGCTTTCAGCACCAGGAGCAGAAAGGCTCTGGGCGGCCATCTGGTTGCGTGTGGACAACACCCCTGAACCTAAGTGCAGTTAAGAAGCAAGGAGCTGGTTGGAGGAAATGCTCCCACGCTGTGCGTAGAGTGAGGCCTCTGCTAAACGCTCCAGCAAAAAGTCAGTTTTCTTGCCTCTCGTTTCCACTTTCAAAATGGCTCTCCGGCTCTTTTGAAAGTCTGCTAAATGGACTTTCAGTATAAATAGGCATAGGGGCGCCTGGGGGGCTCAGTCGGTTGGGCGGCCGACTTCGGCTCAGGTCACGATCTCACGGTCCGTGAGTTTGAGCCCCGCATCGGGCTCTGCGCTGACAGCTCGGATCCTGGAGCCTGCTTCGGATTCTGTGTCTTCCTCTCTCTCTGCCCCTCCCCTGCTCTCTCTCTCTCTCAAAAATAATGAACAAAGATTAAAATAAATTTAAAAAAAAGAATTTCTGGGGCACCTGGGTGGCTCAGTCGGTTGAGCGTCCAATTTCGGCTCAGGTCATGATCTCATAGTTCATGGGTTCAAGCCCCGCATCAGGCTCTATGCTGCCACGTGCTCAGAGCCTGCAGACTGCTTCGGATTCTGTGTCTCCCTCTTTCTCTGCCTCTCCCCCACTTGCACTCTGTCTCTCTCTCTCTCTCTTAAAAATGAGTAAACATTAAAAAAAAATTTTTTTTTGAACTGGCCTGGATTCCACCAGTCATCATGGCCACCGGTGATGGAGAAAAGCTGGCTTTCTCCGGAGGATTCGTTGGCCTGTTTAGTAGCGTAGGTAGAATGATCTGAACTCCTGTCTTTTGGACCCAAGTCTATAGGGAGATGCGGTGAGAGGCGGCAGCCTAAGCCTGGGGCTGATGTTCAATCATTTGGTATCAGATCAATGTATGGTATCTTCTGGAAACCAATTTTCTCGCCTTAAAGAAAACCATAGATCGATCGATCGATAAATAGATAGAGATAGAAATAGATAGAAAACGCTCATGTATTTATAAAAGCAATGTGACTCCTTTGTAGAAAAGCCAGAAATTATAAAAATGTAAAATAAGTCAGGGGGGAAATGTTCATGATCCTACCTCCCAGTGCAAATCTCGAGGGTCTTTTTTTTTTTTTTTTTCCTGTGCATTTCTACATAATGGAGACAACCCTATGTAGAAAATTTGGTATTCAGCAATTTTCAGACCATTATTGGCATTTCCCCAAGCTTTGGCTAATGATAGCATTATATTCCCCCACAGGGCTATGCCGTCACGTGCATAACCATCCCCTTAGCTGTGGGCATTCAGGCTCTTTTCAGTGTTTGGTTATTATAAACGATGCCAGGTTGGACATCTTGCCTCCAACCTCTCCAACTCTTCACCAAGTTCGGCCCGTGTAGCGAACCAGCAGGTGCAGGAAACTTCCTAGGTTACTCATTATATGTATGTGTGTGTGTGTATATATATATATATATATATATATATATATATATATATATATGTAATACTATTTCAGCAGGTGAGGATTATGACTGCCTGAATTATTTTAGATTCCAACACGGGGCTTTTCAGATACTGGCTAGGAAAGAGGAAATAAAAGCCACATGTTGTCTTGTGACCCCGTAACCATCTCTTTGCGAGTCCCTTGGTTTAAGGACAATGGATTAAGCCAATGAGCCAAAGCAGAAGGTGATACTCCGAAAACCTGATTTCCCAGACTTCCTCGATCTTGTAAAATGATCGCTTTGTGTCTGCTGCAAATCTTCAGCAGGGAGCCGGGATGACAAGTGCATTGTAAACAGGTCTTTTCCCCAAGCGAAAAGAAGAGTGGGCCTTCCCATCGCCGGATCCGAGGGCTCTGTTCAGGCAAACGGAGACTTGAGTTGTGCCAAGTAGGTCCTTAGGTCATCAGACATGTATCAGGATGTGGTGTTTGAGGAAATGCAGACCAGGTATACAGATGTTTGCAGGGTGCTGGGTGCCCAGGGCTGTGCTCGTGGAGGACTAGGCAGTCCTCCCAATGGAGAACTTGGCAGTCCTCCCAATGGAGGACTCGGGCTCACACGGATTGTTGAGGCCCTGGAAGGTGGTAGTCCCCATTGTAGTCTCCCTTTCTACCCCCTCTACATCCCAGGGCTCTTTTCTTTCTGTATCAGGGTCCTTTCCTCCCCGCCCCCGCCCCCCCCCCCCCCCATACCTGTCACAGAGTGCTCCGGGAAGCCAGCAGGGAAAACAATGATCTGGGGCATAAGCCCCTTATCTGAGCATGCCCACAGATGAGTCAAACCTCTCCGCTGTCACTCCTTCTCTAGTCTTCTCTTTCTGTTCTCCCTTCTACTCTTCCAACCCCCCTTTTCTCTCTTGCCTGAGTATTAGGCCTGACTGTTTCACGGCCAGGAGCAGTTTTAACTCCATGGGTGTTACCCCCTGGGCTGGAGACCCAGAAACTCAGTCTTCGGTTCTGCCCATCACAAGAGCTGCTTGAGAACAGGGGTTCCCTCGGGGCAGCTGGGTGGCTCAGTGGGTGGCGAAGCGTGGGCTCTTGGTTTCCGCTCAGGTCATGATCTCATGATTGGTGAGACGGAACCCCACATCTGGGTTCCTGCTGACAGTACGGAGCCTGCTGGGGCTTCTCTGTCTCCCTCTCTCTCTCTCTGCCCCAACCCCACCCGAGGCTGTCTCTGTCTCTCTCAAAGTAAATGAATAAACTTAAAAAAAAAAAAAACAGGGCCCCCCCCCAATCACTAATTCCTCAGGGGCAAGTCTTAATCCTCAGAAAGCAATAATGAGGTTTAATGGGGCTCAACGGAAGAGAAGCACCAATTGTCTTTTCAGATGCAAAACTATTGAAATCCCCAAAGAAACCAAATGCATGCAAAGATGGGGGAGAACATTTCCCAGGAGTTTTCGAGCACAGAGATTCGGATCTTCTCTTATTATTATTATTTTTTTAATGATGTTCAAGTTTCACACCGTCATTTCCAGATACTGTGTCTTATGCTTGTATTTATTCCTCAAGCTCCTAGTAAAATGCTCTGTGCAGATTTAGTTCATTCACACATTATGTCCTCAACTGTTCTTTTTTTTAAGATTTTTTTTAATGCTGATTTATTTTGAAAGAGAGAGAGAGAGAGAGAGCTTGTGCGTACGCGAGCAGGGGAGGGCAGAGAGAGAGGGAGACAGAGGATCCCAAGTGGGCTCTGTGCGGACAGCAGAGAGCCCAACGCGGGGTTCAAACTCACGAACCGTGAGATCATGACCTGAGCCAAAGTTGGGTGCTTAACCAACTGAGCCACCCGGGTGCCCCGTGTCCTCTAAGTGCTTATTGAGTTGCTCATTTGCCAAGAATGCGTGAATTATAACTCTTGGTAAATGTGGTGAAGGGAAAGTGCAGGGTGTACCCGGAATACTGATGTGCATGGAGGCGGGAGAGGGTGGTACAAGGCGAGTCGACAAAGGAGGCTTCCTTAAGAAATGGTTTTCTGGCTGATGCCTGAAGGATATGTTTGGAACATATGCAGGACACGAGCAAGAGCAAAAGCTTGCCAGGCAAGCAAGAACGTATGCAAGGACACTCGGAAGGAAAGATGTTGGCCAGAAGAAGGAACTCTCTAGCTGAAGTGGCGGGAGATGGGGTCACATAGCAGGAGCCAGATTAGCGACATCTTGCCAGCCCAAAGGAAGGCACTGGAACATGACCCCTAAGGACAAAGAGGTTGTTTTATACTTAATTTACTTTTCTTTTAAAATAGTGAAGCGACATGATCACATTTGTTTTTCAACATCTCTTGGGTTCCGCTGTGAAGAAGGGGTCAAACGCGCGGGGAGACCAGATTGGCTGAAGTCCACATGAAAAATGGCGGAGTCTCGGTTGAAGGCACCGGAAGTGGCTAATGGAGAGATTGATGGGGAGGGAAAGTCTTTTCAGGGAGAATGGACGAGTCTTTAAGTGCGGGGCTGACAGGGGAGAGAAAGATAGGAAGGATGAATCCTGGATATCTGCCTTCATGCAGCCCTTGGCACAGAAGGAAAAACCTGGAGGCCAGCAAACTCAGAGGTGGAAAATAAACAGAAGTGAATGAATCATCGCAGCGATTACTTTAGTGCTACTTACGACCCCCGACTTGCTAGGTATTTCTTTTAAAGGACTTATTGAAATGACTGATCCACATCGTTCTCCTGGTAACCACGGGGTATGCAATTCTTAAGAGATATTTTAACACGGTTTCTCAAGTCATTTCAATAAGTTCTTTAAAAGAAACGGTGAATTTTTTTTTTTTTTTCAGAAAGTAAACGATGGCCTGTGCGCCATCCATTATAAATCGTGATGGATTTCCATATTCTCTACCATAAAGAACCTTTTTTTTTTTTCTCTCTTAGAAAGGAAAATTAAGGTTGCTGTGCTATGGGATCACTTTCATTATCTTTAGCATACAAATGATTGCTGAAAAAGATTTTCTTCCTCTACATAGGTACAATATCAATGATGTAATTTACATCGCATCCTTCATATTAACACTGTGATCCATCATCACTAACAATGCAGGGTCTTTGTGCGAGGGGCTGTCGGACAAATGTTTTAGCTCGCGAGAAGAAAATTGTTAGCATTTGAATAGAGAATGGTACAGGAAGGATTAATAGCCTACTTTGACGGATTAGAATGTAGGGAAATTGCTCAATATTAATATGAAAATGTTTGTGAATTGGTTGCAAAGTGGCGTCAATGGAAAATGATTATGTCTCCAAGGCCTTATCAGTTGAGACTTGACTCTTAGCAAAGACTTTCACACAAAAGACGGATGAGAGGTGGGGAGGATGGCTGGCTTCGGGGCGCTGGGACAAAAACCCACCGTGCAACCACGGGAGTCCTCCCGTCACTTTGGGTATCCTTCCCGCCCTACCATGGTCTTCCTGTTAGCACATCTGGGTATGGATTTACAAGAGAAGAGAAAGGGAAGTGTGGGTGATGTTGCTATTTCTATACTTCTGAGCCTTTCCGTCTTGGAAAACCCCATCAGAAACAACAGGGTGCTGCTGGATAAATAATCACCTCCCTCCAGCTGAAATTTTTGTCTGTGTGCAATGGCTTCCAAGATGGCAATTTGCAAGGATGGCCAACAGTTCAGAAACCGTGACGTGGAAATCATCGTTTAATCCTGGGCTCCACAACCCCAATCGGAGCCAGCCTTGTTTTAGAATGCCGTGGGAGAGGTTTGGTGCAGGGGGGGGGGGGGGGGCGCGTCAAAAGGTTACACTTGCCACCTTGCACTCTGGCGCTTTGAAAAAAATCTTAAGCCTCACTTTACCTCTGCCGATCAATCTCCTACTGAAAGTTTAAATTAATAACACAGTGGAGACCAACAGAGCTTTGTTGTTTCTACCAAAGCGCCAGACAATAGCAGGCTCTCTTTGCCCCTCGGGTGCAGGACCCCACCCCCCCCACCCCCCACCCCAGCACTGGTCTGCCTCACCCTGCGGCCGCGGTCATGCTGTCATTCGCTCTCGCTGACTGTCAGAATAGAGATGGCAAGCCAAGCAGCTGGAAACGCTGTTCTTAAAATCAAGCCACTGTCTCTTCCAAGAACGGAGGAGTGCCCTCAGTAGGGCCCTTAGAGTGTATTTTTTTCCCCACTTGGGTTTCATATGTAATGCTAGAACAGGCTTTCTCAGCCTCGGCATCACGGACGTCGTGGGCAAAATAATCCTTTGTTGTGGGAGCTTTCCAGGGCGTGACAGACACTTAGCAGCATCTCTGGCCTCCACCCACTAGATGCCAGTAGCAAAAGCATCCCCCCAGTTGTGGCTACCAAAAATGTCTCCAGACGTGACAATGTCCCCTGGGGGACGAACCTCCCTCCCAGCCGAGAACAACTGAACTCCAGAAACGAAAAGCGATCATGAGTTCTGTAGGAATATTATTGTTGGCATGAAAAACACACATAAGGTCCAATCATTTGCTCCTTAAAAGATGAGATCCCATGATGTTTATTCCCCTATTTTTTAAAAAGTGATAATCCCAGCTACCATCTATGGAACGCTAGCCATTTCCCCGGCATCGAATGCTTGAATAGATATCGTTATGCAGTCCTCAGGAAAGCCTGGAGAATTGGGTCAAATGACTCCCATTTAACAGACGAGGAAGCTGAGGTTTGCAGATGTTAAACCACTTGCCCCCAGCCCATCTGTTAATATGGCACAAAGGCGACCCAAGTCTGGGGGATTATGACAACGGTGCTTTGCACGCATGACAGCGCGTTCCTGGGAGTGAGGTCTTTGCTGCGAACACCTGTATCGTGCCCTTTACAGTTCCCCGTGTTTGATGAATCTCAACCTCCAACTAGAGCCCCTAAAACGAGCTCTGAGAATCTGCCTCCTCTCCCGGCTATTCAAGGGTCACCAGGCAACACAGCCGTGGGGGTGGGTTTGGGGTGGAGGGTGGAGGGTGTTGTGAATCCCAGGGCAAAGCATCGCTGAGCTCTCCAGACTGCCTTGCCTCTCTCCTGTCTTAGGCAGACGTCCCCGCCTCTCCAGGTGGCTGCTGCATGGGTTTACTCCCGCAGGATGCAGAAAGCTGAAAGAACAGTGCTGGGAATTATCTAGAAGCCCCTGGACCCCAACAATGCTTGCCCTTTCTTTAGTCTCTATTAAGTGGATGGCATAACATGGCGACATCACTCTATCCTCGCCTGGTATCCAATGCTTTCAGTCTGGTGCTTTGGGTCACGAACCCCAGCCCTCTGCACAGCTAAGTGCCGAACCTCCGCAAAATAAATGCACGTCCACAAACATATGCAGGTTTCCATAGATTTTCAGGGGGGTTCAAAGAACCCGCCGAGACCTCCCTCCATAGATCCCACATTAGGAATCCAGCTCCAGGCGAATTTTGCGAGCTCTCCAAGAATTTTGGCGAAAAGCAGAACAGCACCTTCTTTACCACAGAAGAAACCCGTATTGAGACATAACGGGGCCGAATTTGTGGGAATGAGCAAGGACAATAAGCAGTGAGGGTGCACCAGGGAGAGCAGGTGACATCTTCCCCTGGCCTGGCAACGTGCATTTAAGAAAGCTGACAGCTTGCGAGACCAGCCTGTGGCAGATGCGTCCCCAGCGTGCCCCTGGGACTGGCAGCTTCATTATTGCTGTTGTCAGTGTTTGTGGAGTGCGGACCCTGGGCGCCAGCCAGGCCTTTCCCAGGTAGAGATGTTCATTGTAACCTATTAATTCCCAGACGAAGACAGAGTCAAGATAGAGAGCTGGCGGCTCTTAATCCGGCCGCTGCACTTTCTGCTTTCACGCCTCCTTGTTTGTGGCTAAAGAGTGCCGACCTCTGTCCTGTCTGTTGTCATCTTAGCCCAGATTCTAAGAAGAATTCTGTGAGGCTCCCCCTTGCACCCTAGTCCTGCTCTCTAGAGGTGACCTTCAGTCCTTTCCGACATATGTTTGGGAACGTATTTCCTTGTTTCTAAACAAGATGTTTGGAAGGCTTTTGTTTTTAGTTTTAAATCTCGGTATTGTCTGTTAACTTCCTACAGTAGAATGTGAGGTGTTCTGGGTCTTCATGCATTTCTCACCGCTGCCCACCTCCAACACATATGCCTGGTAACATCAGGCTCACTTCCTGTCACCTTCCTCCCAATAGAGTTAGGTCACAATTTGATTTAGTTCAATATTCAGCCTTTTACCTTGTTATGATCATGTCAGTATTACCCTCAGCTGAGCCACTGATTATAATTACATCTCCTTCTTACAGAGCTTTTTGTTTTCCCTGGAGTTGCTAAGAGCCTTGTTTTCTAGCCACCTTTCAAGTAATTCACCTGCAGCCTCTCTATCACAACTGTGACTCTTCTCTCAGCATTTAAAAATATGTCTGCTCTTTGACCAGTCTGGGATTCTTCTAGAATCTAGGGATTCTTAGATTCTTCTTTTGGACTCTAGCACCCCATTCTCCTACTCGGTCTGGACCCAGTCCACTAGACTGACTTCTTGGTATCTTTCTTCAACATCATCCCAGGAATCCCTTTACTGTTTTGTTAGGTTGGATGTCTGTTTCCTGGAGCTCTGTGCCTATCTTTTGGGGGCATCATCTAGTAACTTCTGACTGTGGATTCATGAGATGCCTATTCCTTGAATCTGAAAATGCCTTTTTCCTAATCTCACCATCAAATGTTAAGGCTGCCAGCGAGCCCTTTCCAGAACATCATAAAAATCTCTTGTGGTTTCCCCTACCTTGTTGCTCCAGGGTATGTCCATATGCATAACAGGGAGAAGCATGTTTTTGGAGTCACTAACTTTTTCAGATTCTCAGGAGCACGGAGTATGCCTTCACAATCTATCTCTCACTATCCACTCAGAATTAACAACGACGTACCTTGTACAGCCCTTTACGATTTATCAAGTGTTTTCGTGGTCATATCTCACGGTGGCAGACAAGTAGACACCACGAATCCTGTATCCGAGGAAGCTGAGGCTAACTTAGAACCACACTGTTCATAAATGTCTAGGACACAGCGTTCTGACTACTGGTGAGTGCAAGATGGCTCAAAGAACCAGCAAAGCATGTGGCTTACGGCACCAGGAAAACGGAGACACCACAGAAATTTAAGTTTTGATGAGCTTAGCCGGAAATTTGCATTAAGAAATTTTTCCAATGAGCCATTTGTCGATCAGCATATAAGTTTTGTATTTTACGATTTTATAAGTTTTTGAACTCTCTATGGTAGGTCAGGGGAGCACCATAATATTTTCAAGGTTTAGGTAACTCTGAAGGTCTCCGTCCGGTTTGTTTCAAGGTAGGTGATTTGCTCCCCCCACCAATCTCCCACCCACTCTACCTTGATTAAATGAAGTTAATTTCTATAATTATGCTACAATTTGGTCCATCGCAGGAAACTAACTCCTAGGCATTGATCAAAAATTTTGCAATAATGTTCTGTTGACTCAAGAGTTTCTCAGTCGGAAAGGAAGGAAAGGGTTTGATATCCAAATCACTAGGGGAGACTTTTCAGCCTATTCTCTCTCTCTCTCTCTTTCTCTCTCTCTCTCTCTCTCTCTGACAATTCCTCCTCATCCTTATTCCATTACCTTCTACCAATTTAGGGAGCCAGTGTTACTGATGTGGGAGGTGGAGAAAGAAAAATCAGAACAAGATTACATTGACCATGATCAGAGCATATGAACAATTTCTGTTTTCCAGGCAGAGGAAATAGCAAGTACCAAGGTCCTGTGGCCCCTCGGAGGCTCCCATTCCCTCCATGCTCTGCTTTCCCAGGTAAGCACTAGCCAATTTTTAAAGGTAATCTCTGATAAAGTACTGTGGATCAATGTGGCTTAAACATAGCTTGAAAATATGTTTTAGAGTCTATACCTTAATCCAAAGAGAGAAGAGAAGTAATAGGATTTCTGATATTGGCAGGCAGGGGACTTCTGTATTTTTCAACATGGTGAAACCCCCACCTGGAAAAGCAGCAAAATACAACGGAAACAGGGAACGATCTTTCCTTAAACACAGCCTGCGTAAAATTAAATGTATACAAGTGCACGTATGGGCCAGGGCTTTGGATTGCAAACACAGAAGGGGACACTATCTGCTGAAGTAGGAAAGGGAATGTATTCGGTGTTTACCAGAGTGCATAGAATTGATATTCAAAATGGTAACTCACAGGACAGACCCCTGTCCAATCAGAAGGGAGTCCCTGGTGGCCCCCTGCTGTTCTGAGAGTTGACCCTTAGGTTTCTGGGCGATGGGGACCCGTGAGCAGACTCCAAGGCGGCCCGGAGATGCAACTGAGAAGCTTGGGGCTGTGGGCCCCCCACTGAAGGAGCGGAAGGTCTTTAACCTAACCAAGGACAAACAGGCTTTAGATGCTGGTATCTAGTGTTCGCTAGAACGAATGTCTAATGTTGAGGCAAAGATGCTTCTCTGTAAGCGGGTCTCTCCGTTTCTCCTCCTCTCCCTCCTCTAGAGACTAACTCTGCAAACAAGCCGTTGCTGGCGCCGCCGTCGTCGTCACCAAAAAAGACCTTGAAAAACCACTAGGTGATCGGCGATGTGTTGCCCAGCCCAAGGTCACCTTGGATTTTCATCACGACTGCCATGCTTTTCTTCTCATTAAAATATTTGACAAGAAGTCTTTGCATGGATGAGCAGGTCCAAGCACCCCAGCCCCACACTGTTCTCACAAAGATGTTGTACTGTCATAGTAACTAATTGTGCTGCCACCTGCAAATCAATATCTGTGTTACACACACATTGATACCGAAATCTGGGGTCTGTACAGGTACCATGCTGAAGATACTGCATGACTTCTTGATGAAATAACATACATTTCCTTCCCTTTAGGGTACTTACGAGTGACTTAAAAAGTAGGGTTTATGTCTTTATTTATTTCTGGGTCTCCACCGCACCTGGCCAAGAGCTGTTTGATCACAGCGGATAGTTGAAGATGCTTATTGGATCGGACAGTGGTGTTGGAACTGCAAGAAGATGAATACGTCCCAAGTCTAAGAAGTTGTATACAGGAGGAGGTTAGTGTTACAGGTGAGAAAACGAATGGTCCGGGTATGCCTGGGACTGAGGCGGTGCCCAGGGCACAGGACTTCCAGGACCAAAACTACGGAGTCACACGCTGGGACACGAGACGACATCCTAGAGTCGAATCCCGGTTCCATCACTTATCAACTACAGGACCCCGTTTTTAATTTGCGAAAGGCAAATAACAACACACTTGTTCCAACGGGCTTTGGAAATCAATATGCTAATACATATAAAGCACTTAGGACTATCCAATATCATAGAATACACACTGGGTATATACGGGTACAAAACTATCTATTAATTATTACAATGATGCCTCACCAGAACGTCTCCTACCAGAGCCCAGAAGATGCTTCTGTGAATATTTTTTCTCAGCATTTATAAGCCTTTTCAAAATACTGCATCTTACAAAACTTACCACAGTACAGCTTTTGTTCCAAAGCAATATTTGGAAACAGAACGCACTAACCTTTGCAGATATGAGCAAATAACAAGTCAAATTGGAAATCCCTTTGTATAATGTTACAACGTAACAGATTGAAACATTTGTAGGTAGAGGGAAGTGTTTTGAGATGAGCTATGTGATTCTACTTTTTAGACAGCTGTTGTAGTATCTGACCCTCTCCCTCCAAACACACACACACACACCCCAACAGGGTAACACACTATCAATTGTTTTTGTACTAGGAACTTGAGGATTCCCCAAAATCATCCAAGGGAAAGGGGGGAGGTGCTGGAAGAAGCTCTTCTACCTCAATAGGTACCATCGAAAGGCCACTGCAGTGCCGAACTCTTTGTTTCTCCCTTCTCTCGATGGAAGTGTTCCTTACCCCCAACTTCACGGACAAGCTTAAATCAACATGTAAATATTTTGCCCTCACTGGGACCGGATTTCTTCATCCGAGTATCCAGAAGTCTTTGGTCCGCACGTGAAAGACCACAGAGGCCTTATCATCTTACACGAAAACCAGGGCATGTCCGGGAAACTACCCCATGAAGGAATCATCAGGGTCTGTCGAGCAAAGGCTGGCGGGATCTCGGGCCTAGCGTTTCCCCGAGCCGCCGTGGCCCACGGGCTGTGAGCCTGGACCAGCCTTTAAGTGGGTCACAGCTACGTGAGCTCAGACCACTGGGATGAAAAGAAGAAATGGTCAGTGACCTGGCTGTTTTGCCTGTGTTGTCAAGCACGTGGGTGTTGGAGGGTGTCTGTGTGACTGAGTTCTGACCTGTTATACGGGCCTGAGCCCTCATTCTTCTTCCTCGGGCCATCAGATCCACTCAGGGTGAGTTACACGCCGAACTGTAAGGGAGCTGTAGGGTTTTCATTCAAGGGTAGAAGGATGGGCGGAAAAAGCAAAGACCCGTGCCGGGCGCCTCACCCTGGGAGGGTGTTGTCTAACGAGACGACGACCTAAGTCTTTAAATTCTTTCCACTGTGCCGCTAAAGGTGATCGCAAACTTGCTTATAACATCCGGAAAAGACTACAACAAAGGGATACCATCCAAGGTTGTGTAGCATAGACGACGGTGTCGGTTCTCGAACTTGGCGACAGCCCAGGAGGCTTTGAAAAATCCCGTTGTCCAGGCCGCATCCCGGACCAACTAAATCAGAACCTCCAGAGATGGGATCCGGGCCACAGTTAGCAGCAAAGCTCCCCAGGCGACTCCTAAGTGCAACCAAGCTTGAGAGCTATTGGCACAGAGCAGTGCTTGGCAAACTGTGAGGGCACAAACACAGCCCGTGGGGAGCTTGCTGGAAGGCCAGTTCGAATTCAGACAGTCTGTGCCGGCGCCTCAGCTACTGCCTTTCTTACTGGCTCCCGAGCGAGGCTGATGTCACTGGTCCAGGGACCAGCGAGAGCGTAATGTGTAGAGAAGAAAACTTGACGTGAGGAAATCTCCAAATGTTTGCTCTGGCGTCTTTTAGCTGTAGGATTATCAACCAGCCTCGTGTTCGGGGGCTCTCCCGGGTTTGGCGTTTGAAAGTCCCATGTCCTGGCCGAACCGAGACCGTACGTGCGTGATCCTGGGAAGTCCGATAAAGCCTTTGAGCCTGGTAAGGTCGCTGTGCGAAGTGACGTGTGTGCGGATGTCTGCCGAAGTAACCCGGCACAGAGGAGGAGTCCAAAAAGTGTCTGATAGTTGAAAGACAAGATAATCGTTTGCAAACCCGAAAGGTGAGCTACCCCTTTATATCAGAATGGCTAATCAGAAAATGCCAGCGTTGTTCAGAATGTGGCGAAGTGGGGACTCTCACACACTGTGGAGAGAGGTCCAATTGGTGGAACCACTTAGAAAAAACGGCTCAGCACAATGTACTCACCCCAAGCATATGTACCCCCTATGGCCCAGACGTTTCCATCCTAGGCCTTATGTACCCAAGAGAAATGCATGAATGATGTTCACCAAAAGATACAGGGAGCAGCTTTATTTATGATAGTAAGAAATTAGAAACAACTCCAAATTCTGTCAGTTAGTTGGCTATAGAAACGGTAGTATAGTCATAAAATGGAACATAGCGATAAAAATCAATGAATTATCGTTACCCCCCGCAATACGGACGAATCTCACAAACGACAGAAGCAAAAGAAGTTAATACAAAAGATGTTCTGTAGAATTTCATTTGTATAAAGTGAATAGAGGATTTCATACAGCTATCCAAAAATTCATATAGGGTTTCATTTAAATAAAGTTAAAAAAAAAAAACAAAAACAAGCCCAACCTATTCCATCATATTAGAAGTCAGAATAATGGTTTCTACTGGAAGGGTCTCGGAGGTCCCGGCAATGTTCTATGGGCCGCAGGTGTTGGTTACATCGGGCTGTTCACTTCGGGGAAAATTCACCTAACCGTACGATATGATCTGTGCACGTTTCTGTATAAATAGCATACTTTACAACACAAAGTTTCAAAAAGACCAAAAGGTAGGAAAACATATTAGCCTTAACAGATGACACTACCTGGAAGCTTCAACGGAGCCCAAAAGATTGCAGACAAACTGCAAATGAGACGCCTTAATGGTTTCTGGGAGACGAGGAGCCTAAGCATTTCAGTGGGCATCTTTCTCCTCTGAGCCGTCTCCACCGGATTTCCGTCCCAAACGTGCAGTGGGCCGGACTGTCTGCAAGGCTAACGGGTGTTAACAGTCCCTCTGTCCTACACTTCTAACTAGGGGACCTTCTCTTCTTCTCGTCTCTGCAAAGAAAGTCCAAACCTGACCCAGCACAGAGTGAGGTAACGAAATCCGGCGGAGTCATTTACAATATCGAATGAGGCTAACACATCCAGAACCTGCCCGGCCCTCGGTCCTGTTTCTTTGGAAGGCTCGGCAGAGAAAAGGCACCCATACTGCATTGGAGGAGCATCCGATTTTTCAGATAAGAGCCGGGCAGCCCCCCTTGGCGGGTTGGCTCTGGGAGGATCCCCCCGCGATCCTTACAACGAGTTTACAGCGCCCTTGCTTTCTCAACTGCGGAACTGAAATGCAGACATCGTCAGTCAATAATAGCCAGAGCTGCTGGGCATTCAACACAGCGGCCACCACAAGCCCTGCACAAAGAAAGTCACATCCGCTCTCCCACTTCCCTCAGAGGCAAATCCCGAGTCTTCCCCGGGTGCCCCCGGGGCCCTTCCTGATCTCCTCTCTTGCCTCGCCCCTCACATCTCCCAGTTCTTGTCCTCTCTTGTCCAGCCACCTTGTCCAGCCAGCCATTCTTGTCCAGCCACCTTGGTCCCCTTGCTGCGGAAACTCCAGGCACGCTCCTACCTTGGGGGCTCCGCGCTGCCTGCCCCCCCTTCTTGGAATACCCCCCACTCCACCATATCCTATTGGCTTCACTCACCGCACCCTCCAAATCTGGGCTTACGTGCCCCCCACTACCGCTGCTCTTGAAATCCCCTCCGCCCTGACCTGCTTTCTTTTCTCCATACCGCTTCTCCCTAACTTCCGTGGGACTGTCTCATTCTTTCGGGCACGGCCTCTTTCCGCCCGAGAATGTTAGGTCTAGGAGGTCGAAGGTTCTGCCGTCGTTCCGTCTTGTTCGCCAGTGTGTCCCACCCACCCAAGCCGGTCTGGTGCCTCCCAGGTGCTCACCAAAGCATCTTTGAATATCCAACGGCGAAAATGTGTTGGGTGCCGAGTACGCGTTCACATTAGGCCGAACACGGTAGTACTTGCCCATCGGTGAGAAAGCTAGATTGCTGACCCCATTCACAAGGGAAACTGAGGCAGAGACAGGTGGATTAGCCCGTCCAGGGTCGCACAGCTAGTCAGCGATGAAGCCAAGAGTCAAACCCAAGCGCTCAAGTCCCGGAACCACACTAACGACACCGAAACAAGGGATCGTCAAGGATGGGGCGGGGGGGGGGGGGGGGGGGGGGGGGTACGCTCTCAGCAGGCAAGTTTCGCCCACGGTAGACAGCAACCTGCCGCTGCCACGTGCGTTCTGCTCTGGGCAACTGCACCCCAAGTCCCTCCACGGAATCATTCCCTCTTCCACCTTGCAGTCCGTGGGACTCAGTTCTTGAGCAAGGGTGAAGCGCGTGAGGCCAGAAAGCCGATCGGCAGGCGGTGTGCCTTGGGTCTTGGTGATTGGCTCGGGGGTGGTCACGTGACCCGACCCGCGCGGAGAAGGCTGGGCTAGGACGGTTTCACCCCCGCAGGACGTCGAGGCTGGGAAGCCGTTGGCACCGCCTCCGGAGCTTGCGGGGGACGAGGCTGTGCAGGAAGAGGGTTACCGCTAAGGGTGTTGAGTCGGTGAACAGTGGGAGAGGCTGCCCACTAGGCTTGTCTGAGGCCTTGAGATGCTCGTTCCTTCGCTCCACCATGGCCTGTGGGTAATGGCCCTCCTTCCGTGGTGACCCAGTGAGTAAAACACGTCCCCTTCCTTTGACGTTCTTTTCTTTTCCCTTTCTCTCTCTCTCTCTCCCTCCCTTTTTCTCTTTCCTTCTTTCTTTCCTTTCGGCCTCACCTCGCTTTCTTTTCCTTTCCTCTTTCCTTCCTAGCTTTCTTTCCCCTGTTCTTTCTTGTCTGTCTTCCAACCTGTCTCCCTTTTCCTCCCTTTCTTTTCTTTTCTCTTCCTTCTCTCTCCTCTCCTCTGTCCTTTCCTCCTTTCTTCTCGTTTCTTTTTTCTTCTTTTCCTCCCACTCCCTCTTTCCCTGCCTGCCTTCCCTCCCTCACATTAACTGCGTGGTGGCACTAGGGACCCAAAACGATCCTACACTGAAATATTGTCGCCCATTTTATTTTTACAGCAACCGTATTAGGTGGAAATCTCCCATATTCCCATTCACAGGCCGGGAAGCACGCCCAGGGTCGCCCCGTAGGTAAATGACAGAGCCAGGTTTCAAACCCAGGCATTCTGACCCCAGCCCGTCAACTCTTAATGACCAGGGGTACACTGCCTCCCTTCTGGAGCACAGGGTTATATGTTGGGCAGGCCTGAGTGGACAGAAGAAAGGGTGACTGCAAAGTCAGCCAAGTGTGAATGCAGGTAGCCGAGCAAGGTGCAGACCAGCACCGTTTTTAAGAACAAAGCTTTGCGTGCAGGTCCCTTCCGGTTTGAGTTCTGCCTCTTCCATAGACCAGTCGTGTGAACTTGGCGCGTTAATTCACCTCTCTGAGCTCTTGGAGTGTCGTCAGTGTAGATCAGTGCCTATTAGCCGTCTTGAAATCGTGTTGTTTGGTTTCACTGAAAAAGTGGATGCCAAATGTTACTCTACAGTTTGGCACACAAGTGAAAGCTGCTACGATCCTAACGGATTGTATATAATCACTATGAATATTCTCCCTACTAGGGACCCCAGACACCGTCCGCCTTAGCCGCGGTTGCCCCGAAGACAGACGGCAAGAGTGTTTTCTCCCTTGTGACCTTAGCCGGCAGTCCCCAGTCGAGCTTCCCTTTTGGAACTGAGGACTGCTTATATGCTACTGAAAAAAAAATCCATTTAAACGAGGCCAATCGAATTTTGTCAACTTCGGAAGAAACAAGGACGACGCGCAGCCTTCAGGATGTGACTGTGTTTAAAGAGATGTTCTCCGACCTACAGACATATGCCCCAATGAGGGGTGAATTAGTCTGAGTCTTTCCTGGGTGATATCAAGCAGACAGTTCTTTCAGAATTAGCCATCTGGCCTCCTCAAGCGCCGGTGTTGTGCCACAGGGTGTAGACCTTCGCAAGCAGGGGTGTAGCGTACAAATAGGAAACGTCTCCCGGATCGCGCATTAACACAGCCACGGCAAATGGCATTTTAATAAATGTGTTCTCCAAATGGAGGCAGTTGGAGCGCAGACTTTCTTTTCTACCCTTGAGAGAAACAGAATGTTTTGGCTACGTACAAACCACGCCGGGAATACTTCCTAAATACGCATGTTTTCAGCGTGTCAGTTTCACTGCATGTTGCAGATCATTTTCGAGACTCCTTGGGGATAATAGCTCCAAAAAAACATGATTCTCTTCGACTTGAGCGAGCAGAAGTCACGATACCTGTTTCACATTTGGGGGTTTGCGGCCGGTCTCTCCCTTCCCCACCCCCCCACCCCGTTTCTTCCCGACTTCCCAGAACTGTTCAGTTGTATTTACTTGCCGGGAACAGCAATAGTTCTGTGCATCAGCACTGACCAGAAGATATTTGAAGTTAAAGCGCTTTGCCAGTTTCTATTTTCTTCACAGCATTCCTTCCCACTTCTACTTTGACTGAAAAAAAGAAGAAAAGCCCTGACTTAAGAAAACTTGATCTGTTTAGAACAGACTGGCTCCAGCTACTCCTTCCTGTGCTCCCGGAGACAGAAGGAGGAGTGGAGGCAAGAGGGCCTAGAAGATTCCAGGAGGTGCGGGGGGGTGGGGGGGGGGGGTGCCAGAAGAGGGCAAGGGTGAATGGGGCCTTCCCCGCGGGGAACATTCAATAACTCTCTTACCTTTTATGCTGTAGGACAGGAGCTCATTTGCTCGATTTGGGGTGACAGCAGCCGGTTTTGTTACCGCGTAGCTGGAGTTTTAACTAAGTGCCGCTCGCAGAGGCCGAAGGCAGCATCCGTTATCTTAGCCGTGGGAGGGCATGGAAATCGGAGGCGGTTTGGCAAGGCAGCATAAATCCAGTGTTTGTGAGGGCCGACCCAGCCAGGGAGGAAGGAATGCACAGTTTCCCTTTGACGGTGTGATTTCCTGCTTCTCGTTGGAGAGCTTGTCTGGACTCCGTGCAGAAGCAAAATCCGCATCAATTACTTGAAAGGAAACCAACCCTACTCCTGAAGGTTTGGCAGCAGAAATCTTCATTGTTGAGAAAGGGGAAGAAAAAAAAAAAAAAGCCTAATGAACTCCCCTCTCTTCGGTATTTTCAAAGGCCTCTTATGTTTGGTGGCTGCCTCTATTTTTTTTCTTTTTTCCACAGAGTTCTTAGGGACGCTCATTAGCCCCTCAATAAATGCTACTTTAAGGGCTTGTAACTTTGTCGTTAAATCTTCACTCCGAGATGAATTAAGGTTGTAGCCGAGAAATGCCCTCCCCACACCCCCCAGCAAGCTGCTTTACGATTACCAAAAAGGCAGGAAAATAGATCTGCGGAGGATTTTCGGTACTCATTTACGTGCCTCGCTGTCACATAGTGATTAATTCGGGGCCACTTAAGTTTTTCTAACTTTCATCCATAATGGGCACGTTGACATTTTTATTTGAATCTCTTTACGCCATCCAAAATAATCTCCTTCAGCAACAGAAACTGCCGGTTAATTGCCACGGACCAGCTGTTACCGCCTCCCAGCCGACAGCCCCTTTCAGGATGGTTCTGAGCTCGGTGCCCGTGGAACGCGCAGGCCGGCGACAGTAGCGTGTCAGGTGGATTGATTGAATGGCCCCCTTGTTCCTGACTGGCTGTGTCTACACCGGTATCGGGGCCAAACAAAGCCCTTCACGTCTAAATATAGCATTTTCTTTGGCCCTGGGCCCTCACTGTCTTGTTTTTCCATTCTTCCCCGCTCTAAAACAAACACAAGAGAGCCCCCACTTGAACATGACTTATTTTTACCCAGATTTGCATATTCCACGGGTCAGCCTGTGTCCTGGAAATAGAACTTCATGCACAATTAATTTGATTTTCTGGTTAATTGAAGGCTAACCAGAAAAAAACTGCTTTGGAAATTCACCCCTGCTTCAGAGTCTTCTGCAAACGTGGCCAGAGGCTTTCGGAGAAGGAGAATCTCAGAAGTAAGAGAGGAGTGGGCATCGGTGTGCACACATCCTTAGTCGGTGGAAGGCGGTGTCGACAGATCCGGCCGTGCTCTCCAAAATTGACATCTTGCACAGCAACCCCTTCCAGTTTTGAACGGTTTTTCAAAATTGTTCTTTAGGTGTTTCCTCCTTGTGTTTCCTGCCTTGATATTTAGTGAATGTTTTTTTTTTTTCCTTGATCATGGCCTCCAGGACCCCACATTGGCCATTGGCCTGTGGCTGTGGGGTTCCTGGGCCACGGACGTGTGCAGGTGACTGTCTCAGAACCATGGGTCTTCGGCAGACCTCACAGATTCTCCAAACTGGTTTCTTATCTTCGGTTCCTCTCCAAGGGTGGCCTGAGTGAAACAGTTCCAGATATTTGGAATTGAGTTAGATAAGGTTCTTCATCAGTTCTGTGTCTTAGGGCACTGGGAGACTAGCCCTTAGAGAACGTTGATATGACTCGAAGCCAAAAAAAAAAAAAAAAAAAAAAAAAAGAAAGAAAACCAGGAAAGGAAGAAAGAAAAATGACTAATTTAAAATGATCTAGGGCGCCTGGGTGGCTCAGCCGGTTAAGCATCTAACTCGTGGTTTCAGCTCAGGCCATGATCTCGCCTTTCGTGGGTTCGAGCCCCACGTCGGGCTCTGTGCTGACCGTTGGAGCCTGCTAGGGATTCGCTGTCTCCCTCTCTCTCTCTCTGCCCCTCCCCTGCTCACCTGCTCTGTCTCTCTCTCTCTCCCAAAAATAAATAAACTTAAAAAAAAAATGATCTAGCTGCCAAATTTTGATCATCAAAGTAATATGTGCTATATAGTAAGTTTAACCAATACGGAAAAGTAAAAGAAAGTGGAAGCCCCTCAAAAGTCTTGCAGAAATAAATATTTTACCATTAAAAAAAATAAAAAAAAAAAACGTGGCTCAGGCCCACGTGGAGGGCAGTATGGCTCTGAATCAAGATGTGATTACTGGGCAGGCTTCTGCAGCGTAGGCCTCTTAGTTCAACCTGCCACCCGCTTCCTCTGACTTCAAGCATCGATAGAAATGCCACCCAGCCTTCCAGTTCTTCTGGAAGACCCAATGGCGAACAAGGTCATTCAGGGACATCTAAGGAGAATGCTAGCCATACCCTGTCTAGCCCCAGAGCTCTGTCTTTGGACCACGCGGACACCAGAAAGTGGCTCATTTGTGCTGTGTTTATTTAGCCCACGGTAAGGAGCGACATAGCATGCCCGGTCAATCATCTGCCTTCTTTGTCCAGCCTCCGTGCGGCCTTGAATTCTTCTCACGACGAGGTTCTGCAAACTCGCCACCGAACTACCCGAGTGGGCACTAGGCAGGCACCCGCTGGCCCCACTTTTTTACTCTGGCTCTGGGATTTTGCAACTGTGCCTGCTCTCGTGTGAACCTTGAACTTCTCGGTTCTCGTTGCCTCCTTTTGAAGGGCCTTGAGCATAAAGCTTATTTTCAGATGAAGCATCTGGAAAATGTTTCTCCCCTCTGGAGAACTGCGTGTTCCAGGGAAGTGAGGCGGTGTCGTTGGCCATCATTCCCCTTTCACTCTTGCTGCCGGGAGGCTCTGAGTCTGAGATCTGGAAGTTCAGCGTTAGCAAATACAATGGGCCTTATAATTGCCCCATTTGCAACCTTCTTTTTTCTTGGTCAGAGTTGTTGCCAGCACGTGTGTGTTTCGTTGTGAACCGTGTCCTACCAAAGAGGCAGAGGAAGAAATAAACAAACACCCAAATTAAAAACTCACGCAGCCAATCTAGTGTCTTCTAAATCCAAGCCGCCAGTCTGAGAGCTCTTTCTGTTTTCCTTCCGCTTAAAAACTTAACGCCCATGCCTTTGCACTCTAGGAAGAAAAAGTGGCTGCCAGGACAATGTAATTGGACATATAATTGGAAAGAAGAAATAAAATCGGCTTGATGGCCTGGATACAGGAGGTCTTTATTTTCGGCCCTTTGTGAAGGTGGCTGTGGCCCATTTTACAGACAAGCAAGGGCAGACGTGAAGGAGGACCCAGCTCCTAGGGGCCACCAGAGTACGCCTGAGTGGCGTCACTCCAGAGTCCTGCCTCCGGGCCACTGTGGCTTGTCATCACAAGTGCTTCTGTACTCCCTGGTCATCTCCAATGCCGCCGATGAGCGAGCTCTATTTTCTGCCACGTTTCCCACTCCGAGTGGCCCCGACTTTAGGAAAAGCATGAGATCTCTAGACGAAGGAAGGAACCTCAGACACTTGGCTTCCGAAGGGCACCTCCCCCCCCCACCCCAATATGGAGGAGCCATCTGAATACACAAAATTCGAAAAGCATACACAGAATGGTTGTTTAAAATTCACAGCTGTCAACATCAAGTGTTCGGTGTGAGAGAAAGAATGTACGAAACATCAGGTTAACAAAATAGCCGCGGACGGATGGGGTTCGTGGCTGGGACCAGGCTGGCATTGTCTGCGCCGGGTCGCAGAGGCTCATTTGCATTTCAGAACAAAGGTTCCCTGTTGGAGACCCTTTCTCTCCAGCCTCCTCCCCAAAAAGGCGCCTCACCATCCGCAGTGAGGATCGCCGGCCTCGTCCCCTCACCCGAAACCTACAGGAACGAACACAAATCTGTTATTTTAACACAACGTGGGCACAAAGTGATGTTTTCACTCCGAATAAAGCCCGGGGAAGCCAAAGAATGGGGCCTTTTATTTGCAGGAGATACTCAAAGGAAGCGGGATTGAACTGCAGGCCAGGGGAGATGAATAAAGTTGTTAGAGATTTTGCAGCCTGTGGTCTGGGAGCCCCACTGTAAGTCCCCCCCACCCCAGACTGGCAGCTTGAAGCACTTTGCATCAGAATGCATAATTGCGTCTGTTAATGACATTGTTAGCTTACCTCTCCAACATACAATGCATTTGCTTCTCCCCCCACCCCTACCCCGCCCCAACTTTTCCTACTGCCTGGGAGAGGACTTTTTTTTTTTTTTTTTTAATTTAATAAACGTGATTGACAACAGAACATGTAGGTTTGCTTTCTTTCCTTACGACTGTAGTTTTGAGCGCAGAACGCGCGCATGTCTCTTGCTGCTGCTGCTTGTGGCCGCCGGTTAACAATTGCGTTCGTTCCACAAATCCTGAAGGCCCTATCTTCCGAGACTCTCGGAAGGAGTAGCTGGAAAGCGGCACGAAGACACGTTCAAAAATACACCGAGACTTAAGGACGTTTTAAGCACTGTGTGTGCCAGGGCAGAAATGGTATTTCGATGGGAAAGGCCAGCCGCCCACGCCGGGGGCCCCCGGAAAGAGCCACCTCCGGGGCTCTGAGGCTCCCATCACTGGGGCCGCATCTTAAGGGGCTTGAGCTTGACACGCCTTCATCTTTTATCACTGCCTTTGAACTGGGAGCCCTTCCGGGTTCAGATTTGCCAATACCTGGCTGGGCAGCCATTCTGCCCGCTGCCCAAGGTCACAAAGACTGTGAGTGAGGGCACTTATTGGAGCCAGCACCCTGACCGACCTGGGATTATGGGAGGCGCCTGGGGGACCGATCCCCTCCAGATGTCTCCCTCCCTCCCTTCGCCCTCCCTCCCTGCGTTCCAGGGCTCCCCAGAAGAAAGGGTAAGGGTCCACCTTTCCCGTACGGATTGAGGGGGAACAGCACAGGAAAGATCCTTTCACGGAGGCCGAGACGCCCAGTGGACATTGTGATTTCCGAGGCCCTGGCATGAGGCGCCGTGAGTCTGGGGGTGGCGACTATCCAGCCTGGCTCCAAAGAGTGGCCCCATGATGTAACTGAGGGCCGTGACACCAGCTCTTTAAATCAGGGGCTTCTCTAGGGACTCCCCACCGCCGTGGTTTCTAATGGCCTTAATCCCAGGCCTGAGGGGCAAGCTAAATCATTTTTCTTTTTTTAGCCACCAAAGAAACCCTCATGTTTGAGTAGAAGGGAGGGGGAGAAGGAAAGAAAGAAAGAAAGAAAGAAAGAAAGAAAGAAAGAAAGAAAGAAAGAAAAAAGGAAAACAAGAAATCTCCCAGAGCATACATAATCTCCTCTTGCTCTGGTCTCTTGGGCCCCTGGTTTGCAAAGCTAAGCCTTCAGGAGGGTTCCTGGAAGATGAGTGTGAGAATCTCCCTGCTTGGGTGTGGCAGAGCATGCTGGGGGGAGGGGGCGTGGGGCTCTAAGGACCTGCTGGTGGCCGCCAGCTGTTGGAGACACCTGTGTGAAACGCGGCAGGCCGGTCTGTGCCACGCGCGCGCGGGCCTTGCCTTGGTGTCTGTGGTCGTAGATCTGTGTCCAGATGAGAGGTCACATGAGATCATCGGGGCGAAAGAGCTCTGTAAACCATACAGCCCTGGACAAATGTCAGTCTGTTTTCATTCGTAGCCAGGAGCACTGTCTCCCTCCTGCCAAGGAGACTATTACATTTCTGGAGGCGTCTGAGTATTTTTGTAATTGTTAACTAATATTTATCGAGAGCTTACCACTGGCCAGGCACTGTAAACGCATGAATCAGATCCTGTCACTGCCCTACTTAAAACACTCCACAGCTGCTTATCACAACATTCAGCATCTCCCGGTTGGCAAGGCTGCCTGGGACCAGGGCCTAGGGCCTTTCCCTCTTCATTTCCCTCCACCGCCCCCTTTCCCCTTCTGCCCCCGCCCCCCCCCCCCCCACCCCGACCAGGATGCCCTCCCTGCTGCTCGTAGAACAGGTCAACTGCATTTTCACCTTCGGCCTTCTCAAATGCTGCCCAATCTGCCCAGAAAACTCTCCTTCATCCACTTGCCTCTCCCATTCGATGATCATTTCCTGAAAGAGGTTGTCCTTGACCACACTCTATAAGCCAACCCTCCCCCCTGACACTTGATACTCTCCCCTCTTACCTGGCTTTCAGCTTCTTCTTAGCCCCCATCATAACCCGAAACTGTCAAAGATCTGTGTAAGAGTGTGTAAGAGTGTGTGTGTGTGTGTGTGTGTGTGCGCGTGCGCGTGTGGGTTCATTGCCTGTCTCCTCTGCTACAGCACATGTTCCAGTGGGTGCATTTTGCCTATGGCCGTATGCCCATAGTACCCAGCCCATAGTAGGTGCTCAATAAATATTTGTGGGGTGAATGCGTAGCCCCGAGGATCCAAAGATGAGAAGAAATCAAGGGGCTTACAGTCCTGTTCTTCATCTGATGGGATTCAGCTTAGAAGGGAAGCAAGAATTGGAAAACGCACTGTTTACTTTGTGACTTAGTACGAAAGACTCAGACACCTCAAGTTCTTTTTCATAAGACTCGTCCAAAATTGGGGATCTGGTTTCTAAGGTCTTCTTTGAGCTGGGAGGTTAAGAGACTTCAGGGGCGGACACATCGAGAGGACCACACACCTCTGGTGACAAGACTGACATCACCCGGCCTCACTCCATCCTCCCTCTTTGTAAAGCAGTTGAAAACGACCTCCTCTCTGCCTCGCTGGTTGGTCAATGAGTCAGCGCCTCGCCCAAGCTGAGCCAATTACACTCTTTCAACTCCAGGCCAAGGGTGGCTGGGAGCCTGTAGCCAGTCCAGCTGGGCGCTCCCCTCAGGATTTTCCACCAGGAACTAGAGACGAAACCTGTTAATGTCCAGACACAAAGCTGTGAAGACGGGAGGCCAGGAACCACCATTAACGGAAGCACAAACTTCATGGCCACGGCCACAGGAAGAGATGCAGAGATGAGAAGCTATGGTGGAGCCAGATAGAGACCTTCTGGTACCACTCTCCCTCCCTCCCTCACCTACAGTCCTGAGCCACTAAATCCCCCCTTTCTGCCTAGGCTGGCTCACGCTGTCTGTGTGTGTGTGTTTAATCAACCCAAAGTGGCCTGATAAGTATCTTTTTTATAAACTCGTTATTTCATTGCTCTAAAATAAATACATTTTGCTGAAAAAGTCAGACTCTCCAGGAGATCATAGATGAAAAGTGGTCTTCCTCTCTGTCCCCCACTCCTTCCTGTGCCTCAGAAACCCTCCCCCCCCCCCCACCTCCCTGTTCATTCCCTGGAGGTAACTGGCAACCACTTGTTAAACTGATTATCCTTCTTGCTGTCATTTGACCAACTTCTGGCAAGCATTTTGAAAAGCAGCAGAAAATCCTTTGTAATTTTGATTTATCTGATTGTAATATATATTACTCTTGTAGATTTCCAAACAATGGGTTATTCAACCATTTATTTCAGTCAGCTTTGTCTGCATTAGTAAATGTTTTGACATTAGCCATTTATTTCGGAGATGAATGATTCATTTGGGTATTTCTCAACAACATAAAATAATACTCTGGGTGAGGGCATGGCTGACTTTTTGGCAGGGGCTGAGTTACTCCTTTTCACATTCTTTACACTGATCACTGTGCTTTGCGCAGCGTAGACGCACCGTATGTGTCGAAACGGATGGAGAATTTGGTGAAAAGAAGCCCGGGACAGAAGGGGAAAGAATGCAACTTCATTGAGTGCTTTCAACGTACCATGAACTTGGCATGCTTTATCTCTTTAGTTGTGGCTGTAATTCTGAGAAGCTCCTTCTCGTTCCTTCCCCAGCTGAGTCTTTGCCTTCTACATTCTTTGTCTCTCCAATAAATTTTTTCTGCTTAGGTTAGCCAGCGCCGGGTTGCTCGTCACTGTTGCTTGCAACTCACGAACCCTAACAGACCCAGAAATCTGGGTGGGGCGGGAAGAGACAGATACACGCCATTTACAAACGAAGAAAATGAAGGCACAGACCCATTAAGTGCTTTGCTTCAGGCCACATAGCCGGGGAGTGGCCCAACAGGAATTAACTCAGGCCTGTCAGGGTACAAAAGTTTTTCTTTTTCCGCCACTCTGCAGCCAGGTGCCAAGGAACAAATTATTTCTAGAGGCCAAAGAAAGCATGACTGAACTTGCTTGGTTCTTGCCAGAAGTTGGTCTGCATTTGTTTTGCAGAAGATGGCCACTTCCAGAAGTCTGTAGAATTTTCCCGATTTTTGTTGATGCCGTGGCCGGTCTTAGACGCTTAGAAAACAACGTGTAGATGAGACGCGTCATAAAAGAAGACGCGTGACTATCCTCTTCTGCTGCTGTCATTACGTAGCTAAAAAGAGAAGAAGAGGGACTTACCATCTGTGGGGAATATTGATCATTTGCTTGTTTAAGGTATGATTCTTTATCTTACGCAATATCGCCAAGTGGTCAAAAACAGGGGCCCTAGAGCCAGATTTCCTGGGCTTGAATCCCACGTCTCCTTTTTGTCTTGCAATTTGGTTGCATCTGACGTATTAACTATCACTGTGCCTCTGTTTTCTCATCTGTAGAATGGGTAGCATCATAAAGCCTCATGTTTCTCGGGATTGTTAGGATTAAAAAGTTGAGTAAAACACTTAGAACAGGGTCTGGCACGTAGTAGGTGCTGAGTTTGCCATCGATAGTCTTCCTGAACTTCCTACTGAAAATTTTTAATTAACTTCGTAATTTCCAGGTCCTGGGGAAGCTGAGGAAATGAAATGGTTTGAATTCTGCAAGTACACGTGGGTGAATTTTCCAGTTCAGAACAGTGGCTCAAAGTGGGTGATGAAGGCACAGGTCTCAAAGTAACAAATCACTTGTAGCAGCAGGAGTATAAATAGAATCCTCCTTCATGGGTATTCTAATTATTCTTTTCCTTTTTGACACGACTCCGTGTTTAGCTGCATAACATTAAGCAATACTTAACACAGTTTGAGAAAGGGCAACTTAGAAAGATCAGACCCAGTGATCTTAAAGCCGTGATGTATGGTTCAGTGAAATCATCAGTAGGTCAAATACCTCTAACAGAATTAGCTGAAATTATGCAAGCTATTATATTGGATATCACTGTTGGAACGTTTTGTATAAATTGCAGTAACACACATTCGTCTTTATAGGATGAATCAAGACTTAAAAACTAATTCTGGCGAATCAAGAATTGTATTTTCCAGGAATTAACTACCACAATTTGACTGCAGCTGTAAAAATTTTATTAGGCAATACATCTGACCTCAAATTGGAAATTTGTGTTGGAACCAGTTTAGGAAATAATTATTGCCGTGTTGTTAATTTTATATTTGCCTAATAAAACACAGCAGGAGCAACAGGGTTGGGTGAATGTAACAAAAGAAAGCCCTCGGACATGCTTGAAACCAGTGTGTTCAACCCAGTTGGGACCCCGCCTAGGAATGTATGTATGGCTGACGGCGGGACCGTGGAAAGAACAGTTCCTGGCCATCAGACTGTTGAAGAGAAGCACGCGGATGTCTCTGTGTCCTTCACACTGGCCAATAACGAGTGGCAACCGTGTGCATGCCTTGGACTGTTTGCTTTGGTAACGTTTAACTTCACAGGAACACACACCTATGCACACGTGCGTGTTGACATGGACACTTGACCTACCCACTTGTTCCTGTTTGTCCAGGTTGCATTGCGAAGGGTATTAGCAGAGAAAGACCAATGTCTCTTGGAAGCGAAAAGCAGGTATCTTTGTTATGGCTGTCAGGGATGCTGCTGTTGGCGTTGAGAGCAGGCTAATTATTTCATGCAACTGTGTGGGCGGGTATTATGCTTCCTCAAGCTCGTGTCGTCTTCTAGGATCTTCGAGGAGCATCTCGTACCTTCTCGTGTCTTCTAGCTGCATCTCAAAGAACAGAATTCGAGGCTGTAAACTGAGTCAGTAGCAAGTTGCTACTGGTTGCTGTGGAGCGGTGTTCTCTCCAAAGGTTGGGATGCTAATTGCCTTTTGGGTGGGGTATTAAATGACACAGATTTGCACGGTGAGAAAGTTACTACCTGAACAGTCCTCTCAAGATCCTTCTGGTTGTAGCAACCTGGAGGTCTCAGTTTGCTAGTAAGGCGTCCTTAACACCTTTTAAACACTTCTCCGTCATCATTTTTACCAAAGAGCGGGAAGGACTCAGGCTCAGGGACTTCGCAGGCAATGGCGACCGCCTAGAGTTAATGATACTAAATTTTCTGCTCGCTCTGCTTTTTTTTTTAAATGTTTATATTTGATTTAGAGGCAGTGAACACGTTTTTTTCATCTAGAGGATAGGGATTGAATATATGCTTTAAAAAGAAAATAAATATAAAATAAACGAATCGATTTTAAGAACAATACCAGGTAAATGCTCCTATAAGTAGTCCTCAGGTGAGGCAAAATCAAGAAGGTCGTTGCAGGGGCCCGGGTGGCTCAGTTGGTTTGGCATCCGACTCTTGATTTCGACTCAGGTCATGATCTCATGGTTCCTGAGATCGAGCCTCGCGTCGGGCTCTGAGCTGACAGCGTAGAGCCTGCTTTGGATTCTCTCCCTCCCTCTCTCTCTCTCTCTCTGCTCCTCCCCTGCTCTCGCTCTGTCTCTCTCTCTCTCTCTCAAAAATAAAGAAACAAGCCCAACGACACTGTGCTAAAAACCCTTCCATTAATTGGGGTATGTGTGCTCTTGAGGAGATTGGGCTTTAAGTGGAGAAGCAAGAGGCAAGAGCCGGGTCCGATGATTCTGACTTGCTGTGAAACTGGTGGACGGGAGGCACAAAGGATTCCCGGAACGGCGCTCCCCTTCTTTCCGTTTAAGCCAGGAGGTTAAGTTAGGCGCCCCAGGGACCACCTTGAGAAGGAGCTTGCTTCTAAAAACAAAACTCGCTTCTAAATAATCAGCAAACTTTTGATAATAATAATGAATAACAAACTCTACTTCCCCGAGTCAAGCCTTAAGATTCAACGCCAGCAAACAGCTAGTTTGGCAAACACGTATTTGGCACACCGAAGCAGGCTCTTGACGTCTTCGTGTACCGAACAGGCCAGAATGTGGGGCTCGGTGGGGAGAGGTGGGTTTGCGGATGTGATGGGTTTGCAGATGGGGTCAGATTATAAAGCGTTTTGAAGGCCAAGCCAAAGAATGTCGATGCAAGATTCTGAGGTGCTTTTTCGACGTTGAATCTTTCAACGAGAAGGAGTAGAGCCTTTTCAGCGTCCCGGCTCTTAAAATCAAGAGATGGGTGTTACAGCCTTGCTTTCACGGGGCTCACGGTCAGCCGTGCAGGTTGCTGATTGCTGAATGGTGTGGTGAAGGCCACGGCAGGGGGACCATGGAACAGAGAAGGCACCTAACTCATGGCGGGTTGGACGGGCTTCTGGAAGAGGGGGTCCCTGACTGAGACATAAGAGAAGGATGGTTGTTGATTCGGCAAAAAAAACAGGGGAAAGGTGCTGCAGGCAGACAGTCGCGTGTGCAAACATCCAGAGGTTAGAGGGCATGACTGTCAAGAAACAGTCGAGAAACATCTTCCAAAGATGAGCCACACGTGCGATTTAGGTAGCACGGCACAGAAAGCCTGTCAAACTAGTGGAAAATACGCGGTTATTGTAAGGGCACCAAGGTGTCCTGCCATCCAAGGACAGTGCAGCCAGATTTCAGGGGATTTGTTGACTATCAAGGGCCAGTCAATACTCTTCATCTCTCTCTGTCGTGAGCGTAATTTCCTATCTCTGCTTTTACTTGCCCTATCTATTTCCGTCTCTCCCCTCCTCCTCGACTTCCACTGACTCAACATGGCCGCCAGCCACAACGTCACACAACCTGTCTGCACAACCCAACCGTAACTAATTTAGCACCTCAGCCCATCTGCCCAGGAGGAGAATCTGACTGACACCCCTCACCTCGAATTAGGCGGAACTCTTGGTAATGCCAAGAGTTGGTGTGCCATAGAACTCTCTAGAGACATATCGTCTTTGGGTCAGAACCTCTGGTTCAGTCAGCTCTGGCTGGGAGGGAGGGGAACAAGGTCACAGAATCCATGCCACCTCATGTGCACCCGTGGGTCTTCATGCCCAGACCCCAAAAAGTTCCAGGGCGCCACGAAACTGTAAGCTGTAGAGAAATCCAGGAATGAGTGGAGAACCAGCCCTAGGCTGACAATATGGTGCCCTGGAAAAGCCCGTCTCCTCCTCCCCCTCCTCACCACCCCAATCCAATCTAAGTGTAATGACCTGAGAGCCACTTGCTTGATTGACATTCTTGGCAAGATCCACTCATTCAGGGCCCGCACTGTTAATTTCATTTGGAACAGCAAAGAAATAAATAATTCAATTAGGCATTTTTCTGCTGTACCTATGGAGAGAACTAAGTGATAGGAATCTCTCCATCAAGTTGTCAGTTTTATCTTAAGCACTCAGGGACCGAAAATGGTGGCAAATAACAATTTGTGGTTGAGAGAAAGTATAAAGTGCAACCCTCCAGTCAGAATGTTAATTCTTAGGATTTTGTGTTTGTCTCGATGGCCCTGCTTCCTTTATTTTATTAAAAGTTTATGACTTTCTCTGACTGAAACTATACTCATACACTCAGAAAAAATCCTCCCCCCCCCAAATATTAAAATTTATTTCCCAGGAGAGAAAATAAATTTCCATGAAATGAGCGAAAGAACGAATAGTCATTTTCTGAATAACCGTTTCTTTTTCTTGCCAAGAATGTGCTTTCAGGCAAATACATTTGTGTGCCTCTTGAGGTACGTGACGTCTGCTGCTGTAAGACAATAGCCATTAAAAAATTAAACAATTAAAAAAGAAAAAAGTTCGTCATCAATTTTAATGTTATGTTATGTGAATTAATATTTCTTCTTCTAATGCAATATTCGGCAATTTACCATGCAGACACAGTCCTCACGTCCGCGTTGTAGATAATTAGTTTACATTACTCTACAGAAATGAATTGTCGCTGGTGATCTCAAGTGCCTGCTAACAAATCACTCCTGTTGGAGGGTTCATTGAGATTCTACTCAGGCCTTAACTACAGCAATATATGATGCTGTCCTTAAATGTTAAATATCGGACTAATTTAAAACAAAAACAAAAGCATAAACTAGATTCTAGTCCAAGATGGCTAGGAACCTACTTTTGTGGCAAATCAGCACTCTGTCCGCTAACTTCTCAAAAAGGATTTATGCTCTCAAGTGCAATTCTCATTACCAATTTTTCTGTCCCCCACCCCCACCCGGCCACCCACAATCCCTCCACTAAACAAACGAGGCAGGTCAGTGAAGAGAGGTTTAGGACTCCCCAGGGCTGTTAATGAGACAAAATTACTCACGAGCCTTTGTGCACTTCTCCTCTGAAACCCGATCGCGCCATAAAATACTCATGGAAAAGAAAACTGACCTTAAGATCTAATTCCAGATCCCGGTAATTGTCATGTGTGTGAGCGCCGTATTATGGATCAATTTCATCACGGGAGGAAACAAAAATTGCATCGTCAGATCATGTCTGGTGAGCTGATTGCAGGGCTGATCGGTCTCACTGAAGTCCTCAAGGGCAATATAGAGAAAACAGCCTGGGTGCATGGGGAACTTGGCAGCAAGGATGTATGACCTCCAAAAGTCTCTCCTCTGTGAGTTTCAGAGAGAAGTCGATAATTTCTGACAATTTGATTCCCTGTCATCTAGAGAATCTTAACAAGAGAGTACTCTAGAAGTTTCAGAAAAACATCAGCCCTGCTTGCTAAGGGTTCCAAACCTTTGATTAGGGTGATGAGCGTTGATTGAATGACGATTACGGGCCCCATAGTTGTGTGTTCTTAGATAGGAGTATTAAGAAGGACGAGTCTGGGGGCACCTGAGTGGCTCAGTTGGTTGAGCACCTGACTTCGGCTCAGGTCATGATCTCACGTTTCATGACGTTGAGCCCCGCATCGGGCTCTGTGCTGACAGCTCAGAGCCTGGGAGCCTGTTTCGGATTCTGTCGCCCTCTCCCTCGGCCCTTCCCCCACTCCCACTCTGTCTCTCCCTGTCTCTCAAAAATAAATGTGAAAAATTAAACAAAAAAATAGTACGCGTCTAGCCTCTGCATTTGAGGGGTTTATAGTCTAGTTGGAGAAGACATGGTGAGTGTAGGACAGGAAGAAATAAAATAAAAGGGCGTAAGTATCGATTGTTGGTTAATTTAGCATTTCCCCAAGTTCTAGTGGCACTCAAACACTTTTAAGTGGTACGTGTGCACAGCATTCATTAATGAATTAATGAGAAAATTAGTTCATTTCAATCCCTTCTCAGCTTTTCCATAACGACGAGAGAAAGTCTAAATTTTGCACCAGTATGCCTTTAATACCTTGCGACATCTTGCCAGCTTCCCTTTTAACATGAAAAGGGCAAGTTTCAGGGTACAACCTTCGGCACTAACTTAGCGAGCCCTCGATAACACTATTTTTGTATCTCTATTTACATTCTATTTATGCCAGAACCCTCTGGCTTTCGGTTTACTCTTACAAAATACCATTTTCTTTTACAATTGGAAAAGTCGTGAATCTACTTAAAGGAACTCATTAAATAATGAGTAGCCCCGGTGGTAGGTGGCTGTAGCAGGAAAAAAAAAAAAAAAAATGAAGGTGACACATACAGGAGTGAAGTTTGGGAAACTCAGGATTACGAGAATCAAACATGAAACCCAGATGGCAGATGACCACTGGGGACAGGTCAGAGGAAGGGCACAGAAGGGTGGGGCGACAGGAAAAAGGAGTTGAGGAATCCAGCCTGGGAGAGAAGCGACAGCAGGGCACCATTGGGCCTCGTGGCTTGTGGCAATGAAGGCAGAAACCCCGGGCAGTAAGTCTGAGCGTGCGTGAGCTCCTCAACGAAGCCACTTTAAAACCCCAACACCTGCACACATACACTGACGCCTGCCCCTGTCTTCCACGGGGACAACAAGACCCAAGACATTTACGTCCTCCTTTCAGCAAGGGTTCAGAGACAAGGGCACACTTCTCCCCCAAGCTCTAGCAGAAGACTCGAGATGCCCCTGATAGGGAACCACTGTGCTATGCCAAACTGGCTGGCCAGGGTCACCTCTCTACCCTACAGCGGGGGAGGTGGGGCTGTGTGATTCTTGGCGGCCTTGGTAGACCTGTGTAAATGCTCTTTGAAAAAAGACCCTGGGGGCACCTGGGTGGCTCAGTGGGTTAAGTATCTGACTCTCCATTCTGGTTCAGGTCATGATCTCACGGTTCGTGAGATTGAGCCCCAGTGAGCGCAGAGCCTCCTTGGGATTCTTCTTCTCCCTCTCTCTCTATTCTCTCTTTCTCTCAAAGTAGATAAATAAACGAAAAAACAACAACAACAACAACAACGATGCTGAGCAGAAAGCAGAAGATAGCCACCACAAGTGGGTAAGATGCCAAGAGACAGGGACAGAGAAAAGGGCCATCAAAATCTCTTCTTAGTGCTTACTCTTGGCTCCCATCACAGCTCAGTGCCTGCCTCCCACCCCCCTCCCCACACTCGGAGTCTTCATTCTTCCCCGAGTCCCTGGGAGTCTTCCCCTAGACCTGCCCCAACAGCATTTTGAGCTTAACCAAACAGCCAAGGAGGAAGTCTATGCGAGAGGTAGTCGTGTTCTGGTACCACGTGGGGGTGTCGTGGAGAGACGAGAAGTCGTCCTGCCATGTGACTAACCCATCTGAGCTCCCAAATTATAGAGCTCATCATCTGCAATGGGAGTTGGCTTTCCAAGAAGAGTGAAACTGACTAAAAAGAAGGTCTCCGGGTTCTGCTGACCACCTCGATAGATTTGGGACCGCTCACAGTAGGCGTCTTGGGTCGGAGGGTGGGAACAGGAGTGGGCAAGAACTCAGAAATTCCCTGGGAGAGCACGTGAGGGGACGACAACAGGAAGCGGTTGGACGCTGGCTATGTGGAGTGACTCAGTTGCCAAAAGATCCCTCATGGCTGGGAGCATTGGGGAAGGATTTCCAAAAGTGGGGATGGCTGTTAGGAAGCCATTTGCACAGCTGTGATCCAAGTGTCTACCCATTCCTTCTCTTGTGTCATCCCAAACCTTCAACAGCGTCTACTTTGCTAGGTATAGAAAGCAGTGTGTGTGTGTGTGTGTGTGTGTGTGTGTGTCTTAGTATTGCTTGTTGATAGCACAGACCTCCTCATGCTGTATTGTGCAAAGCCGTGGAGTGCAGGTGTCTCAAAGCAGCTCTTTGGATCCCTAGAGAAGGGACACTAGCCATTACTGTCTCAGAGCCTCACTCCTTACGTTCTGAATGTATAATCTCCCCAGAGCAGTGGCCTTGGAAATCACCTTCCTGCCCCACTCTTCTGTCCCCGCTTTGGTTGGGGTTTCTCCACCATCCATCCCCCTCCATCCCTGCGTCTGCCCCCACCCCACCCTGCCACACCTCTCCCTTAGGTAAAATGCCTAGGATTGGAGACCCTCCCACTGTGTTTTCTGGAATGCAGATCAGCCTGGTTTTAGGGTTCGGAGATGGGCACCCGAAGTCAGGTGTTTGGCACCTCGGTAGGCCTTTGGGAGATCCCGCAATAGGAAAAACCCTTCTTTTGTTTCCATCTGACCAGTTTTTCACAAAGCTTCTTACCAGTTTTCCTGTTTGCAAGAAGGAAAACCCCTTTAAGGCCTAAGAAGGGTGTGGCCATGTGCTTGCTGTAAGGACAGAAGGGTAAGAGAGAAGCTCTTTCCCCAGATGTCGCCCCAGCCTCATTAACTCACCACCTTCGGGGCTTTCCTTCAACTTCACCTTCTCAGGGAAGCTCCCCTGGATGCCTTTTCTAGAACACTCTCTAGCTCCTATCTTTATCTGATCCCTAGAACTTATCACCTTCAAACATCCCATATATTTAACCTCTTGGTCTCATTTGACTGCCCCCTGCCCCCCTAGAACAGCGGCTTCCTGAGAGCAGTCTGTTTTGTTCACTTCTGTCTCCCTAACATCTCACTCCAGGGGATCAGTAAATCTCTGTTATTGAAAGACTGTGTCATCTGGGCTGGGCTGAGGGACCAGAACCCCAACTGGATAAGTAGGTATTAACTCTAGAATGAGATGCCAACTGTTGCCTCTGGGTCCTTACAAAGTTCTGCACTGACCAGACATTCAGGCCAGGACAAAGGATCATCGCTAGAGCCTGATTGCCTACAGCTCAAAACCCCATTAGGCCCTGGAACCCAACTCCTGTTGTTCACTCTGCCTTTTGGAAGCCCCCTTTCCCACCCTGGGAACTAGGAAAATGGCTGGTTCTGGGTGAGAACTCCCTTTCTTCTGGGGGAGAGAGAGTCTGGGTTCAAGCATTACACTCATCAGGTCCCATAGGTTATTGGTTCAATTGGCATTTGGGGATTTGCTTGGGACACTCACCATTGGACTTTCTGTGGGAGGTAGGTCTGGCTTACCTTCAGCTTCCCAACCTCTGTCCCTTTGTGGGGTGGGATACGAGGGCTGCCATCGCCAGGATGCACCCGCTGGAAAGTGTTTCACCCACCCCAGCTGCTTCAAGCCTAATCTCTTTGCCTCACATGGGCGAAGAGTGCAAAGTTGAATCAGAAAGGACGCCATTCAATCTCATTTCCTCCTCCCTTTGATCTCTTCATTTCCGATTTCACTTCCTCTGACAATTTCCTCTTTCCATTCCCAGAACAAACAACTCTCACTGTGGCACTTGGCCATTTAAATCATTTCCCAGACACTGAGTACCTCATTTGGACGCCATTCACCATGGCATGGTGGGTGATCAGTTAAAGATCGGGGGCAGCTGGTGAAGAGGCTGGGTTGGAGGTACCCCCACTTGTGCCCTGCGGACCCTCATGCCTCAAACTTGGGTGTAGTTGGGGAGAGAGGCCTGTGAAGTCCTAGGGTCCCCCAAAATGGGGGTAGCACAATTGATAACCATGCAGGAGAACATTTCACAGTGAGCGACGGTAGATTTCCACCCCTGGGGGCCTCAGAGGCACTGATGTGATGATTTTGGCCCCTTGTGTTTTCCTTCTCTAACTGAGCTCTTAGGTGAGAACCAAATATTCCATTAAAAAAAAAAAAAAAAATCAAGGTCCAAAATGGTTCTAGAAACTTCTGTGTTTCTCTTTGATACCTGAGTCTCAATGTGAAATGGTTCCTGAACTAATCATATTAGTAAAACTGGCAAGATTAAAAGAGCCATAAACACACACACTTAGTGTTTCAACATCCATTAAAATGTATACTGCAGCCTCCTAGAATATTTAATAGGCTTATATGATGACTGAATGTGAATCCATTCATCTCAGTCAAGTTGGGTTATTAAGATACACATGCTAAGTGATTTGTCCTGTGTTTACCCTGTGCTGGGAAAATGGTATCTGATTTTGAAAAAAAAAAAAATTTTTTTTCAGAGCTGTTCTTTGCTGGAAGAAATGGGAGTCAGGACCCTACCCCACCCCCAGTTTCCACACCAGCTTTATCTCAAGCAAACTGCTCAGTCCCTGTGAGACTCAGTTGTCCATCTGAGAAATTAGGAAGATTGTCCAAATGATCTCTGCTATCTCTTGCAGCCCTAACCTCTTTCAGTGTGGCAGGTGGGGTAGAGGTTATGAGTGTGGGCTCTGGCATCTGACCGCGACGGTTCAAACCCTGCCTCTGCTACTCAGTTTACCCATCTGTAAAATAGGGATTATAGTAGAAGGCAAAAGTGAGGTCATCAATGCGAATCACGGCTCCGACTGAAGGCTCAGTAAACGTTGCTGAACTTTAACATGGAATGTCAACATCTACTGGGCGCTTTGATGCATGGATTTCGTTCTTGAAGGGAAAAATTTGGAACGTTAGATACATTATTTAACTTAATCCTCACCGCAATCTTGCAAGGTGGATGGAGTTAACCCTGTTTTGCAGATAAGAAACTGAGACCCAGAGAGATTAACTGACTTGCCCAAGGTGACACAATTATTAAGAGACTAAGCTGGGGGGCGCCTGGGTGGCTCGGTCGGTTAAGCGTCCGACTTCGGCTCAGGTCATGATCTCACGGTCCATGAGTTCAAGCCCCGCGTCGGGCTCTGTGCTGACAGCTCAGAGCCTGGAGCCTGTTTCAGATTCTGTGTCTCCCTCTCTCTCTGCCCCTCCCCCGTTCATGCTCTGTCTCTCTCTGTCTCAAAAATAAATACACGTTAAAAAGAGACTAAGCTGGGATTTAAACGCGGACCTGGACTGACGCCATTCTGGACTCTCCTCCCACGCAATGTATCTACCTACCATCTCTGGTTAATTTCTAGAGTATTCAGCATCCCCCGGGGGGTTCTGAGTATAGCGTAAGTATTCAGTCTCTGGCCATCAACTTCTCCACTTTGGGAAAATAAAAAGAGTTGGACAATCTCCCGATTGTGCCGGGCTCTCTGGCGTTTGGGACTGGCCACGAGCCGCTTCTGCTCATGATTACTTTTTGTTTTAATTTGCTGAGACTCACACTCCATAGCATTGCAACTCCAGCCTTAATGCATACCCCAGCCAAGCTGAGCCAGGGGGAAGACCAGTGTCGGGCCTGTGTCTCGTCTAGAGTTTCTCAACTTTGGCACTATTGATATTCGGGGCCCAGCAGTTCTGTGTTATGGAGGCCTGTCCCAAAACATCCTGTAGAACGTCGACAGCATCCCTACTCTCTACCTATCGGATGCCAGTAGCAACCCCTCTCTCTCCCCAGTATGACAATGAAAAATGCCTCTAGACCCTGCCAATATCCCCTGGGAAGCAAAATCACCCTTGGTTGAGAATGACCCGACTAGCTGAAGGAGGAAAGGCTTGAGGTTAAGGAGGCTTTTCCTTCGGCATTGCTTTCTTCATCACATGGCTTTTGGAGTTATTTTGGTCCTAGTAAGCAGTTGTTTTATCTGGCAACACCCTAGCAGGCAAGACCGTTGGCCATCCTGAGATACTTTCGGTCTGAAGGCAATTTTGCCCGGACAGAAAGAAATGTTTTTGTCTTAGTGGCTAGCAGGAGTGTTTTCTTTGGGGCAGTTAAGGCAGCCATTTTCAAAATGGTTTCCCCGACTTTCAATGGGGCCAGTGCCCTCTGCTGGAAAGTTTGTCAGCGTTGCCTCAGAGTAGGTTGGGACAAATGGTTTCCAAGTTTAGAAAACAGCAGAAGCACAAAAGAAAGGCCGATGAAACAATCCAATTGGTAGGCAACGTTTGCGGTGGCTTCCTTTAGAATTGTCTCTGCGAGCTTTCTGATTTCTCAGCAGAGTCGTTTGTTTGTTTGTTTTGATGGATTAACCAAAACGTTCTGTCCATCCTTCCATCTATACGCTCTCGGCGACCGTTATAATAACCACGTCAACGAAAAGTTACCTAATGTTTATTGAACGCCTACCACGTGTTGGGTCACCGTGCCCCACACGCCCCCACCTACTTTTGCCTTCTCAATCGCTCTGGGACTCAGGAGGCACCATTACTGCTGAGAGACAACCAAGCCTTGAGGAGGCCCAGTGAGCAGACCGAGATCACCCAGCTCAAAGTGGTGGAGAGAGGCCTCCAATCGACAGAGCCTGGTTTTCACCCTATGCTATAGTGCTGACGCTCATTTATTCATCTTTTTTTCACTCGATCCCAAAGTTCCCTTTCTAAATGTGACTCATTATTGATCCAATAAAGCGGTGTATGGATGTCTGGTGTCATTTTGAATTTGCTCCCATTTCGTTAAAGCATATTTTTTCACCTAATTATCCCTTTTAGCTTCTGAAACCCCAGGAAGATAAGTTGTTTCTCTCCAAATGGGGACCCTAGACGCAGAATTCTAATAGAGAACTAGACTCTTATGCATTCAAGGGCTCATAGATCTCTCTAAAAATATTATATACGAATAGCATTCATGTGCACCAGAATATATCAGAATATACCCCAGACATTGTAATTTATGGCCTTGCTTATTACTTTAAAAGCCTGGGATTCTTGTAGAATATGGTTTAGTGGGTCAAACATTCCCTTTCCTCTCATTTATCAGGCTTTTGATCTCACGTCAGTTCGGCACATTGGCATGGCTGGCCCGGAGCCGTGGGCTAGGGGATCACACACATAACAGACCCCCTTGCATTCTGAAAACTTTTGGGGGGGTGGGAATGCCGGTGCCGCAGCGGTGCCTGGGTAAGCAGAGGAGGGATAGAGTCCTCCCTCTCCCCCACCCCCATCCTCACTGCCCCTTTGTCTATTATTATTTTATAGTTTTGTTCTGCATTCTTTCCATTCAACCTCCAGTCCATAGAAGCCTGTTTCTTTATTAGTTACATATGTCTGCACCCTTTTACCCCAGCAGGGAAAGACAAAATATTCGGGAGGGCTTGGAGGCCTGGGATGGATCCTCACCTTGAACTAATCGACGGGCTGATGTGCTATTGTACGGGGCCCTGTTCTGTGCAGCTGAGCGGCGGGGTTTCAATTTGTAGGAGCATAAACAGATACTAAAGTTGGAAGAACGGCTCGGTCATTTGTTAGCGGAGTTCAGATCAAATTATCACAGCGGTCCCCTGCTGACAGCCTGAACAATTACCTCCTTTTTTTTCTTTCTTGATCTTTAAATGTTTTCTGTTTCACTCAAGCCTCAGTAAATAGTTGACTTCTCGTGGGCTTCGTTTATTGACACAGAGAGGCTTGATTTATTTAATTTTGTTTCTCTGCTGCCTTCCCAGAAAGCAGGGGTAATGTTTTGTTGAAATCTCACCCCCCTCCCCGCTCCCCCCACCGCCCCCCCCCCCCCCGGCCTCCACCCCGAATGATAAGTTTATCGCGGTGGCTAAGGAAGCGGTTTAATGATGTGACTATAAATTATCTGGCTTTTTAATGAGAAGGGTAGGAGCCCGAATTCGAAAGCCGAGTTTTCAAAGCCTTAAACCAGAAGCCGGCAGGTTGGAACGCAACGGTCAGAACCCGGTATAAGGGGAGCCGGCCGAGGCTCTGGGATCGGAATCCGTAATTGGATTATTCGAAACCCAGGAATCTGATTACTCTTTGAAAGAAAACGGAGGACATTGTGTCCGTTGTGTTGGTCTCCTCTCTCAGCGCACATTCATTGATGTTCTGCGCGAGCCCCCCGGAATTAGTTCCAACATTTGTTTTCACTCTTCCCCCCTTCCCCCCGTTTCAACCCTTGACTTTCGCTCTCCCATAGTTACATTTGTCTGCTTCTTACAGTCCTACTGGGACGGATTTATCATCATTTGCTAACATATCTGTCTCAAAATCTCAGCTTTGATCAGCTTGTATTTTATAACTTACATCTGTTCTACATTTAACCTTTTGTAATGCTGTTTTTCAAAAATATTACCTGATCTAACAAAAGAATTGTACCAGAGCAGGAGCTGCAGAGTGTCGATTTTAAACACACACACGCCGAACATACCTGCCTACAAGACCATACTTTTATTATTCTTCTGCAGTTTCCTTCCCATTAAATATAGAAGTCCATCATTTCCCTTCGACTCACGAGGGGACCTCTGTGGATCCAGGGGCTTCCTGCTTCCCATCTTGACCCTGCCTGTGCCTGGAATTCGTGCCAGGGCACGTGGCCACGGGCAGCGTGCTTTTGTACCTCGAGGTGAGCCGGCCCTCCTGCCCCATTGGCGTCCCAGGGGTCCCACGGGTCCCAGGTGACCACTGCAGCTCCAGAAGGTTCTGCCTTCCAAGAGGCTTTCATTTCATTTGCTGGTTTCATTTCAATACGTTTATTTTTACCAATGAATTATGAAATATTTAAGACTGCCCCCAAAATATTTTTAAAAGTCACATGACAGACGCTCATGTACCCACCACCCAGCTTAAGAAATGGATTATTACAATACAGCAGGGGGACCTTCTCCGTGTCTCTCTCTTGCATTATATCCATCCATCCCTTCCTCGGAGAGAAGGCCTGCTCTGAGTGGAGGTTACTTGTTTCCAAGTTGAGGTTACTGATGGGAACGTAAAGGCAACACACGACACTTTTAAGTTGCAGCGGCGTGCTAACTAACGAAGCTGGGATGAAATCGTACAGCTTCCTTTGGAAGAGTGTGCAACTCTTGATCCGGGTCGCGAGTTCGAGCGCCGCGTCGGGTGTAGAGACTGTAAATAAATAAACTTTAAAAAAAGCAATATTGCGGGGCGCCTGGGTGGCGCAGTCGGTTAAGCGTCCGACTTCAGCCAGGTCACGATCTCGCGGTCCGTGAGTTCGAGCCCCGCGTCAGGCTCTGGGCTGATGGCTCGGAGCCTGGAGCCTGTTTCCAATTCTGTGTCTCCCTCTCTCTCTGCCCCTCCCCCATTCATGCTCTGTCTCTCTCTGTCCCAAAATAAATAAAAAACGTTGAAAAAAAAAAAAAAAGCAATATTGCTTATCACCGTGCATAGCACCTATTAACTCTTCTGTCAAGGGTTAGGGATTAGTATGATGATTAATCTTGTGATGATCCCCATTTTATAGATGAGGGATCAGGATCCGGAAACATACTAGCTCTAACAAGATAGGTCCAGAGAAACGTAAGCAGTGGAGGTGACCGTCGTGGGCAATAGCCTGTGACCCGTAGCTGACTTGTTGGAATCACCACCACCTGGAAAGACTATGGCAGCTAGGCTGGGGCTCCCATCTAGAACAACGCTTGCCATTGTCCTCATTGCTTTTGCACCTGCTCTGGGTCTAGACTCCACACAGGAATGTGAAGGTCATCGACTGGGCTCTCTTTTGCGGTTCATGGATTGGGGAGAGGACAGCTGGCCATCGGTTCATCCCTGTGACGGAGGAAGTCCCACCCAGGCGGCAGGGGTCTCCACTGAACCAACGAGGGGCAGACCTTACAAAGCACCCCCTCCCACCATCAAGCTAGAAGAAGGTACATTTTGGTAGACCCATATGAGTCATCCTGATGATTGACGATGAAGAGGAGGAAGAGGAGGAGGAGGAGGAGGAGGAGGAGGAGGGGGAGGAGAAAGGCAAAAGAAGCCACATTTTCTGTTTGTTTTTGCTACCCGCGTTTTACACCTACATGCTAAGCACCATGGGGACATCTTACATAGACTCTGCCTCTTTAGAGCTCATCTAACAGTATGATCTCCATTATATAGTCCCAGTAAGACTCAGGGACAGCCTGGTCTAGAGGCAAGAGAGTCAAGATAATCCGTTTTTACCTAAACCCTCTGCTTTTTTTCCAACCGCTAGATGAGTTTTCTTCTAAAGAGTTAGCCCTGCACTCTGTAAACTAATCCCGTTTGGTTTCAAAGCCCCCAGGGTCCCCAGGACAAAAACAAGTTCACCATAAACTTGAAGCTTCATTTCTGGGTCCCCTGTCTTCTTTAAAGGCCTGTCTCCGGGGGTGGAGGGAGTCAGGTGCAGGCCTCAGCTCCCTATCTTAGCGCTTTGGGTTGAAGAAAGGAAACCGCGACCACTCTGAGGCTGAGATAGGACCATCCGTCTTTTTCCCTTTTGATTTCCAGAAGGCATGGGAATGGCGAAGGTCACCAAACATACCTCTCTTGACGGGGAAGAAATATCTTTTTTTCTCGGTGGGGTTGGAGGCGGGGGGGCGGGGAGGCTGGGTTTGTTGTGCCAAATTCTACCCTTTGAAAAACGCAGAAGCCCATTAAAGATTAAGACTACAAACAAGCTTGAAACCCAGTTTAACAGCATTCAGAAAGGTCCCAGGTGTAGGCGGGTCAACGTGATATCTTGTTCTCCTAAATATTTCAACAGATAGGCCAACTTTTGATTGCGCTATCCGTTCAAAAATGACTTTGAACTTTCCGCCAGCGCCACCCACTTGGGCTTTCTCGAACCCACAGAGGGCCAGCCAGCGGCAGATAAGGGGCCTGAGTGGTCCTGGACGGCCGGGGCCTTTCATCTCGCCCGGGCTGTGTACACGAGCCGTTTGCTTAGCTTGGCTCTGCTATCCTGAGGACCTTTTCAAAATCCTCCCATTTATTAGGCTCTAACACCCAGTCTGTAAACAAGCCAGGAGCAAATGGAGATTTCGACGGCAGTGGGAGTGCGGGTTACTCTCAGGCAGGCTGGTCTCTCCCTCAAAACCCAAAGAGATGGGCCGTATTTTTGATGGACGCTTCTTAAGTTCGGGCAGCAAGACATGGTAAAGCGTGGTGAGAACCTGGGCTCAAAACCAAACCGCCTGGGCTTGTCCTCTGGTTGGGGGGGAGGGGGGGTCCCAGCTGTGTGACCTCAGGCCGTTCACATAACCTCTCTGTGCCTCAGTTTGCTCGTCAGTAACGTGGGGGCCGTAATGGCACCACCCCGTGGAGCTGACGTGGCGATTAAATGAGTTTGAATGGCACATGGCCTGTGGCACACATAAAGCCTTGGCCGGGACTATTATTATTATTATCGTTATCATTATTATTGACGTGCAGGGAGTTTTGAGGTTGTTTTCAGAGAGCTAGCAGTGCCTCTGAAAGTGGTTCTCCACCCTGTGGTCTGGGACAAATACCCCGGTGACAGGTACGCGGGTCCCTTCACGGACGGGATTTCCCACAGGTCGTGCCCGCGCCCTCGTCCCCTCAAGGATGGATGGAGGGAAAATTCAGTGCGTGCTATTGCTCTGCACTCCCAAAGGCCGGCTGTGCTGCCTCACCAAGCGTCTTCCGTGCCCCCAGCATCCGGAGGATGGCAGGGCCCTGGGATGGCGATATTGCAAATGCGGGGGAACACTGTGTTTAGGCTCGTCAAAGCAGGCCCTGTCGGCAGGGTAGCAGATCAGGGGCTCGCATCACTGGCCAAGCCCCGTGCTCAGGAGAAGAGTCTTGAATACAGCCAGCTCCCCTGGACCAGAGGGGCAGGGCCGGCGGGGAAACAGAGCTTGGAGGTCCTCCTCCCTCTTTTCTGTACACCCTGGGCCTCCAGATTCTCCACCAGCCCCAGGGCAGTTTGGATGGAGGCTGAGGGACTCTGCCTCCCATATCTCATCTATGGTGCTATTAGAGGAAAGTTCTGTGCGTACTTCTCAGACATCCGGTGCCCGGAGGGGTAGCTGGCCCCAAATGCCCGGGCACCCAATGGAGAGCGTCTTCTCAGGACTCTTTGGAGCTCGTTCTGCTAGGGCAGGAGCAGCCCTGGAGAACAGACTGAGTCTGAAAAAAAGCAGCGCGCATCCATCACTCCTCCCCTACAAGCAGAAACTGTGAATATCGTTTTTTTCCCCCTACATGCTCAAGCCTAGCTGGCTTTTTGAAAGGACCTATAGTGAAATGAGACTCGTTTGGAATGTAATTCACAGCTCAGGTGATCAGAATCATAAGGATCTCTTTCTTTTTTTCTTTTTCTTTTTTTAGCGTTTATTTTTGAAAGAGAGAGACAGACAGAGTGTGAGCAGGGAGGGGCAGAGCGAGGGGGAGACCCAGAATCCCAAGCAGGCACCAGGCTCCGAGCTGTCAGCGCAGAGCCTGACGCGGGGCCCGAACCCACGAACCCTGAGACCATGACCTGAGCTGAAGTTGCACGCTCATCCGACTGAGCCGCTCAGGCGTCCCAGCATCATAAGGATGTCGTAAATGAGAGCTGCACGCTGCACGACACTCACCTGCAGTCTCCAAATGGGCTTCATGAGCCCCAGGCGAACGTGGGGCCAGAAGGGTGGCGGAGGGCATCTGTCACTGAGGAAAGAGCATCGTTGTCCCTGCAGACTCCCTGGCTCTGGTTAAGGTTTGCGGCGAGATCTGCACCCTGTCCACACGAAGTCCATGCTCTCCCTTGATCCCTCGGCCCAACTAGACTATATTACCCAGACTCCCTTGCAGCGGACTGTTGGCTACCCGCTTCCTTTTTGCCAGTCAAACATCAGCCAAGCGATGTGTGCCACTTTCGAGTTCCGGGCTTTAACACATCAGGCGTGCCACTTTGGGCTGGCTGGAACCTGGTCTAGGTGGAGACTCAGCAGGCAAAGGCAATGCCCTGGGGCTGGGTCGGCAAACTCCACCCCAAATCCAGCCCCCGGAGGACCTGGCCACGCCCACCATTTGATTACTGCTCTTGCTTGGGAGTTGCGGAGTTGTAACAGAGCCCAGGTAAGTGGCAGAACCAAAGACACTTACGGTCTGCCCTTTACAAAATAAGTTTGCTGACCCCTTCCCTAGGGGTTGACAAGGCAACTGGAGAGGCAGCCGAGCTCCGATCCAGGCCACTCCTCAGGACTCTTGTCAGATGTTTGTATCTGTATGTGCTCTGTGCGCTGGGCCTCTGCATTGGCGAGTCTCCGTGACAGCAGCGGAGCCCCAGTGCCAGCTGCCATGAATTGCCTCGGAGGGGACCCTAAGGCCTGGCTCCCGTCCGCTCTTCCCCAAGGCCCCACAGGCCATTGGTCACTATGGCTGGAAACCATACTGGGACTTCGTAAGGAGAAGCCTGGCACAGAGCAGGCACTCTGTAAATATTGGGTGAGTGAGTGAGTGAGTGAGTGAATGAGCAGGACCGTAAAAGAAAGAAGTCGAGAGGGAGGAGAAAGACAACCCACCAGGGTGTTCTCCCCAAAGTAAAATGGCGGAGGTAGCATGAGTTGTGAATGCGGCCGAACCTAGTTCTGGCGCACGCTAGCCGTGTGGCCTTGGGCGAATTACTTCACCTCTCTGAACTTCAGTTTCTTCATCGGTAAGAAGGGGATGGAAACATTTAACCATGCGGTGTTGCTATCATGATGTGAAAGACATGGCCGTGATTGTCGGCCATGGTGGTTGTCACCAATGTGGTGTTTTTTCCGCCATCAGTCATGAAGGAAGCCAAAGAAGCGGGTATCGTTGAGACCTTTGGCACCCAAGGCTCACTAGGTAAATACCACATATAGGAAATTATCTTCCTCTAGGTCACCATACTTCCCTCCAAGTTAACCTGCGCCCCCAGGCCTCAGATGGTAAGCAAGACAACGCAACCGAGAGCGCGGCCATGTTGACTTGGGGAGGGGAGGGGGGGTGGTGACCCTTATGGTTCCTACATAAGAATAGGCTTGCTCTGGGCAACTGCTGAATCTGAAATCCCGTGATTCTGACAACTTGGTGGGTTCCTGCTTTGCCTCTCAAATGGAAGGAAATCGCTAGTATCGGGATAGCAAGTTCCAAGTGAGGAGGTAACAAAAAGTCCGTGTGAGTGCTAAGGGGACGGGGTATCTGGAGACGGTGTTGAAATGGAGGCAGGGTGAGTGGTTGGCTCAGGGTGATGAGCCAATGAACGGCTGCCCTGAGTTGGACGCTGACGTGTGCCAGCACTGGGCTGGGCACTGCGTTTTTCACCAGCTTATAAGGTAGGTACTGATTGTGGCCCGCTTTTGACCGATGAGGAAATTGAGGTGGTAACAGCGAAGCTGTTCGATTTGCAGCTCACCGCTGCTGAGGGTGGGGCCAGGATTCAAACCCCGGCTTCGCAGGACCCAAAGCCTCGTCTGAAACACGGTGTCTGCTGAGGCCGTCACTTTACTATAGACCAAAGCCACAAATGGTAGGCAATGGTGGATGCCCTCACGTATTTTTTCTTTTCTTCATTTCATGAGTTGCCTATATTCAAAAACTAGAAGACGTTATGTTAAATTCTAGACTTGAAGCTTATCGTGGCCAATCAGAGGACCCGTCAATGTAGTGTATGAACGGTCCCTCGACGATGATTCCTTAGAGCCAAGTAAAGGTTATTTGCTTCGGGAAAGACAGACCAGCTCCAACTGGCCACAGTCCCCACCATTCCCTACTGGTCAGCCTCTGCCAGCTTCGCCTACGTCCTTTCCATCCCAGGGTCCGCAGACGTTTGAATTCAAGATCCCTGCCCTGGCCTCTTAGAGACCCTCACCTTCAGGAGTACCTGGAAGAGGCAGTAAAAATACGACCTGGCCCTTTGGATCATGGTGAGACCAGGATTCGTGCCGGTGGTAAGTGGGGGAAGCAGCGGACTGTGACGTAAACTGCTTACGTTGTTCCAAGAGGCAGATGTCTTCCTTCGAGCGAGTGTCATCTTCCCCATCCCCCCAGAGCTCAAGAACCTCTGAAAGCAGGTTGCTATCCTCTTTGCTCTGCCTGGAGCCCTCAGCGCTTTCTACTGGACCCATTTTATTTGTTCTCCTCGATCTCCAAAGAGTCTGGCCTCATTATAGACGGGGGTAAAGGCTTCCCTCCCCACAGCTCTATGGGGAGGGAGATCAGCTGACTTGATCAATAGACCCAAACTTTAATTTTTCTTACCTAGCCGGGGCTAGACGGCGGCGAGGGCGGAGGGGAAAAAGAAGGCGGCGGTGGGCGGGGTGGGGGGGTTGCGTCTTAAAACAGTATAGTTTTGATTTCCCTTTGCCTTGAGGAGTAAACGACGTTGCTTCAATTTTGGCTTGAGTTAAACTTGATGCAGACATCGCTGGAAATGGGTCAGGCAGTCAAGAAAGCCAACAGCTGGCCACGTTTGTGCTAACTCCACAGTCTTTTTGTTTTTGCCAGAGGAGAAAAAAAATTCTAATTTCTATCAGTCTAAATTGAGTTGGGGAGCATTATCAGCTGGAAGGACCCTTCTGATTTGACAGGCCCCACTGTATGATGATTAATTACTTCTCAGCTTCATTGGACTTTTCTAATTTCCTTTTGCCACTGGCTGGAGGCACCGCGCGATAAGTACTGCTTTTATTATTTTGTGCAAAGGAAAATGTCTATTACGCTCTGTCGTACAAGCGAGCAGAATAAAAAGACAGCTGATCAGGAAACTTGCAAGTGCCTCTATCTTTATTTGGTCTCCCCTGGCCTCCCTTCCTCGCTTGTTCTAAGACAGAGGTGGCCACACGCGGTTTCCTGTCAAAATACGAAGATAAAATCATAATCTCCATCAGAGCACTTGACATTTTGAAATTTGTATAATGATTTCATGGGATTTAATCCTTCAGCTCGCCACAAATCCTCCTCCAAATGCAAATACAACTAAAATATTATACCGAACAAGGCAAGGCTGTTCTCCTTTGTCGGCTGATTTATTTGGTCATAAATTCAACCTGGGGGATTGCCTTATGATATATAATACCGAAATGAGAACAATAAAAATAATTATCGTTATAATAATGATCATTATCAAAGAGCCATAATTGAATGCGGAAAGGGGACATTTTGTCGAAGCGGACCCCACACCTAACTTACCACGTATGGGGAGGTTTCCAGGAGCATCTTGCATTATTAGCAAACGACAGCCTCCGTGGCTGATGGGCTGGCTGCCTTCTTAGGATGATCACAGACCCGGCCGGAGAGGACAATTGAGACTCAGCAGAGGCTGTTTGTTTTCCTGGAGAGGAGAGATATGGAAACGTATAAAGGATCCCACTTCTGCGGCCCCTTCTGCCTGCTAATCCCCAGGCCCGGGCTGATATTGAGTTCAGGTGCTCTCGGGGACGTGTTTACCGAGGCTTACGTGGGAAAGGCCCCGATGAGCAAAGTCACGGCTGTGTGGGTGCCTCGGGCTGCTGAAGAGGCTGCTGATTTTGCAAGGAGTCTTACTTCAAAGCAGGGGCGGAGGAGGAGGGCTGTGCCGGAGGCCCGAAGCCGTGGGTTCCTGTCCCAGCACCGCGCTGGCTTCGGAGTTTGGTGCATCTGGGGTTGCTGCCTGGGTTGTCCTTGGGGAGTTGAGCAAGGCTTGGGATTGCTGAAGGGGGAATAACATTTAGCTTCTCTTTTTAATGGTGAGGTCGGTTTGAGGGATACTTGCATAACTGAGAAAGACAGAACTTCCGGAAACTAAGGCTGGGAAAGTATCTAAGGCCAGGCCATGAGACAATCTAAGGAGTTTGATGCTAGTTAAATCTCTGACGGGGCCCCTGGGTGGCTCAGTCGGTGAAGTGTCCGACTTCCGCTCAGGTCATGATCTCATGGTTCGTGAGTTCGAGCCCCGCGTCGGGCTCTGTGCTGACAGCTCAGAGCCTGGAGCCTGCTTTGGATTTTGTGTCTCCCTCTCTCTCTGCCCCTCCCCAGCTCTCTCTCTCTCTCTCTCAAAAATAAATAAACATTTAAACATTTTTTGAAGTAAATAAATCTCTGAAATGGACTATTTGTGACCTCAGGCAAGGCCTTTCCCATCTCTGAACCTCAGTTTCCCTATCAGTGCAATGGAGTCCTTCAGACCAGAGACTGAAAACCAGTGCCCCATGGGCTAGATCTGGCCACAAATGCATTTCCTTTGGTCTACATGTTCCTTTCATTAACTGAGGGCCACCCTCCAAGAGTTCGTATCAAAATCCAGACTTGTAGCTTCTTTTGAAAATGAAGCCACGAGAGATGCCCCCCCCCGGTCCCCCCCAGCCCCCAGCCAGAGGTGGCTCCCACGAAGCAGATGAATCGTCCAGACGAACCGAGTGCTTGTCCACGTGTCACAGTCTCCGCCACCCTCTATCGGTGCCCAACACCAACACCGACTAATAACAGCCATTTGTCCTCGTGTCTGTATTACTTCTTTCCCAGGGTGGAGGAAATACACCACGAGAACCACGATACTAACGAAAGTGGAAGGCAACGTTCAGACCCCAGAGGGACCACGTTTTAGGGAAAATAGTAGAGGGCGTATTTCCACGTTGACTTAAAAGACTATTTCTCTGTATTTTACGTATGAACAAAAGTGTGCCTGCGCTCGGGGAATTCGGTTTCATTTATTCAGTGTTTCTGCTGCCATCTGAGTTTGTCCCCCAGGCTTCGTATGTCTGTAGAGCTTCACTCAGGCTCCTGAGTGGGCCTGTTGAAGGCCAGCCTCCAGGCATTGGCGGATCTTTCTGGAAGGGGAAGTGCATCATTCAGTGGTATGAGGCAACCCGCCCCACGGCAGCCCAGGGAGGAAGACGGGGCTCGGGCCTCGGTGTGGCACAGATGAGACATCCCGTGTAGCCGACGGTCGGATGAAATGAGTTCTGGTCAATTGGCAGCCTTGGTTTGGCAATCAGGCCACTCCTCCTCCGCGAGCCTTCGGCCTCCCTGGATCTATGCCCTTCGTTCCGTTATTTCCGTGGGAGCCCCTTGACCCTGAGCTTGGTTGCGTGGCTTGCTTTGGTCGAGAAGGTGTCCGCAAACACAAAGCGAGCAGAGGCGTGAAACGTGCTTGTGCGTTTCCTCATCTTCTGCCTTCTCCACGCCAACCCCCCCAGGCCCGCGTGTTGGAAGCTATGGCTCGCCGAGTGGAGCCACATTGCCCGGTTGTGCAAACCAAGGCCATCCTGGAGCTATGGCAGCCAGCGAGCCCTGAAATGAGGGAGAGAGCCGGCCAACGTTGGCAGGGTCCCCTACCCAGCCCACGGCTGCCCGCATCCTTGTGAGTTAGTCCAGGGGAGACCAGAAGAGTCCCGCAGTCAACCTGCAGACTCGAGAGCCGATTGCTTAGGCCACGCCGAGTTTGGGAGTGGTTTGTGACACGGGTGAACTGTGATTCCCCAGCCTCGCAATGATGTCTCTTCTGCCGCGGCAACAATCCCCTGGCCTGCGGCCCCGTCTCCTGTCCCCAGGCTTCCTCCTAGGAGATGAAGTTCAGAGCCCCAAGTGTTGCGTGGCCTTCAGACATGGGTCTGGGACTCCACTCTGCCAATTCCCAGCTCCCTCGCCTTTCAAGAGCACTTCATTTTGGGAACCCTCAGTTCCCTCGTCTGTTATTAGGGGGAGAATAATAACCCAAGTGGTGCCCACTTCACAGGGCTCCTGTAGTGGCTAAATGCGAAGTCACTTGATGGCAGAATCTGTAACCCAGCGCCTGCCACGCGGGAAGTGTGCAATAAACAACTAGTCTCACTCGCGCCCCTTCCCTTTCTCTCTCCCGATTACTTTCTCGAACTCTTGGTGGAGCTTCCCCACAGAAGCGGGCACCCGGACGACCCTTGCCACCTGCATGAGGCTTGATGATGCGGAAGCACACTCTTGGCAGAACTTCCCCTCTGGCCAGAACCGGCTGCATGAACAAAGCTCAGGGTCGCCCGCTGCCTGCCTCGTTTTCGGTAGGTCCCTGGAAATGGCCGTGAGCAAACTCAGACATCACTTTGCACTCAGGAAACATAATCAGTGAGGCATCCAGAAGACAAGTTTCGTCCCCCAGAGAGGCAGGTGGTGCCGGAAAGGAGATTTTGTGCACGTGCTGTGCAAAAACCAGCGTTTCCCAAAGTGTGTACTGAAAGACTGTTTCTACGTGGTACCCCTAAATAAATAAATAATTGATTGATTGATTGATTGATGATAGATAAACAGATAGATAGATAGATAAATGGAACGGACAATCGAAGGAGAAATAAATTTGATAAATTCGGAGCCAAACAGGCTTCTTTGTTTGCAGGACTTCTCAGAGACTTTCTAGGATTGCAACGTATCTTTTTCTCTCTAGCTAGGAGGTAGAGAATGGTGTGGTTTTTTTTTTTTTGAAACTGACTTGACCACAGAGCCCTCATTTTCGGAGCGACGCTTTTTGGGACTGATAGGCCCAGGAGTACCCTTTCCGGAAATGTTGGTCGGGATGCTAAGTTGGGACTATGGCAGACATTACAGATGACATATTCACACAGGCGGGAACGTCTCTCCCTGGCAGAGGGAGGCCTGGAGTGACATCACTGTTGTCTTTCTCATAGTTCTTGGTTCTTTTGTTTGGGTCTGTCCTTACTCCCCTGTTTGTCTTGCCACCAACGAGAGCCAAAAGTTTGACTTGCCTTAGTTATGGCTTTTTTTTTTTTCTATTCTATTTTCTATGGCTTTTTTTTTTTTTTTTTTTTTTTTTGAATTGTGCAATCAGATGCGGGCATTTCGCTATTCCTGCCTTATAGTGTGAACGCACAAGGAGACAGAAATACCTTCTTTGTGCCGGAATAAAGCAAGGATGCTAGAAGGATTATTACTTCTTCATCATCTCCCCAATCAGCTGAGGTTTAAATGGAATTCTGTCGGGGTCACCGACATGATTTTTTTTTTTTTAAACAGGCACACAAGATACCATTACATTTCATCTCGGGACGATTGTTCTCTGAGCAAAGTGTGTTATTTTCCTGGAGGTAATCCCTTACCAGATTGTGGATTCTCCATGTTCAACATCAGCCACTACAACCAAAAAGCAACGAACTGTGTTATTGACAATGTTTTAATTACAAGACGTAAAAGATACAAGACAGCAAAAACAAGAAAATTATCTGCCTAGGAGTGGCATTGGTGTATTTAAGAAAACTCACAGGGGCGGCGGCTCCAGTAGGAAACATACCACATTTTTTTTTCCCCCTTAATGCTAAAAATTCGAATAGCAAATGTGAGATTGCTTTGCAAGAAATAAGAGCATTAACAGAAACGATTGTCCCCGGCAGCGCAATAAATGAAATTAGAAGCTCTTAACACTCTGCACTTGCAACAATGTTAGTGTGAAATATAATCATTGAATTGCTTTGTTCCTTTTTCCAATAAAAGGTGGAAACCATTGAGTGTTGTTATTAGGCCAGCTAAGCTGGGCTTCTGTACAGCATAGTTCTGTGTGTCTGAACCAGAAGCTTTTGAAGTCCCACGATTCCTTCTGCTTGCTAATTCTTCCATTTGTTTGATTTTTGGTACAAAGAAAATGAAAGAATATGATGAGATTATGGCATTTTAAGTCAATATTTATTAAAAAATCAATCTAGATGAAAATCTGCCCATCCCTCTAATTAGATGAGGCAACTTGAGGTTGATTTTTAATTGCAAAAGTAATTACACGGAGCAGATAGCCAGTGACATTTGATTATCTAGGTGATTGATTAAAAAGCCGGGCTCACCGAGCAGATTGCCAGCCAGGGAATCCAGACAAAAGAGCAAATTAAAAAAGTTGTCCTGTTAGTAATCACAAAATTCAAGGATGAAATTACAGAGCCAAACACCTCCACTGGCCCTTATCTTCATGACTCAGTCTACTGCATCCACACCACCGTCTGATAAAGAAATGGATTAGTGTGAAATTAATTGAAGAGGAGGAAAAAAAAAAAAGTGGGAACCGAATTCGTGGCTGAGAATAGGGCTTTTAACCAAGTTGAAACAAATTTCTTTAGGTTTCTAATAAACTTTTTTTTTTTTTTTGGCAAGAGACTTGTTTTCATAAAGGATCTTTTCAGCATGTTTGATGATATTAATTTATCTATTAAGAGAGAAGGAGGGGTGGGGCGGGGGGGGGTTGGGAATCTCACTTTCTCACTGAATAGGATATTAAGATGTCTTGCTTCTTCTTCATTTCATTATAACATGAAAGCCTGGGGAGCAGGCTGTACATTTGGCAAGAGAATCCTTGGATCTGTAAACAGCCCTGGCTGACATATTGAGCGGAATAATGAAGGGGCTTCTCGGTCATTCAGGGGGACCCCGATGGGGTCCACTTGATATTGTGGATGAAGGTGGAATGGGTGTGTACCAGAGCAGTCCCCAAGAGGACATTGGGGTCTGGCTCACGACCATCATTCTAGGTCCTCGGGAGTCCCGGCAAAGCAAAAGGGAAACCGAGGCAGGGCCACCCAGTGCAGAGGAGATAAACCCACGTCACTGGGTTGGAAGAGTTGGAAGAGTGTGATGGGCGCCTTACAACCCTCCCGAGCAGCCGATTCCAACCATTTCCAGGGTCCTGAGCCCGCACGTGCCACAGGGAGACGCAGACTTCAGGAGACAGATGCTCGGATTCTAGTTAAGGCGATCCCTTCCTTGGATTCGTTATGTCGTTTGTGTGTTTTTTTTTTTTCCCAAAACCATCGATTCCTTCAACGCATGTGTTTGGTAAGGCAGCTTGGCACCATGGTTAGGAGTTCCAGCTCTTAGAAAACAATTTACTGTCGTGCAAGGCAACTAGAGTTACACCTGCCCTCTGACCTTGCAATTCTTCCACGAGGCGCGTGTCCTAGAAAAACGTGCCGTGTACCCGAGGAGACGCGAGCAAGAACGTCTGTAGCTCCGTGATGCTTACGGTGGCCTCGAACTGGGGACAGACCAAATTCCCATCACCTGAGAAACGGGGACAGAAATTAAGGTGTATCGTTCAACACCAGACGATGCAGGCAACAATGCTTTACCGTCACGGGTTAAGCCCAAGCAGCAAGACACAAGAGAATAGTTACTGAACAATGCCGTTTAGGCAAAGCTCAAAAAGCAGGAAAAACTAAATTATACTAAGAATCTACAGGTGGTACAAGGGAAGGGTTTCAATCAGGAAGGAAGTGCAGTGAGCCTCTGAGGCACTTGTGGTGCTGATTTTTGTCATTGGTGGTGGTTCTCCATTCCTGGTCCACCTGCACATCCCTGCTTTATGGGTTTTTTTCCGAATGTCAGTTATAGTTCACGCGCACGCGGGTTGGTAAATAGAGGTATATGGATTTAAAAACAATTTTTTTTAATGTTCAGTTATTTATTTTTTGGAGCGAGAGCGAGCTCGTGAGTGGGGGAGGGTCAGAGAGAGAGAGAGAGAGAGAGAGAGAGAGAAAATCCCAAGCAGGCTCCGTGCTGTCAGTGCAGAGCCCGATACGGGGCTCGAGCTCACAGACCGTGAGATCACGACCCGAGCCGACACCGAGAGTCAGGCACTTCACTGACTGAGCCATCCAGGCGGCCCGAGATGTATCTGAATTTAAAAAGAAATCCTTAAGACGCTCAACAGATTCACGCCAGTGGAGAAGGAAGGAACGTGGGAGGCAGGTGTGGTGGCTCAATGTCACCTGTAATATCCTCTCTCTTTAATAAAAGAAAAAAAAAATAATACCTCCATTTTATTTGCTTTGTTGGAGTTCTTTTATTTAAGAAGATATAGTGACTATGGCAGAATGTTAACAAACATAAATTCTAGTTCATGGGAACATGAATACTTCAAAACCTTTACTTATGTAATTTTGGGTTTTTTTTGATTCTGGAAAAGAAAGAAAGAAAGAAAGAAAGAAAGAAAGAAAGAAAGAGAAAGAAAGAGGAAGAAAGAAAGAAAGAAAGAAAGAAAAAGGAAGGAAGGAAGGAAGAAAGAAAGAAAGAAAGAAAGAAAGAAAGAAAGAAAGAAAGAGAAAGGAAGGAAGGAAGGAAGGAAGGAAGAAAGAAAGAAAGAAAGAAAGAAAGAAAGAAAGAAAATACTGCCTATGCAAAACACTCTAATGAGGACACATGCTATCCTGCCCGTGAGAGTCTGACCAGCCCGAGGTAAGCGTGGAAAGTTCCCAAAGGAGGCAGCATTCGAGAACCTTGGCAAGTAGGTAGGAGCTCGCCAGGTGGACAAAGAGGATGAGGCACGCAGGTGGAAAAGCACGTCGCGTTTCAAGCACACCGCAGACCCTTGGTGTCACTTGGGAGCCCTCTCGGGGGCTCAGTTTCCCCGTCTGTAAAATGAGCCATTTTTCCGTCTCTCACGTAGCGGCCTCCAGAAAATGGGGAGACTGTACAGCAAAAGCAGTTAAAACCTGGCCTTTGGACACAGCCTGCCCGAGTTCAAGGGCAGCTCTATCACTTATTAGCTGTGAGAGTTTGGGCGCGACAATCAATCTCCCCTGTACTCCCTCTTGCCTTGTCTGTAAGACGAGTGATAAAAGCATTTCAGTATTTACCTCCTAGGACTTCTGTGAGAGCGCGGTGAGTTCACACACTTTGAAAAACGTAGGTCGGTGCTTGGCAGACATCAAGAGCTCAGATTATTATTATCATGGAAGGATTGATTTCCATTTGTTGCTCTTTCAAAGGTTCTGGCTGGTTCGTCTCCTCCATCCACGATGTCACAGGATTAAGGATTCTGCCAGGTTTGCTGGGGGAACGCTCCCCGCCACCCCCCCCCCCCCAGGTTTCCTCCAGGTCACCTGATGGATGTGTTTCCAGATTTGCCAAGTACGCTCCCTCCGCAGGCACCCCTCCTTCTTTAATAGCTATTTTTTTTTTTTTTTTTGCTGGGATTTCATTAATTCTTGCTTGTCTGAGTTTCCCCTTCTTATCGTTCCTGTCAGCCAAATTCTCCAAAGGCCACAAACAAAGCTCCCCCAAATCCATACTCATTAAATTGCCCTCCCAAGGGGAAGGGGACTAGTCCGGGAGATAACAAGAAAGATACCATTGTTGCTTTTTCCTTTACGCGGGGCTTTTGAGCAGAGCTTCTCCCTGTTAGGCACTTGTAGGTAAACATTCCCTGGCAGGTGCGCTCTGTCTGTAAAGCAGGAGGCAGGTATTGACGGGGCTGAAGTCCCCCGAGAGGGGTGCCCCTGGGGCAGGTGAAGGAACATCTTCTCCTCACTCCCACTTTGGAGCTGGGCAGCAGAGAGGTGGGCAGGATCCCAGTTTGGGACTGGAGGCTCGGCTGTCAGACCTGGGTCGGCGGGCGGGGGGGAATCCTTGCAAGACCCGATCCACAGTTGAGGAAACTGAGGCCCAGAGAAGGCGGAGCTGGAAGGATAGTCAAGCCTCCTGATTTCCAACCCATCACTCTGCCACATTGATTATAGGCTCAGCTACCCACCGCCATCCCTAAGTGCAGGAAGGTGATGGCAAAAATACCCCCATTTTTCACACCTCCCCGGAAACACGTTGCTTGCAACGTTACCGTAGTTTCTCACCTCCAGAGGTAGAAGATTCTACCAGAATCTGTGCTGGTCTGTTCAGGCTGCCATAGCAGAGGACCACAGCCTGCGTGGCTTCAACCACAGAAATTTACGGTCTCACGGTTCTGGAGTTCCAGAAGTCCAAGATCAAGGTCTCAGCAGGGTGGGCTTCCTATGAAGCTTCTCTTGGCTCGCAGAAGGTTTTCTTTTCCCTGTGTTGGACATGTCCGTGTCCTAATCTCCTCTTCTTCTTCTTTTTTTGTTTGTTTGTTTGTTTTAAGTTTATTTATTTGAAGAGAGAGAGAGCAAGTGGGGTAGGGGCAGAGAGAGAGAGAGGGAGAGAGAGGATCCCAAGCAGGCTCCGAGCTGTTAGCACAGAGCCTGACGCGGGGCTTGATCCCACGCACCGTGAGATCATGACCTGAGCTGAACTCAAGGATCAGACGCTTAACCACATAAGCCACCCAGGTGCTCCCACTCCTGAATCTCCTCTTCTTATGAGGACATAAGCCACATGACCTCATGTTACCTAAATCACCTGCTTAATAAAGACACTTTCTCCAAATATGGTCCCATTCTGAGTACGAGGAGTTAGGATCTCAGTGTGTGGAATCTGGGCTCAAGCTGTGACACATTCTGGCCCACAGAACGTGGCCGAAGTGGCCAGCTCCAAGGCTAGGCCTCCCAAGACTGCTCCAGAACCCCGCCAGTGCCGTAGCGGCAGGAAACAAGCCTGGGCTAGCCTATTGGCTACATGGAGCGGAGGGGAAGCCATCCTAGATTGACCCAGAGCCCGCCAACTCCCAAAATGGGAGCCAAGAGCTGCAAAACCAGCCTGCAGGTGACTTGTCACCTGAGCAAGATGCCTGAGGGAGCCCAGCCCAGCGGAACCACCCGTCCGACCACCAGGTCCATGAGCGAACTAAAAGCTTTCCGGTTTTGAGTCACCGGGTTCTGTGTTTGTTACGTGGCATATTCGGGGCGGTAACTGATACACCCGCCCCCATCAACGCGCAGCTGCTCAGAGTCTCTTCCCCTTCCTACTATTAATGACCTCCTTCATTCATGGAGCCGTTTCTCCTGACCAGAGGCTATTCCAAGCACTTTGCACGCGTTAGCTCATTTAACTACTTTATTCCCATTTCTCAGATCTAGAACCAGAGGCCGAGAGAGTGGGACTTGCCCACGGTTGCAGCGCCTGGTTGCTACAGGAGTTAAGATCTGGACTCAGGCAGTCTGACTCTGGAGCCCGTGTCCTTTGATCGTCACCCTTTGGTGCTTATGGAGAATTTCACCTCCTCTACTCAAGCTAGATCTGGCAGGAGAACTATGCCCAGGAAGACATCCCAGATCCCAAAGTGACCTCTTCCTAGGGAAGCTTGGAAAGGGTTGGGCTGAAGGAGAGGCATCTTTCCAACTGCTCTTGGTGTGTGACGTGAGGTCACCAAATTAGACCCCCACCCCCCCCGCCCTGCCTCTAAAATAGCAGTGATGCTCAGAGGCATCACTGAGCCCCACTCAGTGACCCCCAGCAGTCATCTCCAGACCAGGCTGCTCTTGCCGTGAGACGTGTCCCCAGACCTGGCCGTCCCTCCTTCTCCCATCGATCTTGCAACCTCTGTCCCCTTCTGTTAAACCATCCGTGTTTCACTTTGTACTCTTCCAATTTTGTACTGTCTTCCATCATGTCTGGTTTCTCCTGGTATAAAGACATTCCTAGCTGTATGACAAATCGATCAGCTTCTGGAAGCCTCGCTTTGCCTCCCGTTTCGGTCGATGGGGAGTTATAATTCCTTCCTAGGAATAGCAGCTGTCCTTTATAAGTAAGTTCCAAGTGTTCTTCTGTTAACTCAGATAGCCCTTTACTGAGGGTTCCATGCGACAGATACTGTGACGACCCTCCAGCCTGGTCATTCGCTCTGCCTGCTTGGAAGATTCGGTCCCCCACCCCACCCTTCTCCCCCTGTTCTGTTGCGTCTCACAGGGCACCGACCTCTATAAACCGCTTCCCAGGCTTCCTTGCCTTGTCCAAGGTTGTGGCTTCTACACGACGGCCCTGAGCCCTGGACTCTGCAATGCCATCTACTCTCCTGTCCCTTAGTCCTGGAGGCAGCAACAAGCTCTTATTGCTGAGCTTTGTGTGTTCTCACCGACCCTGCCTGGGGTCTTAGCTCTTGCGTGGCTGGTTACATACATTAACTATATGTAAATAAATGGAGAGTGTGTGTCTTTTTCCTTCTTTCCTCCTTTCCTCCTTTCTTTCTTTCTTTCTTTCTTTCTTTCTTTCTTTCTTTCTTTCTTCATTACTTTTCTTCTTTCTTTCCTTCCTTTCTCTTTCTTTCTGTCTTTCTTTTTCTTTCTTCCTTTTTTTTCTTTCTTTCCTTTCTCTTTCTTTCATTACTTTTCTTTCTTTTTTCCCGTCTCTCTCTCTCTTTTTTCTTTTTCTCTCTTTCTTTCTTCCTCCCTCTCTCCTTGCCCCCGCCCTCCTTCTCTTTCTTTCTTTCTTTCTTTCTTTCTTTCTTTCTTTCTTTCTCTTTCTTTCAATAAGGATTTAACGTGCCCCTTAGTAAGGCCAGGAATTAGGAGGGGGAAGCTCCGTCCCTGGGTGCGGTAGCTTGGCATAGGACTATGGCTGGGACTAAGCATAGGTTCTAACGTCACCATCCACTCATGAGCCAGGTGAGGCTCGGCCTTTACAACATCATAGCTTATTATCTCAATCATTGTCTATTTCCTGTGTCACTTCACTGTTTCCACTCTACCTGGTACCTAAAAGGATTTGAGCTAGCTTAAAATGATTTGAAAAATAATGATTTTCCAGTTATCTGTGATGCGTGTAACACCTCCCCCCCACCCCACTTTAAAACACCAATGACCATTTCATTATCGCTTCCAAAGATTAATGGGACTCAGCCAAGTGGTCCCCACTCAGGCTCTTCGTACGGTTGCAGACGGACAGCTGAGACTGGAGTCATCTGAAGGCTAGCTCATTCCCATAGCGGGTGCCGAGCTAAAGAGACAGAACATGCGGGAACTATAACGGGTAGGACACCTCAAGCATCTCTCCCTATCCCCCGGGGTGGCTTCATGGGGGCTCATGACTTCAGAGATGGCCAGGCGGAAGCTGGCTTTTATTTCCCTTGCCTTCGGAGACACGTCAAGCATGAATCTGCTGCCGCTGAGGCCAAAGAGGTCGTTGCCTGTTTTCTCCTCTAGGGTTTAGAGGGCTTCCCGTCTTATCTTTAGGACATTCATCCATTGGGAGTTTCTCTTTGTGTCTGGGGTAAGAAAGTGGTCCAGGTTCATTCTTCTGCATGTCGCTGTCCAGTTTTCCCAGCACCATTTGCTAAAGAGACCGTCTTTTTTCCATTGGATGCTCTTTCCTGCCTTGTCAAAGATTAGTTGGCCATACACCTGTGGGTCCAGTTCTGGGTTCTGTCCAATTCTGGGTTCTCTATTCTATTCACCAGTCTGTTTTTGTGCCAGTACCATACTGCCATGATGATTACAGCTTTGCAGTAGAGGCGAAAGTCCGAGATCGTGATGCCTCCCACTTTGATTTTCTTTTTCAACGTCGCTTTGGCTATCTGGGCCAAACTGTCTTAATTATAGTAACTTTACAGCAAGATTTCAAATCAAATAATTCGATCCCTTAGACAGTATTCTTTTATTTCCACATTGTTTTAGCGATTCTAGCTCCTCGGCTTTGCATGCAAATTTTAAAATCAGCTTGTCTATATCAACAATGATGAAAATCCTGTCATGACTTCTAAAGAGCAATTTAGAGAAAATTGGCATCTTTACTCTGTTAAGTCTTCCAGTCCCTGACTATCACATGTCTATTTATTGAGGTCCTTTTACATTTCCTTCAGCAGCATTGTACTTTTTGGCGCATAGAACCTGTGTATGATGTGTTGGGTTGATACTTAGATACTTCATTTGGGGTGGAGGGAGGCACGTATTGTAAGTTTTTTTATTTCAGTTTCCAATTGTCCACTGCTAGTCTACCAGAATAGAATTGATTTTTGGGTTCAGCTGGTATCCTATGACTTTGCTAAGCAGACTTATTAGTTCTAGAAGATTTTGTAAGTTCCTTGGGGCTTCCTATATAGAAAATAATGTAGCCTGAGAACAGGGACAGTTTTGTTTTTTTCTTCCCAATACAGATGCCTTCTAGTTCTTTTTCCTCCTTTTTTTTGTATCAGCTAGGACTTCCAGTGTGATGTTGAATGGGAATGGTTAGATTGGGCATCCTACTTTGTTCCTAATGTTGGAGGGGAAAATATCAGCTCTTCACCATTAAATGTTATCTAAGATGCAGATTTTCTGTAGGTTCCTGTAGTTTCATTGAGAAAATGTCTATTTCTAGTTTGTTGCAAGTTTTTATCTTGAATGTACTCTGAATTTTGTCAACGTATTTGTCTGCATCAGTTTATATAAACATGTGATTTTTTTTCTGTAGACTCTATTTATGATGAAACCCATTGACTCATTTTTGAATATCAAATCAGCCTTGCATTCTCCAAATAAACCTCACGTGCTTATGACATACTGTTCTTTTAATCTATTCTTGGATTCAATTTGCTGCTATTTATTTGAGGACTTTTGTGTCTCATCATGAGGAATATTGGTCTGAATTTCTTTTCTTATAATCTTTGTTTAGTTTTAGAAACAAGGTAATGCTGGTCTCAGCATTAAGTTAGGAATTATTGTCTCCTCTATTATTTGGAACAGGTTGTAGATAATAGTGCTACATCGTCTTTAAGTGTTTCATAAAATTTGCCAGTGACACTCTATGGGACTGGGAATTTCTTCTCTGGTAGGTTTTAAACTATGAATTTAATTTATTTGCCAGTTTAAGACTGATTAAGTTATAGGACTATTGTGCGTGAGTTTTGGTAGTTTATGGTTTATGAGGAATTAGTCCATTTTTACTTAAGTAATTTCATTTAAGTGCTTAGATTTTTTTCACAGTATTCCCTTATTATCAATTTAATGTCTATGATTTTTCATCTCTAATATTTTTATTTTTGCCGACCTTGATATAGTTTTAACACTTTATCTTTTCAAAGAAACAGCTTCTGGTTTTATTGATTTTCTCTATCATTTTCTGTTTTCTATTTCACTGAGCGCTGCTTTTACCATTCTTATCTCCTTTTAATACTTGCTTTGGTGTTATTTTGCTCTTTTTCTAGTTTCTTAAGATCGAAGCATAGGCTTTGAGTTGAGACCTTTCTCCTTTTCTTAATGTAAACATTTTAATGCTATGAATTTTCCTCTAGGCACTGCTTTATCTGCACCCTACATATTTTGTTATACTGTGTTTTCTATTCAGTTCAACATATTTTCTAATTTCCTTTGACACTCCTTCTTTGAACTACGGATTATCGAGGACTGTGTTGTCTCATTTCCAAGGGTTTAGAGATTTTTCTGTTATATTTGCTATTCATTTTTTAGTTTAATCCGATTATGACCTGAAAACATATGTTGTATGATTTTAATTCTTTTATATTTGTTAAAATTTGCTTTATGACCCACTATATGGTTTATTCGGATGGATGTTCCATGTGCCCTTGAGAAGAACATACTATCGGTGAAAGAGTAACCTGTGTCATTTAGATCCAGTTGGTTGAATTTTTTTATGTGTTTATACCCTTGCAGGTTTTGTGTCTACTATGTATTAGTGAGGGAGGAGTGTTAAAGTTTCCAACTATAGTTGTGCATTTTTCTTTTTCTCCTTTCAGTGCTAAAACAGGCATTCCAGAGATATCATGATAAAGTAAATATTACAATAGAGCAAGCCAAATGAATTCTTTGTTTCCCCAGAGCTTATAAAAGTTATGTTTACACTGTACTGTAGTGTATTAAACATACAATAGCATTATGTCTAAAAAAAACAATGTTTGTACCTTTATTAAAAAATACCGTATTGTAGAGCACCTGGGGTGGCTCAGATGTTTAGGTGTTCGACTTTGGCTCAGGTCATGATCTTGTGGTTCATGAGTTCGAGCCCCACGTCGGGCTCTGTGCTGACAGCTCAGAGCCTGGAACCTGCTTTGGATTCTGTGTCTCCCTCTTTCTCTGCCCCTCCCCACTTGTGCTCTGTCTCTCTCTGTCTCTCAAGAATAAATAATTGTTAAAAATTTTTTAATAAAAAAAATACCGTATTGCTAAAAAACACTAACCATCATCTGAGCTATTGGCAAGTCGTGATCACAGATCACTATAACAGATATAAGAACAATGAGAAAGTTTGGAATATCCTGAGAATTACCAAAATCTGACACAGAGACACAAAGTGAGCAAACGCTGTTGGAAAAGTGGTGCCAACAAGCTTGTTTGATGCAAGGTTGCCACACACTTTCAATTTGTAAAAACCAAATGCATTTTCCAGATGCATTTTCCATCTGGAAAGTGCAATAAAGCAAAGCACAATAAAAGGAGATATGCCTGCAATTTATTCTTCCTGTCTTTTTGAAGCTGTGTTGTTTGGTGCAAACTCACTCAGGATCATCTCTACTTGGTGAATTGACCCTTCTACCATTAATTAACATCCATCTTTATCTCTAGTCAATTTTTTTTGTCTGAAATATCCTTTGCTGATATTAATATAGCTGTTTTTTTAATTTATGTTTACATGACATCCTCCCCTATCTTTATACTTTTAACCTTCCTGTTTGATTATCTTTGAATTTTTTTTAATGTTTTTTCATTTTTTGAGAGCGAGAGAGAGACAGAGCGCGAGATGGGGAGGGGCAGAGAGAGAGGGAGACAGAGAGTCTGAAGCAGGCTCCAGGCTCTGAGCTGTCAGCACAGAGCCCAATGCAGGGCTTGAACCCATGAACTGTGAGATCATGACCTGAGCCAAAGTAGGACGCTTAACTGAGCCACCCAGGTGTTCTTCCCTTTTTGTTAATTAAGACAAAATTTATAATTATCTTTGAAATAAATTTCTTGTAGACTGCATATAGGTAGGCCAAGTCTTTTTTATCTATTCTGACATCCTCTGTCGTTTAGTTGATGATGTTAGACCATTTGCATAATGTAATTATTGATGTTTGAATTTAAGTCTATCATTTATTCTTTGTTGTTAACTCTGTTTTTGTTCTTTTGTTTCCATTTTCTTGCCCTCTTTTGGGCTGTTTGGACGTTTTCAGTATTTGATGTTAATTTTTCTATTGCGTGTTTTTTTAACCATAGTTCTTTATGTTTTTATTTGTTGCTGTAGAGATTACAATATGCATACTTAACTTTTCTAGTCTACGTAGAATCAATAGCTCAGCACTTCAAGTGGAAAGTAGAAACCTTACCACCATATAAGTCCTTTTACTCACCTTCCTTTATGATATAATTGTTGTATATGTTATATCTATATGCATTAAAAACCCCATCGGACAATGTTATAATTTTTGCTCTGAAACATCAAACATATGTTAGGGAGTTTAAGAGGGGAAGAGTAGTATACATTCCTTCATGATTTCCTTCCTCTGAAAATATGTTTATGTAGCATTTCTGAGGGATATTTTTGCTGGTTATGGCATTCTGGGTTGGTATTTTTCCTTTAGCACTTTAAAAATGCCCATCCCACAGGCGCTTGGGTGACTGAGTCAGTTAAGCCTCCAACTCTTGATTTCAGCTCAGGTCATGATCTCAGGTCAGGTTCATGGGATCGAGCCCCATGTCTGGCCCTGCACTGATCAAGCTCAGAGCCTGCTTAGGATTTTCTCTCTCTCTCTCTCTCTTCTCTTTCTGCCTCTCCACATGTTGGATGGCTCTCTCTCTCTCTCTCTCTCAAAATAAGTAAATAAACATTTTTTAAAAATTAAAAAAATAAAAATGCTGTTCCATTTCTTTTTGACCTCCTTGGTTTCTGCTGGAAAATTCACAATTATTGTCATCGTTGTCCCCTGTAGGTGATATATCATCTGAATCTGGTTCATTTGAAGATTTTTTTTCTTCGATCTAGTGTTTCACCTTTCGCTTATGATTCCTTTAGGTTTACCTGTTTGAGGATCACTGAGCGTCTTGAATCTGTAGGTTTTTGTCTCATCCTTGCTTATTTCTCTGTCGTCTACCACCTCGCTCTGCTATGGAGCCCATCTGAGTGTCCACTAGTTACTATATTTTTCAATTCTAAAATCTTCATTTGACTCTGTATACCTTTTTGCGGGGTGGGACGGGGCTGAGCTTTTTATTATTTCATTTACCTCAAGCGTGTGTTCACGATGGCTTATTGGAGTTTTTGTACAATGGCTTCTCTGTCAGGTAATTCCAACAGCTTTGTTATCTCAGTGTTGGCGTCTGTTGATTGTCTTTTCCTCATAAAGGTTGAGACTTTTCTAGTTCTTAACTTCGCATGTGATTGTGGACGCTCTCATGGACATTTTGACTGTTCCATTATGAAACTCTAGGGTTTACATAAGCCCTGTGGAGAAGGCTGCCATTTTGTTTTAGCACACAACTGACGTGTCTAGTTAGGGCCGCAAGTGCCAACCTGTCTTCCGGGGGATAGGCTTTTAAAGTTCAGTTTTGAAAGTCTTCGTAGCACTCTTCGACTCTGGCTCTGTGTGCACACCACCCAGGGGCCAGTCTGGCACTTGGGCCACGGTCCATGTGTCATTTCAGTTTCAAAGTCTTTGATATGCTAATTGGGCTCAGCTCCACCTGTGCATAGCCCAGAAGGAAGCCCAGGAACTCATAAATCACTTTATGGAGTTGCTTTCCTAAACTCTACTCTCTTTCCTATCTCCTTGGTCCTTTTTTTTTTTTTAAATGTTTGTTTTTTTTTTAATGTTTATTTATTTTTGAGAGAGAGACAGAGGACAAGCAAAGAGGGAGACAGAGAATCCAAAGCAGACTCCAGGCTCTGAGCTGTCAGCACAGACCCCGATGCAGGGCTCTAATCCATGTACCTCGAGATCACGGCCTGAGCCAAAGTCGGACGCTTAACCGGCTGAGCCCCCAGGCGCCCCTCCCTGGTACTTTTTAATACACTGAGGAATCTCTTTTCCGTTCTCTATCCTAGAATCTGGGGTTTTCGTTATCCCAATCTGCTATATATTTCCATGACTGCACCTATATCCAGAGCCAGGTGGGAAAGAAAAATGATAACGCTCACTCCCAGTTCAGGGATACTTCAAATTCTGGTCTTCTTCATGAATTGCCTGCTAGTCTTAACCCTCTAGAGCCCTCACATATCTGCTCCAAGTGTGTCTGCATTTTGTGGTGGCATTCATTGACAGAGACAAGGGAAGGTGTGCTTACCCCATCTTGGCTAGAAACAGAACCAACCCATTTCATCTTGTATGATTTCGCCTTGCAAGTCATGTGACGTCGCTTCCGCCCCCCCACCCCCATCCCCCCCACCCCCCCACCTCCCCCCGTCAGTCCAGGCACCTACAAAAAGCCCATCCTGGTTCAAGGGGAGGGTGTGGCAAAGCTCTGAAGGCACATGCGAGACCAGAAATATGGCGGTCTTCAATCTGGGAAAATTCAATCGGCCACAAAAGGTAGTAACAAAGAAAGAAATTAGAATCTGTATCCTGGTGTGAGAGGTTGGTTTGCTAAGTTTCCCCGTGTCCATAAAGGAAAAGCAATCGAATCTCTCCAGAGATGATTGATTCGCTTTTCCCTGGTCTTGAAACCCAAGCAAAGCTTCTTCCACGGACCCTCTTAAAAGGCCACCGTGACCAGATAGATGGTCCATGATGTGAAAAGCAAAACAGAATCCCTGCAGGGCGGCTGCATGTCAGGGCCTCTCACGGAGCGGAGGGACAGCGCGGCCCAGAGAAGACAGGCTGAGTCTGAGTCCCAGCTCAGTGCACCCGGAGCTCTGTGACTTGAGCAGATTACTCAGTCTTCTCAACGTCGGTTTTCAGTCCTAGAGACAACGATAGTGTCTACCTCACACGGTCGCTCTGAGGCTTGAATAAGTGAGGACAAGCCTGGAAAACACAGTTTCTGGGACTCAACCCCCCCCCCCCCCACCACCGAGTGCCAGTTATTACTAACGTCACACAGGCCAGCCTGTGGCCAGAATGCAACCTGGGGCCAGCTTCTCCCTGAGAGGTTCCTTAACCTGTCCGTGCCTCAGTTTTCCCATCTATACAGCGGAAATCAAAAGGAGATCTATCGCTTAAGGTCACTTAAAGAATTCAGCGAGGTGAGGGGGAAACGGGGAGATGTGGGTCAAAGGATACAAACTTTGTTTATAAGACAAGTGAGTTCTGGGGATCTGATGCGCAGCATGTCGACTATAGCTGACGATACTATGTCGTGTTCTTGAAACTTGTTAATAGAGTAGATCTTAAGTGTTCTCACCGCACTCCCACACACAAATGTGAGCCATGTGAGGTGATGCATGTGTTCCTTAACTCGATTGCAAGGATCATTTCACAATATATACGTGCATTCAACCATCACGTCGTAAACCTTTGAAAACTTCCCAGCATATGGGGGCACTTGGGTGGCTCAGTCGGTTGAGCACCCCACTCTTGATTTTGGCTCAGGTCATGATCCCAGGGCGGTGGGATCGAGCCCTGCCTCAGGCTCCGCGAGGAGCACAGAGCCCGCTTGGGATTCTCTCTCCCTCTGCCCGCTCTCCCCCACTCATTCTCTCTCTCTCTCTCAAAAATGAAAAAAAAAAAAATCACACCATACGACCTAAATATATACAATTATTACCTATCCATCATAACTCATAAAGCTAGAAAAATATTTTTAAAAATTTAAAATAGCTTAGGAAAAGGATTAAATGGGCTGATCAGGTCAGGTGCTTAAAGCAGGACTTTGACCAAGTGAGTCTGCAGTGAGCCTGAGCAAATGTGGTTGCACACTGTGAACTCTGGGGCCGGGGTATGTGTATTTCAAGGTGTATTTCATCGTGCAAAAGGATACAAGAGGTCACAGGTTAAGCGTGGTTTATTTTCCTGGAGTGCCAGTTGGATGATTGAAGAAGAAAAACCTAATGAATACCAGAGGCCTGCACTATTTTCTTTTTAAGTTTATTTATTTATTTTGAGAGCGAGAGGGAAAGGGGGAGAGAGCGAGAAACCAAGAGGGGAAGGGGAAGAGAAAGAGGAAGAGAGAATCGCAAGCAGGCTCCAGTTGTCCCCAACTGTGAGGTCATGACCTGAGCAGAAATCAAGAGTCAGACGCTTAAGGGAATGAGCCCCCCGCCCCACCCCGCCCCGGGCCCTGCACTATTTTCTAATGGTCGGGGGTTGATACTTAAGGATCTCGGGGACTCCATCCCGTCTCCCAAAAGTGATGCCTGGATTCCTGGGAGGAAGCAGCGGGCGCGCCCGCCTGACACAGAGGCGCCTGGCCACCAAGAGAGTGTGCGGGCCCTGTTGTCACAGCCCTGCCTGGCATCTTCCTCCATCCCGGCTGCTGCAAGCACGGCCGTTTTCCACATTCCCCTTCATTAAACAAGAAACTCAGATGTTGGTAATTAGACTGCCGTCCCCAGCTGCCAAGTCACATTCGGTTCCAGAAAGCCCTGTATACTGCTACTTGTGTGTTTGTTAACAATGTCCCCACAACAGGTCTGCAATTAGAGCCCATCTGTTGGGTTTCTCAGAGAGCATTGCCAATCAGGCTGGTGAACTTGGAGTCCTCATTGTTGTGAATTCCTGACCGGAAACCTTGCGGCAGAAGGCCACGCGTCCCCGAGTGAGAGGGACTGGGGGGCCCCAGACACAAGTCATGACGGGAGCCTGTAATAGATGTGAACGAAGGGGTTGACAAGGGGTGTTTATATGTGCATCGTGGTGTTGGGGGGGGCCCGTCCTGGTCTCCTCAAAAGCAAACCACCTCCTTCCCCCAGCTGTCCCATCCACCAGTCTGGCCACACGTTTATGGGTCTATATATGCTACCACTGGTCCCCAGGGGTCATTTCTCTGCAGGGACTGTCTGGCTGAAATCAGGCATCATTGCTTTCCTTTGGGGGGGGGGTCCCCAGTTCCACCCCAGTAGGTGAGGCCCTGTAGCCAATATCAGCTCCCTCCCTCCACAAGCCCAGTCTTGCAGAGGGGTCAGTGATAAACAGTCCTTCCCTCTGGGAGCTGACTGACAGATATGGAAAAGGGGGGGGCATAAAGTACATTAAAATTAAAAACTGTATTTTCCAAGAAGGAAGCTGTGCATACATGCAGCCAAAAAGACGTACTAACCAGTGACTCAGTGTGAGGGTCCCTGCCAGGCGCTACGGGATCAGGGAAACAAGGCAGGCATGGCCTTCCATCCAGCTTCAGAAGCTTGGACCGAGACAGTAGTTTTCAACCCCAACGGCACATGAGCCTCTTTGGGGGAGCTTTTAAAAAATATTAATGAGGGGCGCCTGGGTGGCTCGGTCGGTTAAGCATCCGACTTCGGCTCAGGTCATGATCTCACGGTCCGTGAGTTCGAGCCCCACGTCGGGCTCTGTGCCGACAGCTCAGAGCCCGGAGCCTGTTTCAGATTCTGTGTCTCCCTCTCTCTCTGCCCCTCCCCTGTTCATGCTCTGTCTCTCTCTGTCTCAAAAATAAATAAACGTTGAAAAAAAAAATTTTTTTTTAAATACTAATGCAATTAGGAAAACAATTCCATTTACATTACTGCCTAAAAGAACCAAATACTTAGAAATAAATCTAACCATGGGGCACCCGGGTGGCTCAGTCGGTTAAGTGCCTGACTTCAGCTCAGGTCATGACCTCACCGTTCATGACTTCGAGCCCCGTGTCGGGCTCTGTGCCGAAGGCTCAGAGCCTGGAGCCTGCTTCAAATTCTGTGTCTCCCTCTCTCTCTGCCCCTCCCCTGCTCATGCTCTGTCTCTCTCTGTCTCTCAAAAATAAATAAGCATTGAAAAAAAAAATTAAAAAAAAAAAAAGGAAAGAAATCTAACCAAGCAGGTGGACAGACGACTTGTATGCTGAAAGCTACAAAAAAATTAAAATGTCAAAAGAATTTAATGACGATCTAAATAAATAGAAAGATATCCCTTGTCCATGGATAGGAAGATGTAACGTTTGTTACGGTATCAGTACTTCCCAGAATGATCTACAGATTCCAGAGTCCGATCAAAATTCCAACAGCCTTATTTTTTTTGTATAGATGGAAAAGCTCGTCTTCAAATACATACAGGATTGCAAGGGGCCCCGGATGGCCCAGACCATCTTGAAAAAGAGGAATAAAGTTGGAGGCCTCACACTGCCCGACTTTGAAACTTGCTACAAAGCTCTAATATCAGGACAGGCATACAGACCAATGGAATATAATAGAAATAAACACTCACGTTTATGGTGCTATGGACTGAAAGTCTGGTCAGTCCCCAGTGTGATGGTACCTGGAGGTAAGGCCTCTGGGTGGTGATCAGTTCATGAAGGTAGAGTCCACATGCTGTCATTAGTACTTTTATAAGAAGGGACATGAGAGAGACAATGTCTTTCTTTGCCATGTGAGGACACAGCAAGAAAGTATCCTTCTGCCCACCAGGGAGAGATCCCTCATCCAGAACTCAACCACCCTGGCACCTTGATCTTGGACTTCTAACCTCCTGAACTGTGAAAAATATTCGTTTGTGGTCAAGCCACCCAATCTATGGCATTTGGGTACAGCAACCCAAACGAAGACATATGGTCAGTTGATTTTTGACGAGGGGGCCAAGATTATTCAATGAGGAAAGGGCAGTCTTTCCAACAAACGGTGCTGGGAAAACTGGATGTTCACCTGCGAAACAATCAGGTTGGACCCTTCCCCTGAACCATATACAAAAATAAACTCAAAATAAAAGAAAGATTTAAGTTGGATTGCTGAAACTATGAAACTCGTAAAAGAGGAGAACATCGGGGAAAATCATCATGACATTGGATTTGGCAATGATTTCACGGATACCACACCAAAAGCACAAACCACAAAATAAAAAATAGGTAAGTTGGACCCAAATTAAGAACTTTTGTGCACCAAATGAGACTATCCAGAAAGGAAAAAAGATAACTGACTGCATGGGAAAATTGGTAAGTCATGTACCCAATAAGGGATGAATATCCAGAATATGTGAAGAACTCCTACAACTCAACAATAGCAAGATCATAAGCCACTCAGTCAAAAAACAGGCAAAGGACTTGAACAGACACTTCTCTGCAGAAGACACCATGATCTCACGGTTCGTGAGTTCAAGCCCCGCATCGGGCTCTGGGCTGATGGCTCATAGCCTGGACCCTGCTTCGCATTCTGTGTCTTCCTCTCTCTCTGCCCCTCCCCTGCTCATGCTCTGTGTCTCTCTGTCTCTCAAAAATAAATAGATGTTTTAAAAAAATTAAAAAAAAAAAAAAAAAGAACACCATCTCTCTTCCAGTGCCAAGTTAACCTATGCGGATTGTCTCCGTTTTTCTGCTCTTGAATTTCTTCAATGGCTTGACCAATGTCACAAAGCCAGAAGTGACAGGAGCCAGAATTTGCGCACAGGACTCTCTGACCCCAGAGCTGACCCCTCAATGACTGCACCATAGGGGAGGACACCAGCGTGTTGGAGGCTTGGATGGGGAGATCGGAAGATGTGGCCTTAAGGGGACAGCACTGGAGGATTGTAGGGGCAGTTCTGCAGGGAGTGAGAGGTAGGCAGGGCAAAACTTCCAGCCCAAAAGAAAGGCGTGGCCAAGACGGGGAAGGAGGAACCGTATGGACCCCCTTAAAGAAGTGGCCCCCGGGGGAAGCTGGATTTGAACGAGAGCAGAGTGAACACTGAGGTACCACAGGGACTCCAGGCGCGTGAAATGCCAGACAGAAGGGCACAGCTTTCACTAGTGGGTCATTGCAGAGCCACCAGAGGGGTCTGAGCAAAGGGGACACACACACAACTGTCTTGGGGAGAACAAATTAGGCAGAAACATGTAGAATGGAGGGGACGGCATGATGCATCTATTTGGGAGATATTCAGTGCACACCTGCTGTCCCAGGACCTGGGGATCAGACCCGAACCAGGCAGGCCACTGGTCAGCTGGTTGGGCAGCGTGGAAATGGGAATGGAGACCGGTAATCAAAGGAATGACCAGTAAAGGAAACCAGTGTTGTTGTTATTTTTAATGTTTATTTATTCATTCATTCATTTAGAGAGATCGAGGAGGAGGGGGCAGAGAGAGAGAGAGAGAGAAAATGAGAGAGAGGATCTCAAGCAAGCTCCGTCCTCTCAGTGCAGAGCCCGATGCGGGGCTCAAACTCACGAACCATGAGATCATGACCTGAGCTGAAATCAAGAGTCCAGTGCTTAACCGACCGAGCCACCCAGGCGCCCCAGACACCAGGGTTTTAGTGTGAGGTTGAGAGGAGCTGAGGGTGCCCCCCAAGGGGCTCTTTGACCCGGAAGAGCTGCTTTGGGGGCATGATCAGGGGCAGGTTTGGTCATGTTGCCCCTGAACTGCTAAATCCTCTCCGCTGTTGAGAAGTAACAGTTAACTCCTGTGATGCCACTTACCATCTATGGGCCTCGGCCGTGACCCTTAGCCTCCGTCACTGATCATCAGTTTCCTCCTCTGTGCATGGAGGGATAACGATCGAGCATTCCTCATAAGCTGGTTGAGAACCCTATGGCTCTGCACGTTTGGTGCCCCAGCACCGGGCCCGACCCCTGTCAGTCTTTAGCAGTGGGAAGGGCAGGAGCAGTGGGAACAGAGCCTTATTCCAAAGAAGCTGGCGAAGAGCAGGTAACTACAGCGTAGAAACTTAGAGAAGTCTCCAAATAGACTTCGTGTCGGCGAACATCACTGGTCATTCGGTAGAGTATCCTATGAAACGGCTGCTTTGTGTGTAGAGTCCAAGTTATATCCAAAAAAAAAAAAAAAAATGTTCCTGGGGCGCTTTGGGGTGGGGCTCAGTCAGTTAAGTGGCTGACTCCTGATTCTGGCTCAGGTCACGATCTCACGGTTCGGGGGTTCGAGCCCCACACCGGGCTCTGTGCTCACAGCACGGAGCCTGCTTGGGATTATCTCTCTCTCCTTCTCTCTCTGCCCCTCCCCCCCCCCCAAATAAATAAATAAACTAAAAAAAAAAATACACGTTCCTATTCTTGAAGACGCGGAAGAGAAAGATCTACAGTGTGAAAGGCAGATTCCTCCAACGTATCTCCTGCCTGCTCTTGGGCACCCGTTCTTTGGGAGCACAGAGTCTCGACTACCATCGAAGGGGTCGCCGCATCTCTCCGCGTGGAGACCACCAGGAGTGACTGCTACTTAGCCGTGGCCAACGGCAGAACCCAGAATGGACAGCTGCTGCTAAGGCTCGACCAGAGGCGTCCCCTGGATGCCCTTGACAACCCTCCCTCCCCGCTTCTGGGGTCCCTGGCTCCTGGGACTTAAATCAACATTGGCAAGAAGAGGAGGGAGGGGGGCGTGCCTGCATTTGCCGGGATGTATTTATCCCAAAGGGAGTAAGGGGGGGAATCTGGCCGGGCCTTACGCCTGTTTGCTAGATCAGGGTTTCTGCTCTTGGGTAGAGTCCAGGCTGGAGAGCAAAGTTCAGTGCCGTCAGCAGGGAATGAAGGTCTATTCTCATACACCTGCTTTTGAGGCTGTGGAGGATGTTCCTGTTACGGCGGGGGCTTGCTATGGAGAAGCCCCCAGCCACAGTCTGCTGTCTGTCCTGGTCCACGGACGTGTGCGAAACACTCCCCATGAACCCGGCACTCTAGCAACAAAAGACAGGGAGGTGCTGGTTTGAACCCGAACAGTCCCCACTGTCAGGTTGTGGGGAGTTTACCTTCCACCATCGGGTACGGCGGAAACACAGAGGAGTCCCTGAGAGACAAGCCTTGCCCTGGGGGAGCCCCAGACCATTCCCCGGAAGAAACACCCTCGGAGTTGGGATTTGAAAGAGAGGCTGCGGTGAAAACCTGAAGACACTGTTGGGTCTTAGCTTTCCCCTGAAACACGGATAACTCCATGGTTCAGGGTCTTCACGGTCAGAAGACAAGACTTAGCATTTCACGCCAAGCTCAGTTATGGGGGGGGGGGGGGCATTCAATCGGGACCACAGCCTACCCTGAATATCAGTGCAGAGTGGTGTTTGAGATCCCGGCCTCCACCATCAGAAAGACCTGGTCCAGGTTTCAGCTCTGCTGTGTGGCTTTGGGCAAGTCGCTTAGCCTCTCGGCGCCCTTTCAATTTATCTCTGAAAAGGACACAATAATAACTACCTTGTAAAACTCCCCTGAGGATGAACGGGAATCCTCTACAGAGAGAACACACAGAGCAATGTCTGGTAGGCACAGGGACATCCTGAGGGCTCAGAGATTAGTGCTCACGAGAGCCAAGGTACGCGCCCTGGGTTGGATTGCTTGTAAATGCTTTTGCTGCCTTTCATTATGTAGCCCTCCCCCCCCCCCCCCCCAAGAGCCCCGCTCCTCCGGAGATGATGAAATGTTACCACTTCCCAGGTTACTCTCTGGAGGCCCCCTGCTGTCAGCCTGCAATGATCTTCGGGCACAGATTTAGCCAAGTCCATTGAAGGTGGCTTCGGGGCTCTGGGAGGGGAGAGAGCTGCTTTTCCTCTGAGGGCAGGCAAGAATCTGTCCACATTTCAGCATTAATCACGGCTGATGATGGGGAAGCCAAGGGACCTTCCGGGTCTCTTCTCTAACTGGGGGAAGACCAAGGCGTGGGAGAGGGAACGGCATGTGCGAAGACTCTGAGGCGGGAAGAGCAGAAAGCAAGCCAGTGTGGCTGAAGAATAGAAAGCCAGCGAATGGGTGGTAGTTACAGTCGTGACAGCAGACGTGCCGCGAGCCAGCCTGTCTTCTAAGCCTGTATTGACGGGGGGGTTCACAACGAGTCCCCGTGGTCAGTGCTAGCATCTTCCTCCCGTTGTACAGATCTCGCCACAGGCTTCCGTGACCCGTCCAGCATCACACAGCCGATCAGTGGCAAAGCCGGGCTTTAAAGCCAGCCCACCTGGCACCCGGGTGGGGAGAAGCAGGCAGTTTTAGGGATGTTAGGTGTTCCCACCTTTGCACTTACCCCAATTTTATTTGTGGCATAAACGAATTAGCTCTTGACTGCCTCAGCACTTAGCGGGGAGGCGGGAGGTCTCGACTCACCAGAGAGCCCCTCCAGGGACCTTGCTGTCACTTTGCACTGGCTCTCCTGTCAGGGTGAGGGGCTCACCTCCTCACTCCGGCTGGGGGTTATAGGAGCAGGCAGATCCCAGGAGACCAGCACTCAGATGGCTTGCCCAAGAACTGTGCAAACAGGAAGACGGCCCTCCGGGGGTGGGGGGGGCGGCAGGATGCCCCCTCCAGACCCCAGAACCCTCATAAGCCATCCCTCCCCCCCCTCACCTCCGGGGCTGATGGCCAGGAGGGCTGGGAGCTGTGTTCAGATACAGTTGTTTCCACCCGAGGAGGCCTGCTGCGCCTTGGGAAAGGGAATCAAAGGCTGAAAGTATGTGTTCTTTCAGGTCAGGGGCAGCTCTGAACCCAATCCTCACCTCCACGTAGTGTAGGCCCGCGGCACACACACAGCCTGGGTTCTCTGCAGCTGGCCAAGGTCCAGCTCCCCAGGACAGCTGTCTCGCCCCTTCAGAAAAGCCCAGAAAGCATCCCACATGGGCCCCGGCCTCAAAGCTCCACGCCCGGGGACTGAACTCCCCCACCAGGCAAGCGGGCAGAAACCACACTGCCACCGCGTTCCCCAAATCTAGGAACAGGGTGACGCCAGCCCAGCACGGGGAGGAGGGAGGGGACATTCTGAACCGCCTCCAGCACCTTGAGATCTCTGCTTTTTGCATTCTGCCTCTCCTCGTTTCCTGCAGCCACTGAGAGTTAATCTCCACAGCCAAGATTAGTTTATTCGATTAACTCTGCTCCCTATAGACTATCCCGGGAGCTCTCTGCCCGCCTCCCGAACAAACCTTACCAACCTTTTACCAGCCAGAAGAAGATTCAATAGAATAATCTTTCTGTCTCTTCCTTTCATATGATTGGAAAATAAATTGAAAATGAATTTCAGTCGTTGCTTGTGTTTTAAATATGAGATAAAGGACGGCCCCTGCTCCAGCTCGTTCAATAGATGGCGGGCGGGAGGGAGGAGGGTTTCCATTAAGAGCAACACAAACATACCGTGTTGGGGAAAACAGGAGGCTCTCGAGCAGAGGCGTCGGGGTACCAACAATATTTGTGTAATTAGGCCATTGCGTGTCCATATCTGTAACCGATCGTTATTATTTTGTTTGTTTCTGGAGAACTACAAGGTCGCCATCAAAACCTGAGGTTCTGAAATAAGACGATTGCCCTCAGCACCCTGTTTCAAAATGTTTCTTAAACCACGTGCTCTCCAACGTGGCGACTGCGTGTGGGGCCGCTGGGAGAGACTGTCAAAACTCCGGTGCTTGGATCCTGCCTCCCGGAATTCTGACGTAATGGGTCAGGGGTGGCAGCTTGGCATGAAGGTACATTTCAAAGTTGAATTAGGATTATCTCAATTAAAAATTGTTTTAATTTATAAAGATTCTTTTCACTTTTTTAAATGGGTCATTTTTTTTTAAGTTCATTTATCTTGAGAGAGAGAGAGAGAGAGAGAGAGAGAGAGAATATGAGCGGAGGGGGGAAAGGCAGAGGAAGAAAGAGAGTATCCCAAGTCAGCACGGAGCCTGATGCGGGGCTCGAACCCACGAACCGGGCGTGAGATCGTGACCTGAGCCAAAATCAAGAGTCAGACGTTTAACAGACTAAGCCGCCCAGGCGCCCCAGTCTAATGATTCTTTTTAGGGATAATTCCAGGAGGTGGCCAAGTTTGAGAACTTCGGTCACCAGCTATTCTGGGCCAACAGCAGTATCGGGAAAATTCGAAGGTGTTACCACCTCATTAACTACCCCGTTAAGCAGGGCTCTCTCCCGCTCTTACACCAGACTGTTGGAAACTTAGAGTCAACATGCTGATCCCTCTTACCTTTTCTCTTCCAGTGGGGTAGGCTCCAGCCCGGCTGCAGGTGTCTTGGGGGGAGTGCCCTGGGCAGACAATGACCCTGAGGGTTTGTAATGCAACATTCATGGATGTACTTCCACAGGCCCCGTGTTCAGCGTTTGTCATCTCTGTCACCGAAAATGATTTCCTGGGTCATAAAAATGACTATAAAGCTTGACCCCGAAGATTCGACTGGCCTATTTGCTTATTCAGGTTCAAGATGTGATGTCAAGCACCGCTCTATGAGCGGTCGCTTTGCACATTGACTTTGCGCCGGTTGATAACAATGATGATGTGAGAAGCGGCCGCATCTTGATGTTGGCCCAGATGGAAGGGGTGGGAGATGCTGAGGGCCTGGTGTTGACAAGGGAGGCGAGGCGGGCAGAAGGGGCACCAATGTGGAGGTTACCTTTCGCGGCAGCGCCTTTCAGGAACTGGCAATTTACCGCTGAGATATAATAACAGCCGAATGCCCACCTATCTTCGGCCGCCCAAGTAAGAGATATCTGGTTGTCACACACAGCCCTCCACAAGTACATTTTCAAACGCACCGAGATCTAATTAAAGTGGGGGCGGGGGCGAAACGCGTCTCTTAATTATTCATGACACCTCCAGTTCGCAGGGACTTTTTCTAAAGTTATAATAACTGTCCAATAATGATGCCCCGCCCCCCTCCCACTTCCTCATAAAACCAGGCAGATGCTAGCTTACCTCCTAATGATATTAGCCCCACATTACCATAGGCTGCAGGAAGCGTGGGGGTCAAACTCAGATAGTCTCAAAGAAGGATCCTATTTTAAAATTAGATTATTAACACACTTGGACAAGAAGACACGCCTGGATAGACGTCAGATCAATAGCTGGGCACTGGTGCAGTTTTTGAAAGATGGCGTGCACTCGCTTTCATTAAATTCTATGACTGTGTACAAAAGGCTGTTGGTCAGCCATGAACCTTTAGCTAAGTTGCATCACAGCCAAAATTACCATGGTGGATTCCTTTTAAAAAAACAACAACCAACAGCAAGGGTACCTGGGGGGCTCAACCGGTTGAGCGTCCCACCTCGGCTCAGGTCAGCATCTTACGGTTCCTGAGTTCGAGCCCCGCGTTGGGCTCTGTGCTGACAGCTCAGAGCCCGGCGACTGCTTCGGATCCTGTGCCTCCCTCTCCCTCTCTGCCCTTCCCCGGGGCTTGCGCGCTGTCTCTCAAAAATAAAACAAAACATTAAAAAAAATAAATAAATGGAAAACAACAACAGAAATTTAAAGTAAAAGTAAAGTGATTACCGTCCCACCCAAAGACACAAAAATGATTCCTTAACAGGATGTTCTCATTTCATTTATTAACCAAAATCACGACGAATAGATTTCAAATTGAGGCTTTTCTTCTAGAGGTCCTTAGAGATACTTACCTCCAGGTGCTTTTTAAATATATGTATCTGCAGGTTTTGCCTGGTCGAGACCTAAGAAGGTGCTTTCTCTTTGACTTACACTTCGGCCCTTTGGAATTCTGAGCACTCCGGCCTTCTCCTTTGGAATAATTTTAGGGGAAGCCAAAAGTCCTTCACTGTGACTCTAGGAGAGCTGCCCTTTGGAATGTGGGATTCCTTTTGTTGGGATAGTTTTAAATAATCCTCTCTCTTTAACACATTTCTGCTATTTTAAGGAGGAACCCGCTCCAAAATCCATAACAATGCGAGACCAAGGACTGGCAAGAGTTTGAAAGCATCCCGGGCCTTTACCAGCGGAGTCCTCTGATTAAATCTTGAAATTAACATGAAACTGGATGATTTCAACGGAATTCTCGGGAACCAACTTTCCCAGCCGTTCTCACTCAGGGCAGGGCTTGATGCGGGGTCTTACACCTGGATGATCTGAATTTCGCATTTGGGATCTTTCCCAACGCGTGATGCTCCGTTTCGTAGATGAGCCTGCACGTAGTAGGCACTCAGTGATTGTTCCCGCGCTTTATAGTTTGGCCATTCGTTTGGGCCTTATGGGTGGGCTAACAGTCCTTCAGCAAAACAGCACGGGGTCCCCCAGATCCTGCCTTCAGCAGGGGCTCCCGGTAACCCCTCCTGTGAGTTTGGTGAGCCCCCAGCCCTGCAATTAGCTGCTGCCGCTGACTTCCACCCTCCCCCAGGGCATCGCTGCCGGCCCCGCCCCCACCTCCTTTCTTCTGACCAAGTACAGAATATCAATAGCATTTTAGGCTTAGAAAGTTCAGGGGTCAATCTTCAAGGTGCTTAAGGCAGGAGAAACTCCCCCAGAGACCTGCAGCCAAGCCCGGGCCTCAATAGCCGGGCTGGTGTCCCTGGGCTGCGTGACTGTGGCGGCATCCCCGAGTAAGTAAAGGCGTCCCTGTGTGAAAGCGCCAGTGTTCCTCATGCTAATTAAACAAACCAATTATGGTAATTAACTGGCACAAATGTTTAAATGGCTGTGAATCCGAGTGAAGGGGGTTGCCACTCAGCTTCTGTACAATTCTCCTGGTCAAAAGGGATTTCCAAACAAGACGACATCAACATTTTTTGATCACTTTGCAAAATGACAGTAACAATCTTGAAAGTTCTTAACAGCGGACCTGCCGTTCTGCTTCCTCCTTAGACTCTTGAAGGCAAGAAGTATTAGAGAGGCACAAAGAAACCAAGAGAGAAAAAGAAAACACAAGCCAAACGTTTAAAATCCCGCTGCACTGACAGGATGTTGTGGGATGCTGCCTTTCACATCACTTAGCCAGAGGAATTAGAGAAATGCGGTTTCAGTGAAGGTCACCTTGACTTTAGGAAGGAAACAAGGCCTGAATGATATGCTAATTAGGACACATCTCTTTGAAAACTGTCGAAATGGCGGAATGCGTATTTTTAAAGCAGGCCTGCGGTTAAAGTAGTTTACATCAAGTTCCCGATTTTTGTTTTCTTCCTAAAGACAGTTGGTGGGTCCAGTGGATCCCTTGTTGTTGAAATTCAATCCAAGGGCATTAAAGTGTAAACCAGTTGGAAAAACAAAGAGCTTTAGGGAAATTAGTTGCTTCAACAACAACAAACAAGCATTCGGTAATCTTCTTAGAGAAATTAATGAAGGAAAAACCCCCCTCAACTGGGGAGGAGAATGATCCGTGGCTCTCAACACTCCGGCCTGGGAGGTTTGGGGAGAAGGTGTAAATGAAGAAAGCGGGATTAAATCGGACTTCAATGAGAGCACAAAGAAATTTGGGGGATCTGAGAGCAAGGCGCACCCATTTCGAGGACCAATGGGTCCTAATCCTTTATGCAAATCTCCTTAGATTGAAGTTTGCTTAACTGTTTTATTTCTTTGCATACAATTAACATGCGAAGCTCTGAAATGCTAAACTACTTCAAAGAAGCTCCCTCCTCTAGAAGCTTCTAAATGCATGCTTCATTTAATAACCTTCCAAAGTTTTCTGATACTTTAAGATGAAATCTCATTTTTCAGAGTCTGAAGAGCCTTGCAAACACTCCTAAAAATCCCACAAAACCACAAAACCCGCCCCACCGCCAACCCAGCAACAAAAAGCACCCACCTTGCTCATTACAGGCTAGAATGTTACCTTCTTTTGTTGGTATAAGGTTGATAAGCGAATTTCCTGTCTCTTCGGCCAGTGTGGTCAGGGACCCTACACTCCTGTTTTTAAAAATTAACATGCAAGTCACAATCCTCAGCACCAAGTTTTGTGTTTCTTTTAGCTTTTTGTTTGGGAATAAGGTCACATTCACAGAAATTCTCCAGAACTAAAAACAGTATAAAGAACACTCTTTCCTTTTGCCTACGGCCACCCACTGTTAACGTTCAATCCCACTGCTTTATTGTTTGTGTACATCTCATGCACAGAAACACCCCCAAATTTGCTTCTTTCGGCCTCCGTAGCTCAAGTTACATGCCCACAGATACTTTGGTGGCGACTTCCTACCAGCAGGGATGCTCTGGTTACGTAGCCACAATATAGTTTTCAACATCAGTAAAGTGAACCTTGATATGGTAACTTTTATCTCGTTCGTCATCTCTGTTTCCATTTTGCCAGTGGATCCAGTAATGTTCTTTACAAGCAATTCCCCACCATCACCCCGCCCCCCCCGCCCCCAAAAGGCAAGACCCAGGATAGGATTGGGTATTGCACTGGGTTTTCTACCCTTGTCAGTTTGACCAATGCTTTTATTATTTTTTTTTAAGTTTATTTATTTATTTTGAGAGAGAGAGAGAGAGTGTGTGTGTGTCCCAGGCTTTGTACCGTCAGCGCAGAGCCCGATGTGGGACTTGAACTCACAAACTGTGAGCCAAAACCAAAAGTCAGATGCCTAAGGGACTGATCCATCCAGGCGCCCCTGAACAATGTTTTCAAAAATTTTTTAACGTTTATTTATTATTGACAGACAGAGCATGAGCAGGTAAGGGGCAGAGAGGGAGAGACACAGATTCTGAAGCAGGCTCCAGGCTCTGAGCTGTCAGCGCACAGCCCGACGCGGGGCTCAAACTCACGAACTGCAAGATCGTGACCTGAGTCGAGGTCGGATGCTCAAACGACTGAGCCACCCAGGTGCCCTTGAACAATGTTTTGAAAGTTATGTCCATTTTAAGCACTGTTGTTAGTAGCAAAAAAAAAAAAAAAAAGGTTATATTTAGTAAATGACTGTGTTGTTTAATTTAGATACCTAAAGTTTAAGTTTTTACCAAAGTTTGTAATTCATGTATGTGGGATCTAAGAATCAGGGAATGAAAATAACCGCAGTACTACAGTAAACCTTTATTGATCACTTACTAGGTGCCAGGCGCTCTGCGAGGTGATCTAACGGGGCTATTTTTGACCCTGCCTCTTCTCTCAGGGCCTCCTTTCCTCTCCCAGCACAGAATGAAGGGGCTTCTAGAAAGAAAGGCTCAGGAGCCCGTTTTCTCATTCTTTCCAAGAATCTCCAAGTTTGAACCCAGTCCCGTGATTCAGGCCTGGGGTTGTAAAAGGCACAAAGCATCTGGGCACCCCAGGTCTCCGTCTCCAGCTACCAGAAAAGAAACAGAGTCCAGGTGTGAAGTGTTAGGAAGAAAAACAAAGCAGGCTAAGGGGTGGGGACAGAAAGTGACATGGATGTGGGAGGGGCATGGCTATTGCTTTTAGGGAGGCCAGGGAAGTCCTCTCTGCTGAGATGGCATTGGACAAGAGCCCCGGAGGCAGGAAATGGTAGCCTGAAGCATGTAGATATCTGGGGGAAAAACAGCCTTTGCAGAGGGACCAGTAAGGGCGGTGTATGTGAGCCACTTAGAGGAGCCCACTGTGGCTGTGGCACAGTGATCTGGGAGGGCGGTGACGGGAGAGGAAAGAACAGCGGTGGCCAGGGGGGTCTTGTAAGTCCTGGTGAGGACTCTGGCATTTATTCTGAGTGACAAGAGAAGTCATGGCAGGGTTCCGAGCAGAGGGATCTCTTCCAGGGTCGTCATGTAGCAGCGGGTAGAAACCAGGAAGCCATTGGGAGGCTATTACAACAATCCAGACCACGAGGGGGGGTTGGACCGGTGGGGACGGCCAGCCGTGCTTTGAAGGCAGAACTGCCATGGTCACTGATGGAGGGGTCCAGGAAGTCAGCCCTGAGCCACCGGAAAGACAGGCTTGTCGCTTACAGAGATGAGAAAGGTGCCGGAGCAGGTTTCGGTGAGAGGTTGAGATCAGAGCGGACATCAGAAGTTCATCTGTGAGCACTCTGAGACCCTTATTAGACGTCCAAGTGGCGAAAAGAGGTGGCTCTTGTTCCCAGACTCTGACACTTGCAGATATTGACTTATTTATTTTTAACGTTTATTTATTTTGAGAGAGAGAGAGAGCGAGCGAGCGGGTTGGGGAGAGAGGGAGAGAATCCCAAGCAGGCTCCGTACTGTCAGCAGAGTTCGATCCCAGGAACCGAGCCAACAATACATAATTAGCGACTTCTCGGGGTCGAAGTTTACACGTGACGGGTAAGGAGAGATCTGGTCATATGGAATTTTCTCTACACGAGACGTTGATAGGCTCAGGTTTATTTCATGTACTAAGTTTGGCAGGAGCGGTGAAAGGGATAAGTCTGCCCTGAGATGATCCCTGTCATTGAAGATGTAAATGACAAGTCTTCCTGCCCAGGAGGGCAGGTGAGTGTGCGATCCACTGGTGCTGGTTTCAGAAGGGCTCTATTGGGGAGTGTGTGTGTGGGTGCACGCGTGTGTGCATGAACGCCCTGGGGCTCTGGTGTGGGCTGTGCAGAAATCAGACAGGGCTCTGCGGGATGTCACCCTCCACTCACTCACTGTCTCTGCAGGGGCTCACTTTGCTTCGCCCACTTGTGTCCCCAACCTCTCCTCCTCTCCCAGTTGTCCCAATTCCAGGAACCATCACCACAGCCTTTTGTGTTCCCAGGTCCCTGTGCTGACAGAGCTTCTGAACAGGGGCGGCTTCTCAGTTCTCACCTTGTCCTTCCTCCCCCTCAGTGGTGAAGAAGGACAAGCTCTGGACTCAGAAGGCACAGTTGGAGTCTTAGCTCTCTCTGCTCCTTAGCTATGTGCCTTAGGCAAATCGCTGAACTTCTCTGAGCCTCAGTTTCCTTCATCAGTAAAATGGGACTGATGATCAGACCTGTCCATACAGTCGTAGCCAAGTTGGGCAGTATATGGGGCCGCTGTCTGCCCATACGGTGCATTGGTGGAAAATGGGTAAGACGCCCCTTCCTCCTGGGGACGCTCCCCCGCAGGGGGGCAATGGCTTGGTGAAGAGAATGTGGAGATTTATTTCAGCCCTACTTGGTCCCTCCTGGGCAGCTTCGACAAGGTGCTGTCTGCCCAAGCTGTCACACAGGACCTGGAAATAAAGCTGCAACTTTTAGAACAGGGTACGTGTTTGGGCGCCTGGGAGGCTCAGTCGGTTGAGCGTCCGACTTCCGCTCCAGTCATGATCTTGCGGTCCGTGAGTTCGAGCCCCGCGTCGGGCTCTGTGCTGACAGCTCAGAGCCTGGAGCCTGCCTCGGATTCTGTGTCTCCCTCTCTCTCTGCCCCTCCCCTGCTTTCACTCTGTCTCTCTGTCTCAAAAATAAATAAACATTAAAAAAAAAAAAAAAAAAAGGACATGGTACATGTTTAGCAAGTATTTGCCAGTATCGCTAAGTGTTATTATCCAGGTCCTGGCTTCCGGCACCCGCGATCATGGCAACCACACTGGCAGGGGTTCCCACGGCCCGGAAAGTTTTTTTTTTTTCTGAATTCAAGCAAGGGAACCCAAAAGGCGTGGCCCTGCCCATCACAGAGCCCACCCACCCCGCCCACCTTCCACTGAGTACCAGGTACGGGTGGGGAGGACGGGTGTTGCCACATAAACTTCCAAGTACCTGCTGGCAGCTGCTGGCATTTCTGAACTCGCAAAGAAGGGAAACGAATTTCCCCAGTTCCAGAAAATGGCTTGAGGCCTCCTAAATGCCCCCTTCAGACGGGCAGCTGGAGCAGGCTGGGGAGCAAGCCGCGCTGCGTGGGTTTCCCGAGGACCATATGGGCAACACGGCTCGTTCTGTGGCTACACCCGCCCTGGTTGTCAGCCCCAATCATACTTGCTGTAATCCGTGTTTTAATTTACTCTGCTGGTGCAACACCCGCGCCTGCCAGGGCGGTCCTTGGGGCCCCCTCATTCCTGCTGCTGATGACAAGGCGTATGCAAAAGGCACAATTATTCACCCACCAAGGTGACAGGGAAGGCCTCTGCCTGGGAATAGGTTTCCGGCTTCCAGCATTTTCTTGTCACTCGCTGAAGCACTTTGCAGTTTGCAAACAATCCTATGGAGACTTTTTTTTTTTTTTCCTCCCTCAGAAAAGCATTTTGATCAGAGCAAGTGATGAGGCTCCACGGGCTGGCCGCTGGCTCGCCATTGATTCCGAAGGCCCATCTCAAGAAGGGGTGCCACGCGCTCACTCCTCCTATTCAGCTGGATTATTGGATTTTTTTTTTAATCAAATAAGATTCTCCTCTCCCTTCTCCTTCTCCTTCTCCTCCCACACCCCAACCCCCCGCCTGTTTGGCCTCAAACAAAGGGAAATATGTCAAGCCCGGCCTATTAATTCATACAGATTTGGCATTGTTTATGTTCTCATGTGGACCGCATTCCAAAGCACCAAAATAAAACAGCTCGAGTGTAGCTTTCTGCTCCCGAGCCCGTGATGTATTTCATTTGCTACGGTCCAAGCCATGGCAACAATGCCTTTCATTTTCTTATGGCCTAAAATGATTTTCTTTCTGTGAGGGCCATTTTGAGAAAGGAGGGAGACAGAGACAGAGAGAGAAAGAGAGGGAGGAAGGGAGGGAGGGAGAGAGAGAGAGAGAGAGAGAGAGGGAAAGAGAGAAGAAAAGAAAACCACATCTCTTTTCCTTTTCAGGGGATCATTTGCAAGTTAAAGCTAACCTGGGGAGCGCGGTAACAATGGCGGTGGCCATAAAATGGTCCCGGCCGGGGGGCCCCGCATGCGAATGAGGGTGATGTCGAGCTATTTACCTCTTTGTCCTTCCATAATATCTACTTAATGCAGTTCAATAGCAGCGGATTGTCAGCCGCATTAAGGATTCTAGTAAGTTCTTCCCAAAGCCCTGCTAGTCTCCTCCAGCTGTTGAGAGCCTGAAGCTTTCAGCTGAGCCTGGAGCAGAACCTTCCAGAAAGCACCTCTGGAAAATGGGTCTCCTCCAACCCAAGATTCAACCCACCTTGATTTCAGGCCTGTTGACCGTAGAGCCCAGCTCAGAAACATCGACCCGGCTGCCAGGCACAGCTGTTTCCAAATTTCAGCAGGCCCCAAAGCTTTGAATTTGGGAACCCTCCCCACCCACCCCTCCATTCTATCCAATATATAAGATGCACCACATCCATCTCACATTAGATGTAATCTTCCTCACTCCAAAAATCTTTTCTGAGAGCCTTTTTTAGAATATTGTCATCATTTCAGTATGCATGAGAAAATCATAAATAAAGCATAATAAAACTTCCAATTTAGTCTTCATTGGTTACTCCCATCAGACAAAGGTTAGACTTCAGAGGCATCGACACAATCCTCCCTCTTTAGATATTTCATTAAACCCTTGGTAAGTTCAGCCTTGAAATTTTTCTTCTGTATAACTTGAAGCCAGCGCTCTACGTTCGTCTTCCCCAGAGGAAACAAGTCTGTGGCTCTCAAGCCGCTGATTAAAGTGGCTTCTGGGCGCCTGGGTGGCTCAGTCGGTTGAGCATCCGACTTCCGCTCCAGTCATGATCTCGAGGTCCGTGAGTTCGAGCCCCGCGTCGGGCTCTGTGCTGACAGCTCAGAGCCTGGAGCCTGTTTCGGATTCTGTGTCTCCTTCTCCCTGACCCTCCCCCATTCATGCTCTGTCTCTCTCTGTCCCAAAAATAAATTTAAAAAAAAAACACTTAAAAAAATAAAAATAAAAAATAAAATGGCTTCTACTCGCACAAAAAGGTTGCCCGATACCGATTTGATGTGATGTTCAGGCCGAGTTGAGTCAGCTGGTAAACCCCAGAGGCAGCCTTTAAAACCTTTACTCGGCGCTCCGAGCTTCCCTCTCGGGATCTGGCTAGACCAAACAGAGTCAGGTGACTGGGTTCACCCCTTCAGGGCCAGGCACGGTACCAGGCACCAAGGGGGTGCCCCCATCCGTTTCCCACACAATGATTTTTACTTAGTAATGAGTTCCCGAGACAGCATCCAGAGGCCCAGGCCCGTACTGCTTCCTTGAAGGCTAACTCCTCCTTGGGGCCACCCTGCCCCAGCAGACACACCACAGGGGGATGTCCTTCGTGCCCTGTCGCGGCAGGAAACATCTCAGGCTGAGCAACTCTGGACTCGCCGTGGCATCCGGGAACTGGCTGCTCCTTCCAGAATGGCGGAGAAAGAAGGAGGTGGGGGGCGGGGGCTGCTGGAGGGCCAGCCGGGGGTGGGGGGTGGGGGGTGGGGGGAAGGGGCCACACCAGGATTTCACACAGTTGGCTTGAAGAGGCAAGCACTAAGCTGCCTTTTCAACCACGGTAAACCCCGTCCATCTGGCCACCCTAAAACGCTGTTAGCTTGTTCGCCTGGCCCAGGGCTGACTGGGCCTCCTGAAGCAGAAGTAACGACCTGAATGGTGTAAACCCCAGCCACTTGAGGGTATTACATTTCATTTCATGCTTGACTTAATCAAAACTGGGGAAATGAAATGTACACCTTTTTGATGTTCTTTTCCCTGCTGTTTAAAGAGAAGAATCTTAACCCATTTGATCTTCACATGCACCCAGTAAATGACCAAATATGCCAAGCTGTCAAAAGCAGAAGGCGGCCAGTTGCCAGGCGGTGTTGGGTCACCGGGAAAGCACTTAATGCAGGCGAACTTAAGTTTGGAGCCCAGGGACTTTGTTGCAAATGCAGCGTTTCCCTCTGGACTGGCCACCGCGTTAACCGACTTTTTAAAGGAAAAGGTGGACCGGGAAAACGACCCGGTCCCTGGATTCAGAGGGACGGAGTGTGGGTTGACACTCGCTCCTTCGAAATTTCTCTCAGGTATCACCTCCTCCTTGAAACTTGGCCCCCCGTCCCCCCCGCCCCCCAGAACTGGTGGAGGGGGTGCGCTCTGGGGTCGCTCTGTGAGGCCTGGATGCAAGTTACCTAACCTGTCGAGGGACCTCAGTGAACGCATCAGTGAAATGGGCACGGATTATAGTCCTGACACCCCTGGTTGTTGTACGGATTAAATGATAAAATGTCTATAAAGTATTTAGCACGGCGCGTGGTACATAAGAGGTTCTCAGTAAACGCGGGCTATTATTATTACCATATTTGTTACTGACGGCTATGAGCTCCACGGTGCCCTCCCCGAATTCTCATGTCGGAGCTCCACCCCCAATGTGATTGCATTTGGAGCTGAGGCTTTCAGGAGATAATGAAGGTTACAGGAGGTCATAAGGGTGAGACACAAATCCGGTAAAATTGGGGCCTTCGTGTGGACCACTCGCCCACATGGAGAAGAAGCCATGTGAGGACCCAGCATGATGGCGGCCATCTACAAACCCGGAAGAGGGTCTTCACCAGAAATTCGATTGGCTGGCGCCTTGATCTTGAACTTCTCAGCGTCCAGAAGTGCAAGAAAATACATCTGTGTTGTTTAAGCGCCCCGTCTATGGTGTTTTGTTATGGTAGCCCAAGCTGACTAATGCACCAACCGGTTAAAGTTCTCTATTCTTCTTGTTTATACGTCCATCTTCTCAATGAGGCTCTGAAGGTCTTTGGCGATAGATCCCGTGACTCATCTGGTTTGGTATACTGGGGGCTTCGCGCTTTGCCTGGAGTAACAGTGGATGGTCGTTAAATACCTGTTAAAGACGTGGCTTTGCGTGTCAAGAGAGCCCTGGGCCCTTCCTTGTCCTAGTTTGACCCCTTCTATGCTCTGTAACCTTGGACAAGTCACTTACTCCCTCTGGACCTTGGACAAGTCAGACTCCCCTTCTGCAGCACGTCGGGTTGGACTGGATGATTTCCAGGGAGACTGTGAGTTGGCCTTTAATCAAAGATTGAGGTGGAGAGAGCAAGACCAGGGGACGAGTAGCTACCAGGATGAGACGGCTGTCTTTCCCAACCCCGGGCAGCAGGAAAAGGTTCAGAATGCTGTTGAGCCATCAGAAAGCTGCCCAGATGGGCTCACCAGACAGCTTGAGTTGGGGGTTGGGGGAGTGCAGGACTCACGGGGGGGGCCACATGGGTGGTGTTGGAGCTCTGGTTCCTGTCTGCCCATCGGGGCTGGAGAAGGGCCGCGGGGCTGCCTTCCAGAGCTCAGGGAGGTGGGTAAGAAGGAGAACCTGATGGGTTTGGAATCCCAAGCCCAGAGTTGGCTGAAACAGATATGACTGTCCGTCGAGTTGGGTGATCGTGAACAGCCTTACCTATGGCACCACCAGGAGTGGGCGTTTGCTGCTCAAGTCCCAGCCCTAAGTTGGGCCTGCGTAGCCGGCTCAGTGAGGGGGGGCTCCAACGCCATTTCTGCCAGGCCTCCCTGGAGAGCCAGGAATGCCTCTTGGGTATTCTCCTACCCAGCCAGCCTCGCTAACTCCCTCGCGACCTTGAACCTGTCGCGCCAACTCTCAGCCTCAGTGTCCACCTCGGGAAGAAACATAATCAACACCTGCCTCTGCCAGCACAAGTGTTTGATTTGTTTGTGCGGGCCGCTTCTCCACAGGCGCTGAGCTGACAGGGTAACTAAACCCTCCCAGACGACAGGCAGCAAGTTCGCCCGATGGAACAGAACACCGGAGACAACCTAAGTACACTCCGGTACGTCCGTGCGACGGACCGTTTTGCCGTCATCAGATGCTCTTGTCTGTTTCCAGACGATATACAGAGGCTGACGGCGGTTTTGCAAGATGTGTGTGTGCGCGCGCACGCACAACAGAGCAAGGTCACGTCTTTAACGCATCTGTGAGATCATAGGCTTTAGGAAGTGCACGGAGCTCTTATCTGTACTCTCAGCAAGTCCAGGATGGGGCAAATTACCTAACCTCACTCTTGGCCTCAGTTTCCTTTTCTGTAAAATGGGGGTGATATGGACGCCTAGCAGCCTCATCTAGTTGCTATAAAAAACTAACTGAGTCGGGGCGCCTGGGTGGCTCAGTCGGTTAAGCATCCGACTTCAGCTCAGGTCATGCTCTCATGGTTTGTGGGTTCAAGCCCCGCGTCGGGCTCTGTGCTGACAGCTCAGAACCTGGAGCCTGCTTCGGATTCTGTGTCTCCCTCTCTCTCTGCCCCTCCCCTGCTCGTGCTCTGTCTCTCTCTGTCTCAAAAATAAATAAAACATTTAAAAAATTTAATAAAATAAAAATAAAAATAAAAACTAACTGAGTTCATACAGAATAAGGTTCTTACCACAGGCTCTTAAAAGACATCCAGTAAAATGTGAGCTGTCATGAGTTCCATAGAAGCTTAAAAAAAACGGGGGGGGGGGCAGGATTTGTCACAAAATGATAACCACGGTCACCAATGGTTTGTATTACATAAGTGCGAGCCAAACGAAAAAGGTGAGTTGTTTTTACGTCGTTTTGTTTTGTTTTGTTTTGTTTTGTTTTGTTTTGTTTTGTTTTAAGGAAGGAAAAGAGCACAAGGATGGGGCAGGGTTTATATATTTTCTGCCTGGAAAGATGTCCCAAATCTCTTGGGAAAGTGAAAAAGTGAGCTCACCAACAGTCCGCAGGGTGGGAGGTCAAGTTGCCAAATGAAACGCTGGTTTGCTCGCGAAATGAAAAATCTCCACCAAAGAATAGGTCCCACTTCTCACAGTGGGGATCTCAGGAGCAGGATGGGGACAGGACAGGGAGGCCGGTGACAGTGACGCTCCCAGAGCACAAAACCTGCACTTGCCCCACCCTAGCACGTCCTTCAACGTGTCCCCTGTCTGCCGCATTCCTCGCCCCCCCCCCCCCCCCCCCCCCCGCCATTCCCCTGCAGGCTCAGGGTCCCGCAGGACCTGCTGCAAACTTTCACTCACTATGCTCTACATTGTTTACTCTTCTTTTCTTTATTTCTGCATGGGGTTACTCTTCGTCATAATACTAAAGACCTGTCTATTGAAACAACAGAATTGTTCTGGCGATGATTTTTGCATTTCTGTTGTTTGGTTTTCTTTCACGTTTTCTCTCATGTTTATTTCATCCGTCGGGTACCAAGAAAGATGTACGACACTGAAAACGGACACAGTTACCCATCTGGATCCCCGGTGTGGAGTCGCCTGCCCCCCAACCTGCCTAGGCCCCGTGGTGCAGTATTTGCTCTGTGAAATAACCCAGCCCTTTTGAGCACTCCCTGTGTGCTGGGCCCTGTGCTGTCACAGCGATTAGCTCAGCTAACCTTTCTACAGCCGTTCCATCTAGGGTAGGTTAATATCCTCATTTTAAGATGGGCAACATGACGGGGCGCAGAGCCTGTTTTCCCTCTCTCTCTGCCCCTCCCCTGCTCACTCTCTCTCTCAAAATAAATAAATAAACATTAGGAGGGGCGCCTGGGTGGCTCAGTCGGTTGAGCGTCCGACTTCTGCTCAGGTCATGATCTCCCAGTCCGTGGGATCGAACCCCGCGTCGGGCTCTGTGCTGGCAGCTCAGAGCCTGGAGCCTGTTTCAGATTCTGTGTCTCCCTCTCTCTCTACCCCTCCTCTGCTGGCTCTCTGTCTCTTTCTCAAATAATAAACATTAAAAAAAAATTTAAAAAATATATGGGCAACATGAAGTTCTGAGTTCAGAGACCTCAAGAGGCTTGCTCAGGGATGCACAGCTATTAAGAAATAGAGGAGGGACTTGAGCCCTTGGAGTCAGGTCCCTGGAGCTTATACCTTCAAAAGATACCCCGCACGGCTCTGCTGAGCCTGCGTTTGCCCATATAACTGCATCTTCAGCCGTCCTACCCCGGGATGCCCCTGGCACCTTTTTTTCTTTTTTTTCTTTTTGGTGACTCCATATGCAACAGGTCTAATGCGAATGTGATGTGGCAAAGAACCCAAATATTCCACCAAGCAAATCCCACTCTCTGCCCCATCCCTGGGTCGCACCAAAGGTTTTTGTTTTTTGTTTTTTGGTTTTTTTTTTCTTTTCCTCTCTTTTGTTGCGAGGCCTCATTTCTGACTTGATGGAAACATTTGTAATAGATAATCAAATGCTGATACGTTGCAAGGGACAATGCCTTATTTGTTAAATATAAATGAACATGAACACGGGTCCTCTGTGCCAGGAAGGCAAAGGGTTCGGACGCCTTTTCAGAGGGACAGGCTGAGCCCCAGGAAAGAAAGCCGGGAGCCCCGAAAGGGTCTGGTCTAGGACGGTGATCGTCCGACAGCTCTTGTGTGACAAGATACATAGTTTCTTTTCAGCAACAGGCAGATTATTGGTTACTATAGTTTCCCTAATGCTCAAATACAGCTCAGGCCTAAGCTGAACAGAATAGGTTAAAAGGTGCCGAAGTTTGGCCCGGGAAGCCACATGTTGAGAATCAGACGCCAAACAAAGCAAAAAGCACATCTCCCTGGTCTTTGATGTCTTTTCTGAGGGATGTAGAGTAAGAAAAATACAACCGGTGCTCAGGCCAGGGGCTTGATGGGCCCCTGTGACAATGGCCGGCAGAGTGGGGGCTGAACACAATGCCGAGACAATGTCCCCAATCCCAGGCGTCCCTGGGCGCGCCATTCGCTCACAAACACTCCGCTGGAAAGAGCATTTTAGCCCCCGGTTTCTTAGAAAGTTCCTGCTGGCCTCCCCGGCCCAGCTGAACCGCCTGCCTTCCCGACCAGACCTTTTTACAAGGACCCTTCTGAGAGCTGCGACTTTCTCCCTAAAATGCCCCTGCCCCCCAGCCGCGTACACAAAGCCACACTTAGCACCATTTTCCCCCCACTTGTTTTAAATTCTCCTGGGTCTGCAAAAACCTCTTTTCTCAACTTCTGACAAAGAGAGAGGCATCCCCCCCCTCAAATAATTCCTCTTGGCTCTCACATATTGCCTCGCGCATCCCTCGGAGGCGACGGTGTGACGTTTTTCATAAACGGGATTAAATTAACCACTATTTATGCCGGCGATGTGGGTTTCTCCTCTTCTGCCGGGATCGGTTTATTTCATTTCTCTTTTTATTTAAATTTAGGGAGCGGATAAGTGTGCTTTCACATCGAGAGATCTCCATCCACCTCCAGCCTGCTGCATCTGGGAAAGTAAGTGTGTGGGAGATTATGAGAGAGAGAGAGAGAGAGAGAGAGAGAGAGAGAGAGAGAGAAAGACAAGCTTACCCATGGAGTTCTGAATGTTTTTTGGTGGTTGTTGCAGCATTGTGTTCTGAGTTGTCATTAGTTCTTTATGATGTTTCATGAAAAATATCTAATTGTAACAACTGTATTCCTCGAGCGAACATATTCCTTGATTTGAAGCACTCACAATGGCCATAGGATAACTGTCCTTGAATTTGAGCCCTTTGTGGGCCGTCAATAGGCTTACAATGTGCTGAATTAGCAGGCATATTAATGGGCCCATGCAATAGGAGCCCATTCTTCAGCCTCAAATCTTCTTATGCAAATACCCCATGAATTCAGTTCAAAGAGCTGCCTTCAAAATGAGCCGAGCACCCCCCTCAGGAGGGACCCCCGGGCGAAAGTGACATGAGAAAAGTTTGGACACTTGTTTTTATAACTGGACATGATCTTGTTATCATAATCTAATACTGGTCACTTGCATGGCCGGCTTGTAGGATTTTAAACCCTTAACAGAGAGAGATAATCTTGGCCTTTGTAGGAGTGTGGACAGAATCCCGGCGTGCGGGGAAAGCCGGCACTGAGATGCACAGTTCCCGCTTTCTCAAACAAAACTTTTCATGATAAAAGCTTTTATCCTGGGATAATCACCCGGCTGGATTGCGGTGGGGTTGGTCAGGTTGGCCGAAGGGCGGTAAAGGAACATTTTTAAAAAATGAAAATTACCGATTCTCGAGATGCCCCACAATCAGGAGGAATCAGCTGTCAGGGTCCCCACAATGGGAGCTGTGGAATTTTCAAAGATCCCAGAGAGAACGGATTTTGTTGTTGTTGTTGTTGGTTTTTTTTTGTTGTTGTTGTTGTTGTTGGTTTTTTTGTTTTTTTTTTGGTAACCTCTCCTTAGCCCCAAGCAAGATAACATAAGGCTTAGCTAGCATTTCTGGGGGAACCCGCATGCACCAGTCATTTTTATTCCGTTCTTAGCCCTTCGCATGTATCTTGTTGGATTTTTACAAGTACCCTATAAAGTAGCTACAATTCTGATCCCCATTTTACAGATGAGAAAAAATGAGGAAAGGAGGTAAGTAAGTGCTGTGGGCACATTAACTGGCTCCGGCGGGAAACTTTCTCCAGGACGACTTTTCTTGCCGGAAGAATGTGCTTCCTGTCCCCTGTCCCCCTGTGGGCTGGGTGGCCGAACCAGCAGTAGGCTTTTGGGCCACCGGGCCCCTAATAAACTGTTCTTTCCTCCTTGACACAGTTACATGATAAACTTGTATTTATACTAATATTTTAAAGAAGAATACAGATTTTAAAGTTTATTCATTTATTTTGAGAGAGAGAGAGAGAGAGAGAGAGAGAGAGAGGATCCCAAGCAGGCTCTGAGCTATCAGTGCAGGGCCCGATATAGGACTCGATCCCACAAATTGAGAGATCATGATCTGAGTCGAAACCAGGAGTCAGACGCTCAACCAACTGAGTCACGCAGGCGCCCCTAGAAGAATACGGATTTAATAGTAACGCTCCTTGGGGTGTCTGCGTGGCTCAGTCGGTTGAGCGTCTGACTTCAGCTCAGGTCATGATCTCGGGGATCGTGAGTTCGAGCCCCGCGTCGGGCCCTGTGCTGACAGCTCAGAGCCCGGAGCCTGCTTCAGATTCTGTGTCTCCCTCTCTCCCTGCCCCTCCCCTGCTCATGCTCTGTCTCTCTCACTCTCAAAAATGAATAAATGTTAAAAAAAATTTTTTAAAAATAATAGTGATGCTCCCTGATATTGTGACACTTTACTTGCATATAGAGCTGAATCCCATGGCCACCCGGAAGGTAAATACACTGAGAGGGTACCTTACGAGCTGAAAGTCAGCTATCGCTTAACAAGAAGTAACAGATCGCGTGGCTCCTCAACAGGAACAGCTGGTGTTTTTGGACTGTTTGCCCATTATTTACTCCGTATTTACTGAGCATCAATTCATGAGTACCTCATACACTGTAAGGAAAGTAGGCTCTAATTTTCACTTTACGGCTGAGGAAACTGAGGCCCGGATTGGTTCAGCAATCTCCCCAAGGTCAAGGAGTTGAGATTTGAACCCGAGGACTCTGGGTCACCCTGCCATCACTCTGCTATACGCCCGAATGTTCCAGCCCCCTTGGGGGGATCGTGGCTGCGCTTCGCCTTGATCTGCCCTGCCGGGCACTGCCACTCCCACCAGCTCATTCGCGTTCACCTTCTTTCCCCCAAAGTCACTTTGACCCCGATTTCTTTCCTTGCCCCTTCGCTCCCCACCTGTCTGTGGGAGTCTTCGGTTAGTTCCACGTTCTTCGGTTAGTTAAATCTCGCGTGTCCTCGCTGGGTGTGTGCTCAGGTGCACGTGCGTGTTTGTATTTGTGTATTTGGGTGCTGGGGGCCGTGTGCACACACGTACGGTGGGAAGGATAGTCGTGGGGGGAGGGGGAGGCAGAGAAGGAACGGGATGATTTATCGTTAGGGAGACGGAAGAACCCAGAGACCGAGAACTTGCCCAGGGTTCTGGATCGGGGTCAACCCCTCCAAGAGACTCTCAGGCAAGAGACATCTTCTCACACTATCGCACACCCCTCCCTGAGCTGGAAGGCTTCTGAGGTTTGTTACCGAAGGGATCAAATAACACAAGCGTGAGAGGTGTCTGTGCTCCCCAGAATAACGTAAAACAACAATACATGATAATAACAGTAATAGTAAACACTAATTGTAGATGCTTTATCATGCCCCAGGCACTGTGCTAAGGGTTTTACGTGTGTAATCCACTGGCAATAGATGGGACAACGCAAAAGAGAAAAAAATGTTGCAAATGTAGAATAAAACAAGCCATTGCTGGGAACATAGGACGGAGGTAGGAGAAGGTTAATGAGCAATGGTGTAGTGGTCAGCTTAGGCGCCATGACGAAATGCCACAGACTAGGTTGCTTGAACAATGGATTTATTTTCGCATAGTTCTGGGGGCTAGAAATCCAAGATCAAGGTGCCATCGAGTTGCTTGGTTTCTGGTGAAGCCTCTCTTCCTGGCTTGCAGACGGCCATCATCTCACCATGTCCCCCCCCCCCCCCCCCCCCCCCCCCCCCGCCGCCCGTGACCTTTTCTTTATGTGCAGGTGCACGTGAGCGGGAGCACAGAGAGAGAGGGGAGAGAGAGACAGACACACACACACACAGCGCTCTGATGGCTTGTCTTTTTTTTTGAGGATACCAGTCAGATGACAGCCCCACCCGTATGACCTCCCAAACGCCCGTATCTCCAAATACGGCCACACTGGGGCTTAGGGCTTCAATATATAATTCCGGAGGGGACACAAGTCAGCCCACAACAAATGGGGCCTCTGGGAACACCTGCTGGAGATAGGAGCATTGGAGGCTGAACGAATGATTTGAACGAGCAAGCTGCAAGTAGGCAGACTGCTTTTGTTTGGTCTGCAACCGTGCTTTTATTTTTATTTATTTATGAATGCTTTATTTATTTTATTTTATTTTATTTTATATTTTATTTTATTTTATTTTTTTAACGTTTATTTATTTTTGAGACAGAGAGAGACAGAGCATGAACGGGAGAGGGGCAGAGAGAGGGAGACACAGAATCTGAAACAGGCTCCAGGCTCTGAGCTGTCAGCCCAGAGCCCGACACGGGGCTTGAACTCACGGACCGTGAGATCATGACCTGAGCTGAAGTCGGCCGCTCAGCCTACTGAGCCACCCAGGCTCCCCAATGCTTTATTTATTTTTGAGGGAGAGCGCGCGCACAAGCAGGGGAGGTGCAGAGAGGGAGGGGACCGAAGATCCGAAGCGGGCTCTGTGCTGAGGGCGGCGAGCCCACCGCAGGGCTCGAACTCACGAACTGCGAGATCGTGCTCCACTGACGGGTCAGCCGGGCGCCCCTGCACAGTGTTTTTAAAATGGGGAGAGAAAGCACCTCAATATTCCGCTTATTTGAAAAATTGAAAGCTTTGGCGATACTGAGCTGGCCCTTCCCTAACCGTGGCAGCCGGCTGGTGGGTGCTTTGTCTAGAAGCCCCCAGCTTCACTTTTCCAGAGTCCTTACCGCGCGTCCTATGGGGCAGGCCCATGAGTCCGCGTCTAAAACTTTAGGAGGAAGATGCATATCCAAATTCACACCTTTCGAGATTTCGGAGAGACGATATGGTGTCTACCTTCTATGACCTTCCAACCCCAACGCCATCTGGGGCAGCACCCCCCCGTAATGAGTCAACTCTTACCTCTGGAGTAAAGCGTATGAACATTCACGCTAAGTGGGATAAATAAAGGCTTTAGGTGGCCTCTCATCTGGTCCGGTCAGAGTTTGCTGGCAAATAAGAGTTGGTCAGAACAGATTCTGCCACAGAGGATTTACGGTAAACGTGCCGTGTCCAAAGGCTTTCGAGTTTGGGAGTCTCAGGTAAGGAGTTGGGTCCCATCTTACACCCACCCAGCCTGCTTCACTCACGTGAGTCCTGGCCTCACCCCGACAGACGTCTCCTTTTTTAAATTCTTTTATTTTATTTTATTTTATTTTATTTTATTTTATTTTATTTTATTGCATTGTATTGTATTTATTTTGTTGTTTTATTTCTTACTTCTGCTTTAACAGATGAAGTATATGGGACAGCATGTGGGAGAAAGAAGGGTTTCTAGGCCCAAAGGCTTGGAGACAGCAAGGGAGATATTTGCCAGCAAATGTTTAATGTAACTTTTCTTTAAAATAATTTTGTGAGGGGCCCCTGGGTGGCTCAGTCGGTTGGGCGTCTGACTTCGGCTCAGGTCATGATCTCGCGGTCCGTGAGTTCGAGCCCCGCGACGGGCCCTGTGCGGACGGCTCAGAGCCCGCAGCCTGCTTCCGATTCTGGGTCTCCCTCTCTCTCTGCCTTTCCCCTGCTCATGCTCTGTCTCTCTCTGTCTCAAAAATAAGTAAAAACATTAACAAAATAAAATTAAAAAGTAATAACAATTTTGTGAAAGGGACACATGCTTCAGAAAATTCGTCAGAGTAAAAATTATAGCGTGTCCCTCCTACGGTCCTGCTTCCGTCCACCGAAGCTGGTTTCAGGCTGCGGGCTAGGAGGAGAGCGACTCTAGATGATTCTGTAGAAGACTGTACGTAACACTAGACCGTGCACCCAGCCTCAGCAAGGATACGGGCCACATTGTTGCTGATACCATCATCCAAATGCTGCAACCTAGGGCTCTGTTCGCGCTGCGTGTGAATTTGGACAGACACGAGTGCCGAAGGGTGCTCAGAAATTAGTGTGGCCACAGGAGTCACATAATGAAAACCTCTGTTTACCATTTCATCTAGGGCCACAATGAGAGAGGAAATACAATGGACCTGATTATACCTTTACTGCTTTTCTAGAAACCAAAAATCACATTTATTTACCATCCACACAGACCGTTTGAACGTTTAAGTCAGGTCCTGTCCCTCCCCTTACTTGACTTCTCAGCGATGAACGAATAAGACAAAGATGTCTGCCATCGGGGAACTTTAGATTTCCCTTGGGGAGGCTGGTCGCCTGACTCCTCCCACACTGCCTGTTACCAGTTCAGGGGAGAGACCCGGAAGGCAACAGGTTTACCCTTAAGTGCCATTGGAAGAGAGGAAACTGAGTCACGTCTGGTGGAAGGATTTACCCTGGTCGCATTCAATTACAATCACAAATCAAACGGTGCTAACTTACATCCTCAATTTGCATCATATTGGATCGGTTCCTTGAAGAAAGATAACTCATTTCATTTGTTTGGTTCAGTTAGGTCTTGTTCCCTTGACCGTCCACGTAGAAAGGATCTCAGGAGATGACTGTGGTTTAGATCACCGTCTCTCTTACGAGCACATTCTGTACTTCAGGGAGGTCTCGACTTTCCCCAGAGTTTTTCCTGGAGGGTAATTGGAAACTGTGCTTAACGTACCATGGCTTTTCAAATTGAGTTGAAAAGTTCATCAAAATGTCATTAATCTGCTTTACATAGCCTTTCTTGATTAAGTCAAACTTGTATCTGACCAATTATTTATGAAACGGCGCTCTTGATGGAGCGGTTTTGGCATCTGTGGCCCGACGTTAGGTTGGCGAAGGGAATGAGCACTTCACACCTGGGGGGCCCCGAGACCTACTCAAATGCCATCACGGCCGGTCCCTTGGCCCGAGGAGATGCTGCGGTCCCCCCTGGTAACTTGTAACTGATCACCACCGTCTCGTTGCTAAGTGCAGTTGCTACACGTGAATGGTGATGGCAGGGTGGGCACAAAAAAGCCATCCCCTCTCATCTTGGGGTGACTGTTGGGAAGAACCTCTTGCATATTTCAAGCCGCTGTAACCCACGTTTGATTTCGCTCAGGCTGCCCTCTGGAAGGGGCACCAAGGGAAGAGGCTGGGCCGGCCCTTCTGACCTCCGCCCTGCAGTGGGGTTGGCAAAGAAGTGAATCCAGAACTTGGGCTAGAACCTTAACAGTGGCAATAATCACCCTGGTGGCAGCGAGCGTGTGGTTCTATGCGCTGGACACAGGGTTCTTACAATATCTCAGTGAAAGGATTATTGGCCCCTTTTCTCTGATAAAGAGGCAGAGGCTCTAAGAGGTTAGTCTGTTTACGCAAGATCTCGGGATCGAGGCTGGAACCTGAGTCTTTTTTTTCTTTTCTTTTCTTTTCTTTTTTCTTTTTAAATTTTTTTAATGTTTATTTATTTTTGAGAGAGAGAGAAACAGTGTGAGTGGGGGAGGGGCAGAGAGCGAGGGAGACACAGAATCTGAAGCAGGCTCCAGGCTCCACGATTGTCAACACAGAGCCCGACGCGGGGCTCGAACCCGCGACCCGTGAGATCATGACCTGAGCGGAAGTCGGACACTCAACTGACTGAGACACCCGGGCGCCCCTCGTTTTTTTCTTCTTTTAAATGAGGAATTTTGATATTGGAAACATGTAAGTTTTTAAAGTTTTTATTTATTTATTTTGAGAGAGAGAGCACATGCAGGGTAGGGGTAGGGAGAGGGAGAGAATCCCAGGCAGGCTCTGTTCTGTCAGTGGAGAGCCTGACTCGGGGCTCGATCCCGTGAACCACGAGATCATGAGTTGAGCCGGAATCAAGAGTTGGACACTTAACTGACTGAGCCACCCAGGTGCCCCAGAGCCCAAGTCTTTCTGTGTGAAAGAAAGGTATTCTGGCACTTAGTTGCTATGACTGTTATTTTTATCGCCCCCAATCGGCTTCCTTGGGACAGAGGGGACATTTCTCAGCCTCATTGTCAGAAGGCCACAGACCCCTAGTGGGTGAAACCATGTTTAATGACTTAGGCAGGAATCACAAAACCGTGGCATCTTTTTTTTTTTTTTAATGTTTATTTTTTGAGAGAGAACGAGACAGAGTGCCAGTGGGGGAGGGGCAGAGAGAGAGGGAGACACAGAATCCGAAGCGGGCTCCGGGCTCGGAGCCGTCAGCACAGAGCCCGATGCGGGCCTCGAACCCATGAACCACGAGATCATGACCTGAGCCGAAATCGGATGCCTAACCGACTGAGCCTCCCAGGAGCGCCCACCCCACCCCCCGAACCCGTGGCATCTTAAAGAGGACACACTCTGCCAGGAGCCACAGGGCAGCGTAGAATCAGGGAATCAGTGAAGACCAGATGGAAAATTCCAGGAAACAGCCAGTGTGTGTCCGAGAACAGGCCGGAAGGGTGGTCTCCCAGGGGCCGCCCTGACCCAGGCGCGAAGCTGAGCCCGCACACACTCCTCCAGGGCTTCTGAGAAGGAGGAAGCTGCCTGCTCTGGCACGGTGGCCACACCAGGCCTGGACTTAAGTGACTGTGGCTTCCCTGTTTGTCACGGTGGCAGGTGCGGCGCCTGGAACTTCTGCCAGCAAGCTCAACGCATGCCATTAGACCGTGTTATGTGGGTCAAGGTTCCTCTGCGAGAGCGAGAGGGAATGAGACAGAACCGGTATTTCTGGAGTTTCAGAAGCTTCAGGGTTTCCTGACGGTGCTCTGGGCAAGCAGCCACCAACACCTCGAGACTCAGCCAGATCCTGTTTTATGAGTTTCTAGGTCCCCCAAAGACATCTTTATTAACGGCTGACTCCAGAGTGTGGCTTTTTAGGGTCAAGTCTCCCATATATTTCCTGTATCTTCTGCAGGGAAGGGAGGGGGACATGGGCACACGGACTGCTGGGTTTCTTTGCGTTTGTTTTTTACGCTTTGAACTTGCTCCTCTCTCCCTTTTTCCCTTCTCCTTCTTCTTCGAGGTTTTAAGTCTGTGGAGAGGTTTCACAGTAAGTTGAATGTGAAACACATCACCCCAGTGCATTAGCACCTCCCTCCCTGCCGGGCGGGGGGGGCGCGCTGTTCTGTAAGAAGGACCACCTTCCATGAAATCATTGTGGCTGCACTGGCTTTAGCTATGAAGGAGAAAAGCCCCCTCGGAACTACCTTAAGCAAAAATGGGAAATCTACTTAATTGCCTCGTGCAGCCAAGAAGTTCCCCGGGGGTGGGGTGGGGGTGGGGCCTAGATCCGGGCTGAACCTCTCATCAGATGATGTTAACAAGATCTGGTCTCTCTCCTCTTGTGTCTCTTTGTTGGCTCTCTCTTCAGGCCCGGTGACTCCTTAATTGGTGCAACGGGCTTCCGGCTCCCAACTGTTCTCCCAACGGTCGTGGAGTGTCTCTAATTGGTTCAGGATGGGTCATATGCCTATCTCTGAACCAAATGGTCAGAAGATGGGGTGTGCTGATTGGCTCGTACCTGGGTCTCATGGCACGCTGGCGCTTAGAACAGAAGGGCTCCTCCCAAACCACACGGAGTGAGAAATGGGGCCAGGTAGGGGCGGGGTGGGGGCAAAGGGTGGGGAAGACCCAGAAGACATACAGATTTTTGTTTTCTTTCTTTTTTTAATGTTTATTTTTTTGAGAGAGAGAGAGAGAGAAAGAAAGCAGAGGAGGGGCAGAGAGAGAGGGAGACACAGAATCCGAAGCAGGCTCCAGGCTCTGAGCCATCAGCACAGAGCCCAGTGCAGGGTTCGAACTTACGGACCCCGAGATCATGACCTGAGCTGAAATTGGACGCCACCCAGCTGCCCCCAGATTTTGGTTTTCAAAAGACAGAGAGCCGTTGCCCAAGGTTAGCGTGTTGCTACCAAAGATCCGATGTCTTGAGGCAACTCCTTGAATGAATAACTTGCAAACAGTGCGCCTGGTCTTAGTATCCTGGGTACTGGAGAAGTGGGACATTGCTGAAGGACATAGATTTGCCAGACTCTTATTGTGGAAGCTCAGGAGGAGGCAAGGATGACCTTGCTTTGATGTCATTTTTTAATCAATGTGCAACACGTCCTAGAACAGCCCTATTGGCCACCTTGGCCACTAACTCCTGTTCCTCTGCAAAGTGGATCCTGTTGGATGTATTGCTGGGTTTTTCTTCTGATCCCCGGGAACTTTGCTGTGTTTTCTCCACTTAGCAAGGAAATGCTACTCTGCGTGTAAAACGTATCTAAAAAAAGAAAAGAAACCTGGAGTCTTAACAACTGAGAAAAATCTAAAATGAAATCCCGTACGCCGACAATACTGTTTTCCACTCTCATGGAAATTTTAACCTTTCAAGTACAGTCACATCCATCATTACTTTTGATCAGTGAGGACTCCTGTTTTTGACCCTCACGATATCTCTGTGCGGAAAGTAGGGCTGGAGACATTTCTTCTGTGTGTCCTTATCGGACGTTGTTCAGAGACGTTGTATTAACTAGGAAGGTTTCTGGCTGCAGAAACAGAAATCCAAACGCCCGGGCTATGACTGAACCGACATTTCTTTTTCTCCAATAACCAGAAATCCAGAGGCTGGTGGTTGAGGCTGTTTATGTGCTCAGTGAAGTCACCCGAAACCTCGGCTCTATTTCTCTTTTCTGTGATCCCTCCTGGGCTGGCTTTTATCTTTCTGCTTGTCATCACGTAGCTGTGAGCAGGTTGCTGCAGGTGCCCAAATCGTGTCCAGAAAAAGCAGGAAGACCAAAAACCCCCCCTGTCCCCACCTCCCCTGGACCATCCAGTCCTCATTAGGCCTCTGCTTACCTTTTATTGGTCAGAGCCGTGTCACGTGGCTGCTCCCGGCTTGCAAAGGACACTGGGGAAGGAAGGAAGAATCAGATTTCCAGCTGCATCATGGGAGGTGGCAAAGGGAGGGAGGGAACCAGCACTGAATTAGGCAACCCGCCGTACCCGCCACAGCGGATGAGGCCTTGCTGAGGATCACGCGCTAGCCAGCCAGTCTAGGACCCAGGTGTCCTGACATGTAGCTCTGAGCTTACTTTACGAGGATGAGGCTACGTCGGTCTTTTTGTAATGACCCCGTTTCCAGAAAGACGGAGCTCCTTGACGAACCCAGAAAAAGAAGTTGCTCTTTAGAAATTCCACCCATTCCATTTAGTTGACTAGAAATTGTGTTTGTATCCCCACTGCCTTTTTTAACCAGACATCACGGGCCTATTTATAACTGCAATAATACTCAAAGTAATAATAACAATGAGTCAGTCCCAACAGTCCTGCAACACAGCTCTGTATCTTGGATCTCAGATATAAGAAGCTCAAAATAATCGGAGTGTAAAACCCCAAACACATTGCCTACCTAGAAACCCGCTGGGTAGAGGTGAAATAATCACGACAAACGGGTACACTTATAGATCAGTATTTTTCAGCTGCAGCCCCTTCGTGGGTGGCGAATTCAATTTCGTGGGCCCATGGCTGGCGTTAAAAAAAATATGGGATAGAATATTACAGAAAAGATAGTAGCAGAGCGCGTCGCGCATAGAAAGGGGAGTCTGACCGCGGAACTTTCCTTTCAGCGTCTGTGGGTATGTGCCCACGCACACGCACCCCGTGGGCCACAGTCCGCAAGTTTGAAAAACACTACATACTGTTAATGCAGGAGAAGCCAACGCTACGGGGACTCGGGCCACTAATGTATTGTCCTTCTGCTTCCTAATTATCTTGAAAGCCTGCTTGAAGGGGGCTTTGCACAAATTTCAATAACCCTACTGCCACTCTCTGTCTCTTTGGGCTGAGTGGCCCGTCATCCCTGGCACCTCGGCGAGCCAGCGCTGGCTAATTAGAGCTGCTGCTCTCGGAGACAGGCCTCGTTCGGTGTTACGATTCCCCGGAGTCTGTCTCCTGTGGCACCTCGGATTGGTGGCCTGGAGTACTTGGTTCCTTGCCTCCGAGTGGTGATGAGCTCCTTGCAGTGCGAAGGGGAAGCGACGACTGGGGGTCTTAACGCCTCCCCCCTTTAAAACCGGGGCTTCTGGGTTTGGGGTTCGGTATTTGGGCCTCTCTGCTTCGGATTCAGCTAGATTTCTGTTAAAAGCCAGCAAATTTAAAATAGCCTGTCTGCCAGCATCATCTTGCTTGCTTGTGAGAGATGACTCTTGTTCTCAACCCAGACGCTGTCTTTCTTTCTGTCAACATCCCTGATGCAGGACAGGGAGGGAAGAAAGAGAGCAAGCAGGGATGATGCTTTGGGGGAAAATCCCAGCCATTCTCCTCCCCCGTGGCCCTGGGTACCCCCATAACAGGACCCAAACCCTCCGGACTTTAACTCAGCGGTTTTAAGACCAGTGACGCCCATCTCTTATGGTTCTTGCACCCATAGAAACGTAGCAAGAGTAATCAACTTTGCCAGTTCTCTCCACCCAGGATACCGTAGATCTCTGTTAAATCACCATCGTTACTCCAGGTCAAGGGAAAACTAGAAAATATGCACCTTGAGCTTTGTTTAAGATCAGCAAACTGCAAAATCCTATGCTGTTCTGCGACCTTCAACAGCATAATTAAAGCCTACACGTTAAAACTCAGATACGGTAAGAAATGTCACTTTATATATTTTCCATAACTGACCTCTTCTCTGTCAAGGGTCCCTTTCTCATTGATTACAGTGTCCCCGGGTTTAAGATCATCTCTGCTGAGTAAATATGAAATGCATTCAAAGTTCCTGACAGAGCTGTTTCCTCACATTCCAACAATGTCTCCCTTGTCACTTCCAATATGGCGCCTGGTATGGAAGCTTACATGACTCCATGGCAGTGAAGAGAAGGGGGTAACAACCCTTAGGTTATTCTCTGAGGCCCCATTGAGGAGTCTGACGGCCCATTGCGTGGCAACCTAGCACCTTATATTGGCATCCGGAGGTGTGGACCCATTCCTTCTGGTCTTTGGAACGTCGGGGTTTGAACCCACCGCTGAGGGCTTGGCCTCTGCAGTGGCCTCAAATTATAAAGCATGCCCTCTGTGGCTGCCTCACTTTAACCCTCTCCTGGCTCACTCTTTCTCACGATTTCTCTCTCCCTTCACTATGTCATGTGGTAATTTTGGGGTACCCCACATGCTTTGGGCTGACTAAAGGCTAGCTTGTCTGCCTTGACAGTGTCCTTGGACCATGCTGTTCCAGGTTGGGCATGAAGTCACGCCGCGCTGTGTCAGTCCTAAGCAACTGAAAAGACATTCATGCTTCCTGTCGGATGGGAACCTCTTTGACATCATGGACCCCATTCTCTCTAGGCTGCGTGTACACAAAGTTTACGTTCACATCTCCGGGCCCGCTCTTGACATATAAACAGAAGTCCTGAATGTCTCCTTTTTCCCCAACAATGATCATTATTTCTAGACTCAACAGAGTCCACACTGAGGCACAATGTTGATCAGTGATCGCTATCTTTTTCTTCCCCCGAGACACTAAATGCAGAGATGGGGGGGACGCCACAGAAAAACTGGCAACTAGACATCATGCATGATCATGTACGGGTACATCAGCATCGCTGATCATCATGGCTGGGGCGCATTGACGTCATCCACTCTCAGGCATGGGCCACACCGGCATCGTCGATTATCAGGCATAGGACATGTGGGCTTAGCTCTAAACACATTTTTCATCTTGAAGCCGAATGACAGGGCGTGGGGATTCATCTTAAGATCCTCTCTACTTTTCCATAGTCAAGAGTTAAAAATCAGCCATGAAGAATACACATAGGGGCGCCTGGGTGGCTCAGTCGGTTAAGCGTCCGACTTCAGCTCAGGTCACGATCTCGCGGTCCGTGAGTTCGAGCCCCGCGTCGGGCTCTGGGCTGACGGCTCGGAGCCTGGAGCCTGCTTCCGATTCTGTGTCTCCCTCTCTCTCTGCCCCTCCCCCGTTCATGCTCTGTCTCTCTCTGTCTCAAAAATAAATAAACGTTAAAAAAAAAAAAATGAAAAAAGAATACACATGCCCATCGCACCGAGAGACGTAAGCTACGGTCATGGTCAGGTTGAAAGCTCCGAGCACCTTCTCCCACTCAGCGGCTGGCGGGAGTCTGCAGCTGAAGTTTGGGCTGGACGTCATCACAGCCCTGCTCTAGGCCACCGGAGGCTCCTGCTTCATTAAAGTGGCAGGGGAAGCCCCTAATTTAGCCAGATTTAATTTTCAACTTTTATAATTCATTTAAAATTTGATCAAGGAGTTAATTTATGACAAGGGCAAGAGGTGCCTTGCCAGCTCATCTGGTGGGCAAAGGCATTATAACTTAATTTATGGTTAAGGCAGCTTGCTATAATTGAGTGCAAAAAGGTGGTTTCTCGTCTGGAGTTTGGAGTCCCGTGGCGAGTGGAGACAGAGGTGGGCGTCCCGTGCTCTCCCTCGTGAGGTGGGCACGTGGGTGTCGGTGCGCACGGAGGTAGAACCTTGGAGGAGCAGACGTTTTGAGCAAAGGCCATTGATCAAAAGCTTGTCAAGGGGGTAGGGAAGCCCGTTCTGGCCGCTCCACACCCAGGACGTTCTGGACTTCTCCTATGGCCCTCGGGGGATGGGAACAGCTTCTGGAACGGGGCAGGAGGATGAGGCCAGTGGGTCTGCGACGCGACGGATGTGACCCAGAGCTGGAGGAAACTCTGAGGTGCTCCCCGCGAGGCCGGGAGGCGCCGAGGGCTTTGAATTCGTTCAGCAGCTCAGGCCATAGCGGGTGCGCGCGGGTGTGGGAGTGTGGGAACGTTCGCATGCCCGACTGTGAATGTGTGCGGTTGTTTGCGTGGGGGAGGATGTGAGTCTACCTGTGCGTGTGCACGGAAACGTATACACGGGTGTCGCATGAGCCCCGGGGGCTGCATAGGGTGACTGCGGTGTAAATCTGGTGTGCGGGATTTTTTTTAACGTTTTATTTTATTTTATTTTATTTTTTTTGGAGAAACAGAGTGTGAGCAAGGGAGGGGCAGAGAGAGAGGGAGACCCAGCAGCCACAGCAGGCTCCGGGCTCCGAGCTGTCGACACCGAGCCTCCTGCGGGGCTCGAACCCACGAACGGGAGATCGTGACCTGAGCCCAAGCCGGGACGCTCGACCGACGGAGCCACCCCGGCATCCCTGGTATTGGGGATTCTTATGCCCGGTTCATCTTCCTCACCTTTCCCTCATTCACAAAAATACGTGGAGCACCTTGTAAGTGCTGGACCCCAGGGGGGGCCCCGAGACCGCAGGGGAGAACGGTCCGCCATTGCCACACCTGCACTCAGACCAGGAGCAGACAGCCTGTTCCGAGGCCACCTAAGCCATGCATCCGCCTCCCAGGAGACCAAGGCGCTTGGCTGACGGGGGCAGAGTGGGCTTCCGCCACTCAGGAAGCCAGAGACCTCTGCCTCCTGGGCATTGCCGGCTTCCCCCCTGCGCCCCTCCGCAGGAGGCACCCGTACCTTCCTCGGCGCCTTTGGGCCACTTGGCCGGCGAACGCACGGAAAACGTAGCACACGTCGGATCGACCGACGGATGCCGGCTTTGTTCTATCTTCAAACGTAAGCGATAACTTCCGCGGAGTTTGAGCCTGTACCGTACCTAGAGCTCTGCAAATGTGATCTCATTTAGTCCCCAGGGGTCCCACGGGCCAGGAGCAATTATGCCCCATTGGGCGAGGAGGCAGTTGAAGCCCAGAGAGGTGCAATGAATTTCTCGAAGTCACGCAGCCAGCCAGTGGCCCTGCAGGGATTTGAACCCATGATTGTCAGACCCTGGGGCCCTGCCACTGTGATTTCATGCGAGTCTGTGGCTCCAGGCCCTCCCAAATCGACCCTCAGTTGACTATCCCGGGTCCAAGTTCCACCATCTGGAGTAGAAAGTGCCCCATTAGCTACAGGCCCCATGTGCCGTGTGTGGCTGGTTTCCAGCCCCGACTCACCCTCTGCAGGTGTCCTTGGGCGGTGACCTCCCCCTGCACCCCGAAAGTAGCAATTCTGGCCTCTGCCCACGCGGTGCCCAGTGCCCGGCAGACCTTGTACCCGGGTTCCTCCTCCACCCCACACACGGGTCCCCGAAGGCCCGGCTCGGAGGCCGTTTCCACCTCCCGTCGGCTTGGCATCACACCGTCCCTCCGAACCCATGGTCCCTCCCCGCTGTGTAGATGCCTCAGACCAGTGACAGCTTTCTACCTCGTGTAGGAGCCGTTGGCAAGCGAGAGTAGGTCCCACCGCCGTCCCCATTTTACAGATGAGAAAACCAAGGCACAGAGAGGTTCTGCCATGAATTCAAGATCACACGGCTCCTGGGGGACGTGTACCTCGGTGTTTTACCACTATTCACACACTCTCAGGAATGTGTTGAGTGACGGCTTTCTTGAGGATGCTTATACTCTCAAAGAGAACCAAGTAGAGAGAATAAGGCTTGACCGCCGAGGAGGAATCTAATGGGGGAATTGTAGGCACTGTGGCTCCGGCCAGGGGCAGAGATGCGGGCCAGAGAGGCTCGGTCAGGCCCTCCAAACACAGCTCACAGGAAGCTTCGGTGCGGCGGGCTGGCCAGGGTCACACTCTCCATTGCTGGAGGCCCCTTTTAAATCAGATGTTGTGACAGAAGTGTTATGACACGCTCCCTCTGATGTGGGCCGGAGACAGATTTTAGCCAATCAATTGCATCTAACGTCGCTGTGGTTTTTACAGCCTCATGCACTGTCCTAGGCGGCCCCTGGCCTCCGTCTCCCTGGGGGCCGCAGGGTAATGGGTATATTAAATAAATCTATTACGTGAATCAATGAGACATTCTAGGGAATCCTCGTTTCAGCGCTGCAGAGAGTGAAGAGGGACGGGGCTCTGAGCTTTGCATGGCCACTTGCCATGAACGTCTAAAGGGGCGTTGTGTTTTGAGGATGCAGGGGTGGGGAGGGAGGAGACTTGAGGGGGGAATACCCTCGTGGCAGCCCTCACCACGATCACAACCGCCACGGGGCAGGGGGGGGTCTGTGTGTCTCCCTTCCCAGGTGAGCTCAGGGTCTGCTGTGTCGAGCTGGGGAAATGACCGTCAGATGAGTCGTATTGACTCAGCTGCTCTGCCCTGTTTGCCTTCTCAGTGTACGTCGGGGTTTCCCAACCTTGGCACTATTGACGTTCGAGGCAGGACCCATCTTGTTGTTGTTGGGCTTGGGAGCAGTTCTGTGCCTTGTAGGATATGTAACAGGACCCTTGACCTCGAGCCACTCGTTGCCGGGAGCAAGCCAGCCCTCCTCAGTTATGACAACCACAAACGTCTTCTGACATTGCCAAGTGTCCCCAGGGTGGGGGAGAACCACTGGCCTCCTCGGAAATCTAAAGAACGGGGGGGTTAGCTTCTCCAGCGAGGAAGAAAACGAAAGAAGGTGTCTTGGGCATTCCTTGCCCTGAAAGATCCAGAGCCCTCGCACCTGGGAAATGCGTTCTCGAGAAGAGCCGGCTTTTGGTTGAGTTCCGCGAAGATGATCCTTCGAGTCCCCTCTCTGGCGGGTGGAGGGAGGTGTTCAGAGGTTGTTCGTCATGATGTCATGACGTTAGGACCAAGGCAGCCCCGTCAATTCTGGGCCTGCCCACACTCCCCGAGTTCCTCCTGCGTGCTCGGCATCATGCTAAGTGAACACAGGCTCTCTGTTCATCTTGTGGGTTCGGAACTTGAGAAGGACAGGGGCAGAGTTGTTCTTAAGTGATTCGTCCCCGGAAAATTCGACACAGGACAAACAAGGGAATAATGATTAAAATCACAGTAGCTCAGACGTCCTCGGCATTTATTAGGGATGAGGGATTTTGCAAGCTTCCTCCCCTTTAGCGCTCACCACCATGCCAGAAGGTTGGTAGAGTCGAGAAAACCCAGGACTCGACGAGGTGAGAAACTTGACCGAGGTCACGCGGCCTTGAATCCGGCAGGATTGGGCTCCACAACCTATGGAGATTTTTGCTTCCATACGCAGCACTAAAGGAATTACACGCAAACAGCCATATACCCACCACCCAGATGATGTAATTAGCGTTTCATTATACATGCTTTATTACATATCCATCTACTATCCACTCATCAGTTCACGTCATTTGTTTTTACGTGTGCGCATTTCAAAGTGAGTTGCAGCTATCGCTACGCTTTACCCCTGAACGCATCAGCCTGCGTAACTTTCACTAGGGTTTAATGTTTGCTTACGGCTTTTTCTAAGACAAAATTTTCATCCGTAAAACACACACTTTAAGCACGCCAACGCCTAAGTTTTATACGTATCAATAGTTTCTTCCCTTTACCTCAATTTGCTCCTCCCCATTCTCCTACTTCTGAACGCCCAGGCTATTTCCAGATTTTTTACTATTATGAATTAGGTGGCCGCCAACGCTCTTGCAGAAGACTTTTGATGGACACACGCTTGTATTTCTCTTGGGGAAATAAACACCTCGCGCTTGGAATGCTGGGTTATCAGGTTGCTGTACGTTCAGTTATATAACAAAAAACTGCCTCGCTTTCCCCAAAGTGTTAGTACCATTTTATACTCCCGTCAAAAATGTGAGAGTTCCAATGGCTTCACAACCTCACCAACATTTAATGTTGTCGATTTTTTGGTTTTCACCATTCTGGTGGGTGTAGAGTGTAGCTCTTCAAGTTCTGTTTTAATTTGCGTTTTCCTGATGACTAACGACGTTGGGCACGTCTTTGTGTGTTACTGGGCACTCATAAATTCCCACACACTTTATGAAACTGCTGTTCAAGTCTTCTGTCCTTCAAAAAAAATCACGCTGCAGGGCGCCCGGGTGGCTCAGTCGGTTAAGCGTCTGACTCTTCGATTTCAGCTCAGGTCACTATCTCATGGTTGGGAGATCAAGCCCCGCCCTGGGATCCACGTGGGTTGTGGAGCCTACTCGAGATTCTCTCCCCGCCTCTTCCCCACGTGGGCACGATAGACAGATACATATTTTGAAGTCTGGGGTTTTACCCTTCAAGAGGTCACAGGAGTGGGAGGGCCTTGGGGTGTTCACTCCGTTCGTTCAGAAGTAGGAGACGCTTCAGGCTGGCGTGAGACACATCCTCATCTCGCCTCTGCACCTCAACCCGTGGCTGGGTAGAGCCGAAAAGTGCTCTGCACCCCCAGGTATAGACGGAGTGAGGGAATACAGAGCCGGGAGGACAGGAAAGGGGAGGGAGGGGGGTTTGGCACAAGAAGGAAGTTGGGTGATGTCGAGCTAGGGAGGCCGTGTGAGAGCCTGTACTATTCTTGTTCTCTGTGTCCCCTTTCCACTACTGTGGTGATCATGGTAGATGGGTCTCCGAGTGATTAGAGCAGAACCCGTTGCTGACATGCCACTGATTTGCAGCATTGGCACGAAATCACCGTTTGCTGAGATCTTGTGGGTGGTTGTTTCCGCAGCCTGGCCTGCCCTCGCCTGACTGATAGAGGATTGCTTTCTCTTTCTATAGGCTGCCCAGGGAGTACAAGGGGATTTTTGCGATCCTGCTGTCTTCCTTTTTGCATCTTTAGGCATGTGCCTTCACTAGTCTGTGACATTGACAGCCTGATTATCTTATAGCAAATAAACAAATGTTAACGGGTGGAACTTGATCTTACCATGAAGTTTCCTCCCTCCTCTTGCCTGTTACAAGCAGCAGGAAAGTGGTTTTGATTTCTGATGTACGATAACCGGCGAAGTAAATGAGGGCAAATTTTAATTCAGGCCAATAACAAAAGGTAATTCTGTTTTGAAATAGGGATGGAAGAGTATAGGAATCGTGTGAACTTAGGGCTCCTCACGGGATCCTCAGGGTTCGCGATGGCAAGCGAAGCAGGGTCTCCCCTGAGAAAATAGGAGCCAGGAGAGGTCCGGTGTCCTGGGTGCTAGAAGATTCTTCTTCCCAAGAGATGTCAAAGATCCAGCGTCCAGATCGCCCACTGAAGAGGACGAGGAGGATCAATGAGCGGAACGCAGCTTCCCCCCGTCTTCAGTCAAGCCCCATAATCAGGGCTGATTGTCGGTCAACCAATTCTTGCCCATTAACGACGGGCAAGTCCACAACTTTCCAAGCTGGCGTTTCCAGTTTCAAACCCATGGTTCGTTAAATGTTCCAGACCCTCTAGCCTTATCAAAGGAGCGTTTACCAAGGGCCTAGCACTTCTGGTGGAAACCAAAGAGTAAATAAAAGTCCAATTTGTTCCCTACCATTCAACGAATATGTATTGGCCGAACAATCACCGTCCATATACGGAACTGCCCAAAACAAAGTGGGGGCCGGTTGAATCGCGGAGATGAGAAGAGTCAACAGAGGACCCACTGGCCGCTTTTTTTTTTTTTTTTTTTTTTTTCATCAGCGAATGCTCGCAGATCAGCTTTCTCCTTTGCTCCGGAACCACAATGGCAGCCCCACGTCGGAACTTGCAGGAGGCTCATGCAGGCGGTGATGTTTCCAATTGGGATCGCAATTCGCACTCTCCCCAGCCTGGCTCTTTCAGGAGCTTGGCCTCTGGACCTCGACTCATTTTTGTGGCTACATCAATATCCTTCGTGCCGGCCCAGCTTGGGTACAATGCATAATGATCTACTATTCATTCATTCATTTTGCAATTTTACTTCAATCAGAGGAGTTAGGCTTAAGGGTGTGGCCCTACCCAGCTCCCCAAGGCTGAGATCTTAATTCCCTGGGCTGGGAGCTCCTGAGGAACACACATGGAACTGATTTCGTGGCCAGACGGCCTAACTGCGGAGAGAATTACACTTGAAGAAATGGGCTTTTCTGCCGGCCGTGTTTCTAGACTGCGTATATGTGGCTAATAGCGTGAATGCCAAAGTGGGGCACTCTCATTTAATCCTCATCTCATCTAATCCTCACGGCAGCCTAGGAGGGAAGTGTCGTTTGTATTCCCATTTTACAAATGAGGAAACTGAGGCCCAGACTCAGGGCCCCCGAACTTGCAAATGGCAGCATCATGGTTTGCTCTCAATAGGTTTGACCCTACGATCCACATTAAATTTTAAGAAAATTGGACTGAAGTCGAGGAAGAGCGAGGCGCATAAAAGGGGGTTTCAGGCTTCCAGGTAACCTGCTGTAGTATCAGGTAAGCCAGGCAGTTACCCGGAACAAATCTAGGCTCTATGTTCGGAGAGAGAGGTAAAGGGACGTTTAAAACAAAAATAATGTAGGTGACTTAATACTTATATATTTAGTCATCTCCAAGACTCAGGATAAGAGAGAGAGGGGGAGAGAGAATCCCAGGCAGGCTCCGTGCTGTCCGTGTGGATGGAGCCCTATGCGGGACTTGAACTCACGAACTTTGGGATCATGACCTGAGCCAAAACCAAGAGTCGGACGCTTAACAGACTGAGCCACCCAGGTCCCCCGTTTATATAATTTTTAAAAACACATCGGTATTAGAAAGAGACCAACGTGGGGACAGCTGGGTGGCTCAGTCGGTTAACTGCCCAGCTCTTGATTTCGACTTAGGTCACGATCTCACGGTTTCGTGAGTTCGAGCCCTGCGTCGGGCTCTGTGCTGACAGGTCGGAGCCTGGAGCCTGGAGCCTTCTTCGGATTCTGTGTCTCCCTCCGTCTCTGCCCCACCCCTGCTCACACTCTGTCTCTTTCTCAAAAGTAAATAAAGCTAAATAAATAAATAAATAAATAAATAAATAAATACGATGTCCAGAACAGCGAAAAGTAATGGAGACAAGAAGTGAATGAGTGTTTGCTTGCGATTGGGGTCGGGGCGGGGGATACTGGGGTGGGGGCAGGGGATGTTCGGGAGTGTTTAATGATGAGCGTGAGGTTTCTTTTTGGGGTGATGAAAATGCTCTAAACTAGAGCTCCATGATAATTGCACAACTCTGAAAATGTTAAAGACCACCGAATTATACACTTTAAATGGGTGAATCTTATGATATGTGAAATGTATCTCAATAAAGCTGTTTTTTTAAAATTTTGTGCAGTGTGGGTCATTGATTGTTACAGACTATAGCATTATAAAGGAACATGCTTATTATAAAATATTTAGATAATCTAGAACAGCATACTTAAGAAGGTAAGAATCACCAGAGATTTAAAAACGTGTAATAAAACGACACCTGCTCACAGCAGAAATTTGGAAAATACAGAAGGATGCACAAGGACCATTCAGATATCTTTGCACCTGAAACTCAGTCCTCACCAGTGATAATAAGTTTCATCAGCTTCATATAGAGGCCTCTAAGACTTTTCAATGCACATACAAGAATGCCAAGCATATATATATACGTGCCAAGAATGCCAAGCATATATATATATATATATATATATATATATATACTTACATAGAATTGTGTGTGTGTCCTTTTAAAAATAATTTCAGGGGCATCTGGGTGGCTCAGTCGGTTAAGCATCTGATTTCAGCTCAGGTCGTGATCTCACGGTTCTTGAGTCTGAGCCCTGCATTAGGGTCCCTGCTGACAGTACGGAGCCTGCTTGGGATTCTGTCTCCCTCTCTCTCTCTCTCTCTGCCCCTCCCCAGCTAGCGCGCTCTCTCTCTCTCCAAATAAATAAATAAACATTAAAATAAATAAATCCAAAATATACACTGTTGTGACTCTTGACTTTTAAAAGAGAATTATTGATCGATCTTGTGGACTTCCCTACATCAACACCTGTACATCTAGTCTATCATTTTCATAGCTGCCTTATATTCCAGAATGTATTGGCTCTTTTTTTTTTTTTCTCCCGTTTCTCCTGTGTTTTTCCTTTGCCTGTTTTTCTGATGCCTCCAGCATTGAGTGTAGTCATGGGGTAACTTCTTCGGAGGGGGATCTCCAGGTCAGGTGTCAAGAAGGATGTGATGCCTGGTAATCCACCCCCTCCCCTAACTTTTGTCTTGTCTTGATTTAAATAGCTAAATCTTCCCCGTGCTACAGAACTCAAAAGCCCAACCAATGGAGCACAGCTCCTCTTCTGTGTTTTTTTTTTTTCTTATAAATATTTATATGTTTTTGAGAGAAAAACGTGTGAGCACGGGAAGGGGCAGAGAGAGAGTGGGATAGAGGATCTGAAGCTGGCTCTTTGCTGACAGCACAGAGCCCGATGCGGGGTTTGAACTCACGAACCGTGAGATCATGACCTGAGCTGAAGTGAGATGCTCAACTGACTGAGCCACCCAGGTGCTCCAACTCCAAAAGATGTCTGCACCCCCACGCTCACTGCTGCATTATTTACAAGAGCCAAGACATGGAAATAACCGAAGTGTGCACTGATGGAGAAATGAATAAAGACACGGGCTATATACACAGGGGAATATTACTCACCCATAAAAAGGAATGAACTCTTGCCATTTAGGACAGCATGGATGGGCCTTGAAGGCATTATCGTAGGTGAAAAAAGTCAGACAGATAAAGATAAATACCATATGATCTCACTTACCCACGGGCTCTGAGAACAAAACAAAACAAAAACAAAACCCAAGCTCAGATACATAAAACAGATTGGCGGTTGCCAGGGGCAGGGGGTGGGGGGCGGCAGGGTGGGCAAAATGGGTGAAGACGGTCAACAGGTACCAACATCCAGCTCTGATCTCACGGGGGTGTCACATACAGCACGGTGACTATAATTAATAACACTGTATTGCATATTTGAAAGTTGTCGAGAGAGCAGATCTTGGAAACTTTCATCACGCGAAGGTCGTCACAGTATATACAAATATCGAATCATTATGTTGTACACCCCAAATCATATAAGGTCGTATCTCGATTACAACAAAACCTTGGATTGCGAGTAACTTGCTCTTGAGTGTTTTGCAAGAAGAGCAAACATTTCTAATCAACTTTAACCTGGTAGATGAGCGATATCTGGCTGCACGAGTAGTACAAAACGCCGGACATTGGATGATCACAAGTGAGTCAATGGTTCTCGAAATTCGCTTTGATAGGCATGTGCTTTGGATTGCAAGCATGTTTCCTGGATGAATTATGCTTGCAACCCAAGGTTTTACTGCGTATTTCATTAAAAGGACATCTGCTCGTGTATGTGTGTACATATGTGTGTGTTGAGTTGTAAGTGATGGGGAGAAAACTTCTTAAATATACTCATGCTGAGTTCTGAATTTAAGAAGGAAAGGGCATTAAACTGATAAAAAGGGATGCTTCGTATAATACTGACTATTCTCAGTGGCATTTTCTCCAAAATTATCTAAAACTTATATTCTTGTTTAAAGCACAAGACTGGTTAAAAATTATAGGATGTTATAAGATGCCTTATCTGTCGCATGTGCTTTATTTACTTCTCTTAAAATAAATCATACAATGTTATTTAGACAAAAAAAGAGAACATTTCCACTTAGTAAATATCAAATAGCTTTTATTTTTATTTTTTATTTTTTTTAATTTATTTTTCATGTTTTATCTATTTTTGAGAGAGAGAGAGAGAGAGAGACTGCAAGCGGGGGAAGGGCGGGGGGGGGGGGGCAGGGGCGTGGACAGAGGACCCAAAGCAGGCCCTGTGCTGACTTCAGCAAGCCCGATGTGGGGCCCGAACCTGCAAATCGTGAGATCAACCTGAGCCGAAATCAGACGCTTAACTGAGCCACCGAGGCCCTTCCTTTTAACCGTGAGGTAGTAAAGTGGCTCCCTTGCCCCAGGACTCGGTAGTGAGGCAAACAGTACTTTGCAACTCGATGAAGAATTCTGTAATTGGGGTGGCAATACTGGGTAGGAAAGATTTAACTATACACGCACAGACACACGCACACCCTCACGCACGTGCACACACACACACACACACGTGCACATATGCAGACAGCATGGTTGCTCAGATTTTGAGTCCAACAGGTTGGATGTGACCCTAGACTCCACCATTTACAAACTGTGTGCCTGAGTTACAAAATCTCTCCGGACTCCAGCTTCCCAGACTGTAAGCTCAGGATCATATTGCCCACCTTACCGTTCCATGGGCAGCAAGGCCAAACTAGGGTGAGACCAGTGAGACGTTCATCTCGGGAGCAAAGTTTCAGGGGGCACCGAAACCCCCAGCAATCGAGATAAACAATATTTTAAGGCAGTATTTCAAAAATCGAAGTCACAAACTCTGGCGTGAGGGGCGGCCACCGGTTTTTGTAAATACGGTTTCATTGGAATGCGAGATGGCTTATGGAGAGCCTTGTGCCACGCTCAGAAATGGGTGTCTTTCGGGTGAATCCTGGAGCTTGGGTGTTTGGTGAATCCTCGGATCACAGAATACTTAATTTAGAACGTTCTCTGGTGTCTTTCATATTCATCCCCGCCCCTTTGCTCACAACAGAAACGGGGCTCCCTCCTCCAGCCATTTATCAGAGTGGCAGATTAAAATTATGTAACAGGAAGTTTTCTGTTCATATTGTAATATAACCGAATCACTAGGTCTCTATTGATAATTCATTACGTGTTGCCGCCGTCTTGCTGCAGCTCTGAAATGCTTTTTGCCCTAATGATTTTAAACCTACTTCTGTGATGGCTTCTCAATGGTGTCACTCCCCCCACCCCGTGTACAATAATATTATTCTGCAATCCGTCTTGGGAGAATGCTTAAAAGCTTTCTCTCATTTTCCCCATTTAACTCATGTATTATCTGAGTTTTTACATTAAATGGCCATTCTTAATATCCCATGACACGTCACCTCTCTTCTGGAGAGGACACTGACACAGTACTTACCCGATTCCAGAATCTATACTAATCAAATCACGCTTTCCCACTTCGGCCGAGAGCAGTTCGTTCGGAGCGCAGCAGCATTTAATCTGGAGAAGGAACTTATGAAAGAGAACAAAAACAATTTAAGCTGGAGTTGGTTAAATGGGACCGCCATTGATGCAATTTGTTTTATAAAAAGGAATTAGCAGATATTGAAGTCGGGTTGCGGGATGAAGGTCGAAAATGCCCCGCTTTTATTGTCCGAGGACAACCAACAACAATGCTTTCTTAAAAGCCTAATCGGGGCAAATTGTAGATAAACATTTGAGTTTCTCTGTTGAAAGGAGCAGGAAGGCTACGGCTAAGGCTTTAAATCTACACTATGATCTAGTAATTTAAAAACACTGAAATCCATCCTTGAAATCTTGACACTTCACACAGGACTTGCCCCGCTGTGCTTAATCTGTGCTTCCCAGCACCGCCCTGAGCAAGAAGCTAGAGAGCCTACTTTCAGCACCTATTTTAAGGAAGAAAATAGGCAGACGTGCGTCTGATCGTCTGCTCACCTTCCCTGTAGAATTCAAACACAAAACGGAAAAAGTTGCAGCCCAAATTCCTTTAAGGTATAAAGGGACAGAACTGACTGTTGCCTTGAGGCCCTCGGGCTGGGAATAGTTTGACTTTAAGAGTCAGAGACCTCCAAACCTGCAGGCCGATTTCTTTCTTGTGCATAAAGAAAGTTCCATCTCACTAATGGATTGGGGGCAGGACTTGGGATGTGTTTGGAGGCCAGTAATGGAGGAGATGTTCATTTCAGTCTGAGTGGCTGGGGGTTGACAGGAGGACAAGAGTGGGAGGGAGGACAATGAATCATGCATCCTTCTGATGTGGGCACCAACCCCGAGGGGAACGGATGAACTTGACCGACCCACCCGGAATCTGGGTGCTGGCCACCCAAAGAATAAGAAGTGGGGTTTCCCCAAGCGTTGCAGCCAGATTGATGGAGGTCTGAATTCTGCCTCGGCCACGTAATAGCTGTGTGACTTTGGGCAGGTCGCCTGACCTTCCTGAATGTCACTTCCCTTACCTGAGTAACGTGGATGTCAATATCTACCTTGTAGGGTTGCAGTGAAGTGAACACGTATAAGTAAAGAACCTTGCGCAGCGTCTTACACATAGTAGGTGCCCAACGAAGCGGTAGTTCCGTGCCGTTCTACGTGGCGAGTATAGTCTAGATGTCCTTGCGTGTCCGATGGTGACCCGATGAATTGCAATGGCTGAAATTTCAAACGGCTAATTGGATTGTAAATTGACTTGTTTATTCCACTTAGAAACAACAGACAAATACGTTGTGAAATTAAAATTATGGAAGGATTTCATATAATGGAATTTGTTTTGCACTTTAAAAATGAATCCTCAAAAACTCCGTTTTGCCATTTTCGGTTGCCAGGGTGTCATTGGCAAGGACCTCCATAGAGAGAGAGAGACGCCTGGCCATCTCCTGTATCCAAAGGTATTTATTTTATTTTATGCTTGCATTCTGGCTCACGGAACCTCCACGCTGGCATCGTGTTGGATGATAAATCCATTTGTTTGGACAACTTCAGGAGGGAAATTTGCCCAGAAAACTGGCTGGAGCTGGCTTTGGAAAAAGCCAAATTAGGTCTCCAGCAGACTGGGGTCCCTTCCAAATGAGTTCCCAGTGGGCAGGGGGTGTTCAGTTCTGTACAGTGTGCAGCCCACGCCGAGAGCCCCCAGACCGTGTTAAACAAAGAAGACCCAGCCATTGGCAGCTGCATGGATTGGCAGATATCAGATTGCGTTCCTTTGTCTGCCGCCCAGCTTATTTTCACACCCGGGTCCAACCTTTGTAGAGGAACAAGCTTAAATGCTGACAAATTTCCCCCTCCATAAGAAATCGCTCCCGCAATTTGTCTTTTTAGCCGAGCTTCTGTGGGCCTGTGTAGCATAAAAAAAAAAAAAAAATGTTGTCCTTGTCACCTGCCATTTTTCCAGCCAGCCTGACACCCCCAGGCTTCCCAACAGCTCCCTCCAGCAGGAGCTGCCTCCCAGCTCTTAGCACCACCAAATAATTGAGGTTGTCACATCTCTTGTTCATTGTTTTCTCCAGCCCTGGAAAAATGCAAATATTTCATTGTAGTCATTAATTTTCCCATCCTTTTCTTCAAGCGTCTCGTCCGTGTGATCTGATGAAAAGGGCTGAAGGCATGATTGCAAACGCAGTGGCTCCTGCCCAGGGTGGGGAGAATCTCATCAGATCAAGTCTCAGGGAGGTCATCAATCACGCCCGCTGACAACCATTTTGCCTTCGTTTGTTACAGATGTGAACATGCTTAATTATTTGTAGTGTAATTAGTTCATGAAATGTCAGGAAATGTCAAACTGTGTTCACAGCACAGATTTTTTTTTTTTTTTTTTTCCACCGCAAAGAGCGGCGAGAAGTGTCAGTAGGAAATGAGAACGGCTGATGAGAAGGGCCGTGTCTGCAGGCAAATGAGGGAACGGCTTGGGGGACAGAGGAGGGTCAAAAATATGAAGATTAGGCATTTTGGAGAAGTCGACTTAAAAAAAAAAATCCAGGTATTATGCATCAGACAAGTAGGGTATGACAAGGCAGACATCCTGCCAAGTTCCTATCAGGGGAGTTTGGGCTGGCGATTCCGTTCGCCTTGAGTTTAAAAGCAGTGGATTTTGATGTAAAAGGATGTCAAGTTAAAAAAAAAAAAAAAAAAAAAAATCCGCACCTGGGGAGGCAGGTTCTTACTTCTATTCCTCGTGCTAGAAATATTTTCTTTTTCAAACTCTTTATTTTTAGGTGGATGAAAGGTCAAGGGGTGAGGTCATCTTTGGATTAAGGACAAATTTTCTGCCACGGAGAAGGTAAATGCCCGTCTTCTGCAGCCTTAATGGAGGAAGGCCTCCACGAGCTTGGGTGTTTATTTTCTCCTCATCTGATGCTGGAGGCTGGTGAGTTTGTCCCATAGTAGCGGGGTGGAAAGAGAGAGATGCTCTCGAGAGATTGGTGTTTGAGTCTAATGAGGTTGGATTTCTTTGCAAAGGCTCCAAAGGAAAAGCAAGCAAGCCCAAGATGTATTTAAATGGGACTGCGGCTCTAAATTGAGAAGATCGACACGGTTTTTTGTTTTGTTTTGTTTTGTTTTCCTGGTGCCTGATTCTCTCGGGGGTTCTCTTGCAAAATCGGGGGCAGGGGGTGGTATGGATAGCTGGACAACGCTAAAGCCAGAGCTGGCGGGGCACAGAACATGGGTCTGTTATTTCCAGGACGGCGGCTGGAATCTAACCACAAGCTCGGGGTGCCGTGAACGTGTCCTTCGCAGAAGCAACGTTCAGCGGGCTTGGCGTGGTGAAGTAACCTGTTTGCTGCGGTCCGGCAGGCCTGTGCCACTCCGAAAAAAGTCCTTGCAAGCGGCCGAAGGACAGTGAGTCGAATGACTTCCTTCGAATGCCCTTTGATTGACAATCCGTCGTCCAGTTGGTGGATGGCCCTCTCTGGTCGGTGAGGCACAACAGCCCTGGGGTGGCAGAAGGGCTACGTTGGCGAGTGACGACAGATCCTTTGTCCTCTGCTGGTCCCTGGGCAGTTGTAATGCCCGCACCCGGGGGAGGGGGGGGGGCACTCGGTGAGTGTAAACTTTCACAAGAAACTGGCCTTCTTAAATCGATGAGCCGTGTCTTTGGTTTCTCTCTGGTTTATTTATCCTCCACGCGCGCCCCCAACTCTGTGACAGTTTCATCTGCTGGGAGAAAAGTTCCCAGCAGCTCGCATGCTTAACCTGAGCCGTGAACTTCGAGACTCTTGCTAACAGCGTGTGGATTGCTGCGTTCGACGTAGCTGCCTTTTTAGGTTCTCTCCCGCAACCCACCACGGGGCCTGGCCCCCGCTGTCCGCAGCCCCCTTTCTCTCTGCGTGTGAAATTTTCCTGGTACAGATTTTCTTAAAGCGAGTTTGGGGCGGGAGGCAGGCATTCTCCAGATGAGGTCAGGAGATCCCACCAAGAGATAGAAACTCTCAGCCAGGGGGTGGTGGTTTTTTTTTTTGTTTTTTGTTTTTTTTTTTGGAAGCGCCGTTTGAGGAATGCGCACATTCACCTGCCCCCACGCGCGCCCACACACGAAGGCAGATACACTCCGGGGATGGCACCCTGCCCGCTCTGCAAACTCGGAAGCAGGATTGCATTTGAAGCTGTCCATTCGGAAGCACTTGTTTTGTTCTTATTTTATTTTATTTTTTTAATATGAAATTTATCGTCACATGGGTTTCCATACAACACCCAGTGCTCATCTCAACAGGTGCCCCCCTCAAGGCCCATCACCCCTTTCCCCTTCCTCCCCCTCTCCCCCCCCATCAACCCTCAGTTTATTCTCAGTCTTTAAGAGTCTCTTATGGTTTGGCTCCCTTCCTCTCTCTTTTTTTTTCCTTCCCCTCCCCCTCAAGTTTCTCAGGATCCACATAAGAGTGAAAATATACTGTATCTGCCTTTCTCCGGGTGACTTACTTCACTTGAGGAGGGCGGTTAACACGTTTAGATCTCCGAGAGTCACCTACTAGCCGGCCAAAGACGGGGAGACCCGGCATCAGAAAGTTCCGGGTGACCTTCGCCGGAGCTGGCTCCCGATTTCCCACCGGCCGGTCCCCTCTTCAAGGTGAAAACGGTCCCTTGGTTTCTCTTAGGGACGACATCCTACGTTTGATTTTTCCGAAGCTGTTCGTTTTCAAATAGACAGAGGCGCCCGGTGCTGGGCTTTCTGCCCTAGCGCCCCGGGCTGGGGCCGGGTTACACTCAATAGGACGGGAAGGCCCGGCTGCACCCTCGCCCACCTTTTGTGTGTGATGTGGCAGCCGTGAATTTAATAGAGGGAGAATACTGTGATTACTTAATGGTTTCCCAGACAGCGATGGCCTGGAGAATTAAATTTCACATCTGCTTTCATGGCGTTAATCTCTCTTCTCACACCCCGCCTGTTATGATGTGCACACGAGAGATAATGTTTAAACGGACTAAAGCAAAGTAAACCAGACAAGTCTGTTATTGGCTTTATAATTACATAATTAACTTTTTGTCTCTAATCGTTATGGAGGTAATGGTGCTGTTAAAATGGGCTTCTCTTGAGCAGAAACTAAATCAAAAATCAATAATCCATAGAATGCCATTAAGGCCTGTAACAGCCCTTGTTGGATTCACTCAAATTTTTGTACTGCAAATGAATTTCATTAGGACGCAGAATGTTATCGCACAGGCTGACTTTCAGCAGAAGCAATCGCAATCAGCCACACGCAGGAAGACGGACAAACGTTGCCGTAAATTACGCCATGCTTCTAATGCAGTTACTGTATGGTGATTGACCTCCTTGGAATTAATTCTATTTTCCACGAACCCTCCTTTATTTCTAATTTACATTACGATCATACATGTCTGAAGAATGATATCATAAAAAAGATTAATGTACTAATTACTCGTCTCCTTATCTTTCTCCCTGATGCCTACACCTTTGGACTGACTCCACTCAGCATGTAAGTATGTGACTTATTTCACTGTGACAGGGGTAATGTATTTGTAAACTGTGCCATAAATATTGGAATCTCCTCTTCAGACACCGGCATATCTCATATTCAGACGCCGGCATTTCCGAGCCATGCTTTTTCAAATGAATTTGGAATTGACAAAAATTTTCAAAGCCAAATTACTAGTGTGTCACTGTGAAATTAGGTTCTTGACCCTGCTTCTGATGTATGCTTATTTTTCTGCACATTTTCTCCTTCAATTTTATGCATCACTATTCACTGCTGGAATTGGTGACACGGCTTTCCCAAAAGGGGCTAAGTTATACTTTAATACACCTATGAGATGAGGCTGCTCTTTTTTTATGAATATTCTGAAAGCTAGCTGTCACTGCAGTCAATCGATATTCTTACGCTCCATTGCAGAGGACAGTGAACTTGCTATGATGGGGCATACCTTCGTAAACTTTATTTCATCTCCCTGACGTCCCCAACTTTCATTAGGCCAACTTAACTGTGTTTTTCTATTATTTTAAGTGTGTTCCATTTGAGATGGAAGAGTCCTGTGGATAAATCAAAATGCCTTCGGGATCCTCTTAGCAAAGGCTCAAATCAAAACTTACCCTGGCCTTGACAGCTTCGGTAGACACAAGGCTGACTTCCTACGGATTCATTTCCCAGTAAGAGGATGCATATAAACAGATTGAAAGAAGGATGTAGGATAATTCAATCAGCCGGTGTGCTCTAGTTGCGAATTCCTGCTACACTCAGTCATCTGAATTCCACAGTTAATTGAGCCTCCCGTACGCGAGAATATTAACAGGCGGATAGGGGAACAGTTTTGTGCGTGCACGCACGCGCGTGTGTGCGTGTGGAAAGAGTAGAACAGCAAGACAGCATTCTCAGCTACAATATGTTTACGACTAAGCCTTGGAGAGGCCACACTCACCATCCCAGGGCTCTTAAGATAATCATTTAAGGATACTGAAAATGCCGCCCTCCCTATAGTTCTGTAATTAAGACAGAACGAAGTGTTGGAACCCCGCGTTCGACCATCATTCACCTTGATGACTCTTCATTTCACACGGAGAAAATACTCGTCTTCAACTTTGAGGTGACCGAAAAAATCATGCGGACGGGGTTGCGTTTCTCACCCTTTGGGGAGCTTTGGTTCCAGGAGGGGATCGCCAACCCTCAGAAATGACTCCTCAGGCATTGACACTCACTGATCCCGGGTGGAGAGCAAACGTGAATGCTCATGTTCACGCTCTTGCGAGCTGGAGGTGGTTGTCGGATGACAAACTGTATCACGGGCACGTCGGGAAAACTGATATTGATTCTTCACCCCGAATGTTGATGTGTGGATTTAGGGTAGGTTTGAATTTAGGATGGATTTGATTTGATTTCGCGTCCCCCTCCCGCCCCCGGCCGATAAATGTGTCGTCGTCACCGCCCTTAGTAAGGCCAGTACCAGAGTCACACATTTATATACAGTCCAATAAATCTGGGCTGCTGACCTCACGAGGCACAATTTATTATGCAGCTGTCACCGGGAGCCATCTGTACAGGTTCAGGACGACAAGGCAAGTTGTCGGACCTTTTCAACTATGAGTATCTGCCATATGAACTTTCTTCCCTCCTGGTTATTTTATCAGATCTCTTCCTCCCCACCCCCACCCCCCCCTTGGCTTCTTATGCCTCGGTTGCAACCATTTCCCAGCCTGCCCCACTGGCCGATTTAGAGGGTACCTGTTTATCCTGGGCTCCTGGGCACTGTTTGCTGTTTTGCGTACTAACCAGCCTGGAGGCTGGGTGTCTGTTGGCTCTGAGGCTGGACCGACGTGTTCCCCCCCGCCCCGCCCCCACCACCACCCCGGGGAACTCTGCATCAGAAGGACCAAGGTCAGATGCAGCCAAAGCTGCCTGCCCTCCCAGACCCCGCTGTGTGTGCAGGTCTGGCTTTTCTGAAGGACTTTGAGAAACAGACAAGATGATGGAGATTGAAGAGGCACCCAGGTCACTTCCCGGAGACTCGGTTTCCTTCTCTTCTGCATCAAGTGTGGCAAGAATGCATTTATTGGGCTCCGAGAGAGACAGAGAAAGAGAGAGAGAAGGGGAGGAGTAGAATTACAACGCAGACTTATGCAAGGCAAAGCCCCGAGACACTTAGGATAGCTTTATTTTATTCACAGACTCTATCTGAGGCTTCTCTTAATCAAACATGCCAACCTGTCTTTGGGGAGTGTTATTTTATAAAGTGTTTGTCTTAATTCTCATCCATTTGGATAGTTTCCGATAGAGAGGGAGAATGTTCTCAGCAAGGGGAACGGTGTCGGCAGTATTGTTCCTGAAAAGGAACTTAATAGCAACAGCTAAGCTCTCAATTAGAGCCAAGTTATGAGGATTTGCCGCTAATCTAAAACGGAGGCCAAGCTCGTTGGTAAAAACCCGCCTGGCATTTGTGGATCTTGCATTCTGTGTACTGCAAGAATGTGCTTCCTTCCCGGATTTAGATATTGGAAATGCCACGTGATTAGATTAAGACAATCATTTTTAGATCTATCTCCGTGATTGTTTTCTCTCTGCCAAATCCTCAGAAGCGCTGAACTCCACGCGGAGCTGGCAAATGGAGCTTCTGATTGATTGAAATGTACAGGACGTTGCCAGAGGGCCGCATAGTTAAAATAAAATATACATACGGGATACAAGAGACGGCTGCCATCAGCCACCGTTCAGCTAAGCAGGGCTTGTCATATGGAATTTCAAAATCAGAGCTTCATTGGATTATGTAATAATCTGCTGCTAAGTGTGTAGTTGGAGGGCTTCTTCCCAGCCCGTGCCTGACTTCTGCGAAGCCATCCTCAAGTTTCTAGAAGGAACAGAGCGCGATGCTGCGTGCACACCTGATTCTGCCCTTACCAGCATTCTCTTTTGTTGGAAGCCGGTGATTTAATTAGCACGGCTTTGAGTCAAGGTGTTCCTTCTTTACCTGAAACAGGGCCTTTACCTGCAACGACTATCACCTGATCTTTGCACGAAGCCAGAGGCGGCTCTGGGCTTCCCGGAACTTTGCAAACCTGTCAGGGGGGCTCCCGTACGACCTCGCGGTGCTCTTTATATGAAGTGATGAGACGTTATCAGATCCGAGCTGTTCTTTTGCAGCAGTGAGATAATTTCTGGAGGCGAGACACCTGGCTGGCCTCGAGCGGCGATTAATTTTATGTGTTTAGGGTGCAGTCATCACTCAGAAAGGAGGTGGAGGGTCGGGATGATAGATGACGGGCAAGGAAGGAGATGGCCCGTGGAACTGTTCTACATCGTCAGTTCCCTAGATCGCTGGCCGAAGTTCAGAGAGAACTTCCTTGCGTCTGCCCAGAATAGACAAAGCTACCGTCCACCTCGCAGGGTTCCATTCTGGAAGGAGTTTGAGGACCGCAACGTCTGAGCGTCTGCAGCGGAAAAGGTTTCCGTTGACTTTTCAGATGTGTCTTCAACAGGCACTTGCGTCCATCCGTCGTTCGCATCTGAAGGAGGTTTGGGGATATATGGGGAGCAGCGGATGCTGCGGGGTGCTACCTGGGCGCCCCTTCAGGCTGCAGGGGCTCGATCCCTGCCCCCGTCAGCCCCAGCCCACCCTGGAGTGAGGCTTGCTAACTGCTCACAACTGCTTCCCTCTCTGGGCATTTAGGAGAGCCACCTCACCCAAGGTTACACCCCCTCCTTGGCAACTCGTATCCAAAGACTGGTCAGCGCTGGGCCCCCAAAGCCCACCCAGCCTCTTGGTCTCAGTTTGGAACATCTCTGAGGGACCGTCCCAGATATTATGCTCCGCGCTGCATCGGGTGTGGTCTCTGCAATGCCCCCCTCCCCAAACCCCTCGCTTGCCTCACTCCCCGGCAGGTGGTGTTTCCGAGGACACGTCCTGCACGCAAGTCTCCGTCTCCGAGTCTATTTCCGGAAAACCTGACCTAAGAAAATACTCCGTGAGAAAGCCTACAGGACGGCGGTGGAGGGCTGGGTGGAGTTTTGGCCCCCAAACCGACACCCGTATTTTGAAACATCCAGCCAGTGCGACAGATAGGCAGTGGTGTCTAGGTAACGTGTATCCGTTTCCGCAACTTTGACGACAAACTGAGCTCAGGTTAAAGCTTGCCCCGTGAGCGAGGACATTACTGAACAGCTACTAATCAGGAAAAATGATGTATGGATTAAAGTAAACACTCCAAAAGCATTTTTGCTCAGTCAAAGAGATTTAAGGGAAGGGGGGCTTACACCAACCAAAAGAGAGAGAGAAAAAATATCCCTTTTGTACTTCAATTAGCAAACAATAATTTGGATAATTGAGAACAAATGTTTCTTCCTTTATCACATGAATTCCACAGTTCTTTACCCAATGCTGTCCCCTGCAGGGTAGAAGAAATCAAATCAGAAGACTCCGAACCATTCACAGGCCAAGAATCCCCGAGATTACAGCCGAGGAAGGGGAAGGTTGTGTCCCCTGAGGTCGGTCCTTCCTATCTAGAAGGGCTTCCTCCCAGGAAGATGCCACCATTTCCTGGACTAGCCTTTCTTAGCATACCCTCGGGAAATCATTTCTGAACACACACAGCCAGCTTCCCGGATGTCTTGGTTAAAAGTGGGAGTGTAGACCGTTTGCTTCTCGAGGGGCTGGCGGGGTTTTGAGAACTCAAGCTGGATGCCTGGACGCCAGATGCCCACTCTGCTGGGAAAGGGACCTGCCCTTTTGAAGACGTGGGCAGCAAAAGACCCGAGGAAACGCTCTCAGCTCAGGTAAGGACAGAACACCAGAAACCCTGTGCTATTGTTCCAGAAGGCAACCGCTTTCTGAAGGGACGGGCGGGGCCTTGGCTAGTAGAAGACCGGGAAAGACTGGGAAGTCTCACTCTGTGTTCCCCAAGGATCTAAACTACAGCCTGGGGCAATGCTGTCCCTCCCGAGGGGTCCTCCCCAACCCCCGGCCTCGCTTTGCCCCCAGTGACTTTCCAGGAGCCCAAGAGGCACCTCCTGGGAAGAAATGTGCCGTCTACGTGCCCAGGACAGAGAGATTGGCTTCACGAGTTTTCTGCGTCCCGGGTACAAAACCCAAACCCCATATCTGCCCACATCTTCGTGCTTCGGTTTCTCTCAGCATCCTGCCAGCTTTCAGCGGACTGTCGGCCCCGCCTCTCTAGCCTCAGATGAGAAAAAGGATGAGAATAGGAACGCCAATACTTTACCAAAAACGGGGCCTTAAGTCCGCGCGGCAAGCTCGCAAGGAATTATTATCATCCCATTGCACAGACGAGAACACTGAGACTCAGAGAAGCCACTCAACCGACGTCACGCCGGCCGTAAGGATGGAGCCAGGCAGAGAAATCCAGCTTCAATGACGCCTTCCTCACCCGCATAGCAGAGCGACGGACGCAGGAGAGATGTGGCTGGTGGCACTCCACTGTGAAGACCGTGAACCCCATTAGAAGCCAGGAAGCCGACCCTGGGGGGCCGTCGCTGCTATGAGCACTTCTTTCTCAGATCCTGGCAGAGAGGGGAGAACGCCGGTGAGATCCAGCCGTGCATTCGTTGGCTCGTTCATTCGACCCTTCCGTAGGACCTACTTTGTATCCGTCCCGGGCTGGGGACACAAAGTTACTTATGGCCCCCGCTTTAGAGGCACTCACGGTTGTGGCTAGGAGAGAGAGGCCTATCGTCTTGGGGTCCTGCCTCCCTCCACAGCCCCTGCCGCTCAGGACCCAGGAGCCGGTCGTCCTGTTTCCTAAAGGGAGATCGTTTCACCCCCTGCTCTCCAGAGGATTGGCAACTCTGGCCACCCAGTGCTGTCATTGGACCCCAGGGGGCTGGGGACACAGCAGTGGGGTGGGAGCTCCCATTTCCACTGGTCCCAGACTCTCTTGACTAGCATCCCCCCTGGGTCCCAACTCGGCGTAGAGGAAGTGTCAGAAAGCCCACAAGGAACTTACAGGTTAGTGGTCTGAAAGACACAAGGCGTGGAAACACGGGCCACGGGTGGAAGGTGGAGGGAGAGCGGGATGAAGGGCGATGTCCCGTCACGTGCCAGGCCATCAGGGGAATTGAATGTTCTCCCTTTGACAAAGGCTTGGGGGCCGAGAAGACGGAATCCTGGCTAACGTCGGAATCTTCATCCATTTATTGGATCGCACATTTATTCATTCTGGAACAATTCATCGAGCTCCTTCCACAATCTGGCCCTGTGTTAGACATGGGTCCCGCCCTCATGGAGCTTAGAGTCCAGTGGGGAAGACAGGCGTTAAGCAAATAGTAAGACAAATAAATGGCAGCCTCAAGGTTCTCACCCTCAGCCGAGCACCTGTGCCTTTCCTCCCTTGCCCAGAGAGGGCGGGTGGTCTCTGTGGGGGGCAGCAGCCTGGGGTGGGTTCTCCTGGCCTTACCGTCTACCACCTTAACTCCTCATCAAGCAGAATGCCTCAGTTCCTGTCAAGTTCACCACCCATGCCTCCCCAGCCCTGACTCCTGTAAGACTCCCGAGTCACTATTCACAAATTCGGTTGTCACGATTTGTCCAGTTTTGCCCTCAGCTAATACGCACGGGGGTAGTTACAACAAATAGCATTGTTCAACTGCTAACGAGGCGTGGGGACGTTTCACTTCCTAGTAAGAGCCGCCTGGACTTACAGACTTGATCCCATAGCATAGATGCCCACGGAGCTTGTAGCTTTCAGGAGGAAGGCTAGGGCCTCCTACCAAGCAGATATAACACCCTGCTTTACACACGTTTTATTTTTGCTACCGGGATAAGCTATCATTTCGATCGCATTGTCCCACGAACTGCATCCAAGATCGTTAAGAACTTTCTGGAGTTAGACTGATGTTGGCAACATTGATCTCCTTCACTGGAAGCTTTCCACATCCCAGCTGTTAGACGCTTTGACCTTTTCCTTAACACCATTAAAAGATAAAAAGTTAATCTCCTGAAAAAACGATGCACGGCCTTTCACAAGAGGAGGGGTGCGGCCTCCCACCACTGACGAAGTTTACATTCATGAGTCAGGCTGTGCGGGTGAACCCGAGCAGGATAATCATGGAGAATAATATCACGGCACCACCAGGAAGGTCTGTCCCGTCTAAAGTCTCCGAAATTTGGCAAAATGAACTTTGGGGAACAGGATGAGGTTACCCTGGCAGGCCACTGCTCACGTTCATGACCCATCGCCTTCATTCGTGAACATAGACGTTGGCCTGGAACATGGCGTTTGCTAACAAGAAACTGTTGACCATGGTAGTAGCCCTTAAGTAGGATCCAATAAACCAGACTCCACTCACTCGGTCACTAATTCGACAATTATTCGTTGAGCACCTGTTGTCTGCTAGACACTTACCTGGGCACTGGGGACACAGCAATGAAAAAAGTCAAAAGGTCCTGCCTTCTCGTGGAGAAGAGAGACAATCAATAAGACACAATGAAATATCGTCGGTATAGAAGATGAGTGGGAAGCTGAAATTTTAAACAGGAGACCGGAGAAGGAGTATTGGAATTTTTTTTTTTTAATTCTCTTTTCTGAGAAAGGCAGAAAAAAAGACAAACTCGTGGCCAGGTCAGCCCATGGCGATGCACGTCAGCCAGTCTCTGCTCTTTATAGCTAGAGGTCTTTACGATACAGATCCCGTTTGGGAGGAAGAACTTACTAAGTCCTCCGAGATCAAGGAAATAATCTTTCTTTAAAAACATTTTTTTCATGTTGTTATTTATTTTTGAGACAGAGAGAGACAGAGCATGAGCAGGGGAGGGGCAGAGAGGGAGACATAGAATCCGAAGCCGGCTCCAGGCCCTGAGCTGTCAGCACAGAGCCCGACGTGGGGCTCGAACTCATGGACCGTGAGATCATGATCGGAGCTGAAGTCGGATGCTCAACTGACTGAGCCACCCGGGCGTCCCTAATCTTTAGCAAGTGAAGAAAACAAATGGAGGTACAGGTTGTACAGGGATTTATATGGCAATAGTTGACCCAGGTGAGTCAGAAGTAGCCTGCAAACATGTATTTTTTAATGTTTATTTATTTATTTTTAGAGAGAGAGAGAGAGTATGCACAGGGCAGGGGCAGGGAGAGAGGGATACAGACAATCCCAAGCAGGCTCTGCACTGTCAGCACAGAGCCAGACGCGGGGCTCGATCTCACGAAACGTGAGATCATGACCTGAGCGGAGATCAAGAGTCAGAGGCTTAAATGACTGAGCTCCCCAGGTGCCCGAGCCTGAATACATTTAAAAACCAAATAGACTTTAAAAACCTAGCATATAGGATCTCAACATGCCATGCCTCGTGCCAAGGTAGAAAAGTTTTATCAAGTTAGCGAGGACCTGATGTGTGGGTCACCACACTTCAGCCTGTGAACTGCCACATCCATGGCAGGACAGCTGCCCTATGGGAGCTGAGTCAGGCTAAAGACGTAGCCACAGAGAGGCCACCTGAAGCAGGGAGCCAGGGAGAGAGACTGTGGCTTCTCTCTTCCTGCTGCTGTCCACCCCCAGTGGCTCCCACTGGCCAACGTTACTGGAAACTACCCAACAGCCTGGCACAAGTCGGCCTCTGCCATACAGCACAGAGCAGAGCGAGAATGCGGAATGGATGTGACAGTTCTTCCCCCCAAACAGGATCTGCGTTGTAAAGACCTCTGGCTATAAAGAGAAGAGACTGGCTGGCGTGCAAGAGAGTTAAAAAGAAAATCCCAGTACTCTTTCTCTGATCTCCCGTTTAAAATTTCAACTTCCCACCATTCAGAGCATGATGGAAAACAGCATGAGGTTTCCTCAAAAAAATTAAAAATGGAGCTACCGTACGATCCAGAAATTCTACTACTGGGAATATATCTGAAGGAACCAAACTCATAAATCTCAAAGAGATACTTGCACCTCCGTTTTCACTGAAGCATTATTTACAACAGCCAAGACAGGGAAACAAGCGAAGTCCATGAATGGGTGGACTGATCGTGAAAATGTGGTATGTATACACAGTGGAATATGGTTCAGCAATCAAAAGGAAATCCTGCCATCTGTAGCAACAAAGATAGATCCTGAGGGCATTATCCCAAGTGAAATAAGTCAGACAGAAAGACAAATACGGTATTATTTCACTTATATGTGGAAGAAAGAAAGAAAGAAAGAAAGAAGGGAGAAAGAAAGAAAAGGAAGGGAGAAAGAAAGAAAAAAAGAAAGCACGTGAGAAAGAAAAAGAGATAGAAAGAAAGAGAAGAAAGAAAGAAAGAAAGAAAGAAAGAAAGAAGAAAGAAAGAAAGAAAAAAGGGAGAAAGAAAGAAAAAAGAAAGAGTGAGAGAGAAAGAAAGAGAAAGACAGAGATGAAAGAAAGAAAGAAAGAAAGAAAGAAAGAAAGAAAGAAGAAAGAAAAGAGGGAGGGAGAAAAAGAAAGAAGAAAGAGAAAGAAAGAAAGAAAGAAAGAAAGAAAGAAAGAAAGAAAGGAGAAAGAAAGAAAAGGAAGGGAGAAAGAAAGAAAAAAAGAAAGCAAGTGAGAAAGAAAAAGAAAGAGATAGAAAGAAAGAGAAGAAAGAAAGAAAGAAAGAAGAAAGAAAGAAAGAAAAAAGGGAGAAAGAAAGAAAAAAGAAAGAGTGAGAGAGAAAGAGAAAGACAGAGATGAAAGAAAGAAAGAAAGAAAGAAAGAAAGAAAAAGAAAGAAAGAAGAAAGAAAAGAGGGAGGGAGAAAAAGAAAGAAAGAAAGAAAGAAAGAAAGAAAGAAAGAAAGAAAGAAAGGAGGAAGGAAGGAAGGAAGAAAAACGCATTCACAGATACAGAGAACAGATTGGTAGCTGCCACGGTGGGGCAGGGGTTGTGAGGGTGATGGGAAGCAAAATGAGTGAAGGTGGTCAAAAGGTACAAATATTCAGGTATAAGAGCCCAAGGCAGGGCTCCAACTCACAAACCGGAAGATGTTGACCTGAGCTGAGATCAAGAGTCGGACGCTTAACCGGCTGAGCCACCCAGGCACCCCACTAAGAATAGATCTTAGAAGTTCTCATCACAAGAAAAAATAATTTATAACTATGTGCGGTAAGGGATGTTAATTAACATATATAATGATATATATATGTATATATACATATATATTTTTTAATTGTTATGTTATAGAACTAGAATGAATGCAACATTTTATGTCATTATATCTAAATTAAAAAAAAAATTCCCTGACTGAACTTCCTGATATGAGTTCTATTTCTCTGATTAGACCCTCCTGTGAAGGCAGACTGGCTTCAATAGTACCAGTGCTGAACAATAAGAGATCTAAGCGTAAAATCTCTGAGCCTCCTCGTAAACCAGAAAAACCAAAACAAGAACAAAAAACCAAAAACACAAATCTACCACAGGGCATTCCTGTGAATTAATGTTCTCTTAGCCCGGTTTACCCGCCATCAACATTCTTCACTGAAGGGCTCATCTTTGCTTCCCGAGTACTGGACACGCATTAGGCTACTTATCTTCCCTTTCTAAAGACAGTCCACCCCTTGACTCCTCGGTCCCAAGCCCTTGGGCCAGTGCCCTTGGTTCATCCTTCAAGGTACTCCCTCTCAGATCCATACCTATAGAGGTCAAGGGCCCTGTTGTTTCCAAAACCTCTCCCATCCTCCTTTGGATGTCATCAACTTCTTTAGCAGCATCTCTTGGAGCTTCCAGAAATTTGTACCTGTCAAGGAGTCGGGCAGCAGTAATTTTTATGACTTGGGTGTTTGGTGATGCAAAAGATACCAGTGCCCAATCTGGCTCTCTGGACAGTGGCTCTAGCTGACGTCATTTCTGTTTTTGGAAGGGTAAGCATTAGCTGAAGTATACATGCCTTTTTTTCAGCACAAGAAAAGCTCCGAGTTTTCCACTGCCACCTTTCTCCAGCTATAGTCTGAGGATCAGCGAGATTGAATGCACTCAGCTTATTAAAAATGAAGATTCCTGGGCCCCACATCAGACCTATCAAAGCAAAACCCTCTAGGGTTGCGGCCTGAGGGCCCAGATCTTAACCCCTTCCCTGGGAATTGTTATGCCTCCTGAAAGTTGAGAGTTTGTGTGCCCCAAGGTTTCAAAACCCCGGACGAGGGCCATGGACACCTAATTGTTTTCTGGGCCCAATTATGCCTCCATTGCCTTTGGGAAATGGGCCCCTTACCACATGGAAAAACCATGACCTTGCCCCTCATAGTTGTTAGGTCCAGAAGTGGGCACTTGACTGAAACTAGGCCCACCCTCCTCGAGATTTTAAAGTTGAGAGCAGGAAAGATAGATTGTCCCCGAAGATGGCATAAGTGGATCTGTCAGTGGCCGTGTTTCACCGCATCTAGAAAAAGGCATATATATAGAGAGAGAAAGAATGGACACACCAATCAGAATTTAAGACGTGAGTAAGTCCTGGGGGCCAGATGTGTTTCTGCCCCTTGCTCAGTCTGCCTAGGCTTCACTGACTTCTTTGGATTCTGGGAACAAGTAAAATCCTCCTTCTCCCTAAGCCACTTTGAATGGAGTGGCGTTTTCAACAGATAGATTTCACGCCATTTTCCACGAGAACAAGCGAGTGGTCTCGAACCCTTCTTCTCTCCTTTACTTTGCACCTCTCCAAATCAGATCTGGAAGAAAGCTCCAAAATCATCTCTCCTGGGGGGATGCCACCTATGGCTGTTGAGTCCTAGACTTCTCTGGACATTCTGAGGAATGAGCAGGACGCCTAGTGTGGGGGTCTCAGCTCTACTCCCAGAGCTGCACCTTTTCATTTGTTTCGATATTGGGTTTCCGGATATCGAAACGAGAGCTCTGTTTCAAGGAAGACAAACAGATAAACAAACAAACACATCGACCTACCCGTTGTACATTTCGGGAAACTAGTGGGCGATCGCCTGTTCCAGGTCAAATAGCCATCCTTAGGCTAAAACCCTTGTGGAAACAAGCCATCTGATTAAAATACGGGCCCAAGATCTTAAAGGATACCTGAGCCAGGAAAATGTACGGACAGTAAATAAACATACGAAAAGATGCTCCACATCGTAGGTCATCAGGGAAACGTAAATGGACACAACAGTGAGGTACTACACCCGCGTTGATGAGAATGACCAAAGTCTGGAACACTGACAACTCCAAAGGCTGGTGCAGCAACGGGAACTCTCACTCACTGCTGGTGGGAATAAAGACGGGACAGCCACTTCGGAAGATAATTTGGCAGCCTCTTAAGCAAACGAAATATGCTCCTCCCGCGTGATCTAGCAACGGCACTTCTTGGTATTTACCCAAAGTACTTGAAAACTTATGTCCACGCAAAACCTGCAGACGGGTGGTTATACGTTTGTCCATAGTGAAACTATGTACCTTCCCCTCAATTTGACTGTGAACCAAAATGGGTCTAAAAAAGTAAAGTCTTGATTAGAAAAAAAAAAAAAATCAGAGGCGCTTGGGTGGTTCAGTAGGTTGAGCATCTGACTCTTGATTTCAGGTCGGGTCATGAGCCCTGGGTTGTGGGATGGAGCCCCCTGTCGGACTCTGCACTGAGCACGGAGCCTGCTTAAGATTCTCTCCCCCTCTCTGCCCCTCCTCCCCTCTTGTGCACTCTCTTTCTCTCTGTAAAATAAAATAAATAACTTCAAAGGAAATTAAAAAAAAATAAATTGACAAACAGACAAACCAAAAACCTTCTGGAAACCCACCGCATACCTTCTAGATTTGGTTATCTGAAAACTATTCCTTTCATATACCTTGAAAGGTATAAGTTGGTTTTTTTTTAAATGTTTATTTATTTATTTTTTAATTAAAAAAAATTTTTTTTAACGTTTATTTGTTATTGAGAGACAAAGGGGAACAGAGCACGATCAGGGGAGGGACAGAGCGAGAGGGAGACACAGAATCTGAAGGAGGCTCCAGGCTCCGAGCTGTCAGCACAGAGCCCGACGCGGGGCTCGAACCCACAGACCGCGAGATCGTGACCTGAGCCGAAGTCGGTCGCCTAACTGACTGAGCCACTCAGGCACCCCTAAATGTTTATTTATTTTTGAGAGTGGAGGGGGGCAGAGAGAGAGGGAGGCACAGACTCTGAAGCAGGCTCCAGGCCCTGAGCTGTCAGCACAGAGCCCGACGCGGGGCTTGAACCCACGGACCGTGAGATGGTGACCTGAGCCAAAGTTGGACGCTTAACCGCCCGAGCCACCCGGGCGCCCCACGAGAGGTACAAGTTTTCTAAAACAAATAAACGTCAGCATGAGTTTCACTTGGGAACCTGTCATCCGGAACAACGGCTCTTTTTAAGCAGGCTTGCGTCCTGTCCCAGCCACCCATCGTTCGGCGAGGCCACACACGCCCAAGCAGACTTCCCGCCCCACCAAACTGTGCCTTCATGTGACCCCAACGGGGAGTCTCTTGGCCCACGGTAGGCCCTCAATAAGCATTTGCTGAAGCGAGAGATAGAAATCTCCCTTTTGGCACAACACGTATCCCCTGAGTTAAAATGTGTTCCAACAGCCACGACGCAAAAATGCGGCCCCTTGGCTGGGGGGGGGGGGGGGGGGGTGGGAGGCGGGGAGCTGATTTCAGGTTTCAGCTGCCACTCGAAGGGCACAGTTGGCTGCCTTCAGTGCCAATCGCAAGAGTGAGAGCAGATGTGAAAATCAAACACAGGATTTCAGAACTATAAACTGTTTATCTGTGTGCTGAGGAAACCCATTCATCGCCCAAGCCGGCTACCCTTTCCAGAGTTCCTTCCTTCCTAAAGGGCGTCGGACCGTTATTTTTTCCTCGGTGGCAGTGTGAGTCCTCGCTGGGCGGGAGGGCGTTGACTGGGCTGTGTGGTGACTGCCCAGGAGACGAGGCCAGCCAGGGCGGTGTGACCGCCAGCCGCCGTTGAGAGCGGAGGGTTAGGGCTGCAGTCGGTGCCAGAGCAGGCCCAAAAGCGATGCCGAGCAAAATGCCGCCATTCCGGAATGGACCGCGTGCGTGTGCTGGGGAAGGGGGGCAGAGCAGGGACGGTAGGCATCCGGGGTGGCTGGGGCACCGCCGGGGCGATGACAGGGGGCGAATGTAAAGAAGGGCCGCGAGCGGCCCAGAGCTGGGCTGGCACCCTGGCCCCATGGCTCCCTTGCTGTGTGACTGGGGGCCACTCTGGCCTTCTGGATTCTCCTCTGTCAAATGGGACAGTGGGAGCACTGGCCTCCTAGCCTGCTTGTGAGGATTGGATGAGATCCCTCATGAAGGGCCCTTCACCTAGTGAGCGCCCAGTAAACTCCCTACGCTGGTCATTATGACGCGGGTCCAGGCTATGGAGCAGCCGCCTCTAAAACCGGCCCTGAGCAGGTGTCCCCAGCCCCCAACGCGCCCGCCCTTCTACTTGCTCATCCCGCCTCTCAAGGCGGCTCTGTTCTCTTGACGCTCTGACCACACCGAGCGGGATGCCACGCTGGAGGGTGGCGTGCCTGGTTTTCTCTACCACCTCCTGGCTTGGGCCGGCCTCTCCACCTTCTCTCCGCCATCATTTGGTCCCCATCAACAGGGACGAGGATCCCTACCTCTGCGGGCTGTCGTGAGCACTACTCAAGATGGAGAATATCGATGGCGACACGCCGTCCGACACGTTTTAAGCACCTGATAGGCAGCAACGATGACGACTATGATGGTCGATGTTATTATCGACCGCTAACAGCTGCCAGAGCCCCCGCATAATTTCCTTCGGAGGCAAAGGCCTTGGACGTGTAGCGGTGCCCGGGCCAGACCGTGAGCAGTAGGTCCCTAAATCCCACGAGGACAGGTTGCGCAGGCTCTTCCCGTTCAAAATCTCATTCTGTCCTCACAGGATCTTACTCGTCAAGGGAGATTATTAATGGCTGCCACGCCTCGACAGATGAGATCACTGACCCTCGCCGAGCATCTTGCGGGACTGCGGGTAATGTGGGGCAAGGTGAGGCTCCAGACGTGTTGCAAATCTTGAAGCCCAGTGGTCCCTAGGCCATCATGGTGGATCACAACCCGGGGACATCCGGCAACGTTGGGAGACATTTTGTTGTTGTTGTCACAACGGGGAGGGGAGGCACCACCAGCGTCTAGGGCGTGGGTGCCAGGGATGCGGCTAAACGTCTCAGGTGTGGGACCAGCCTCCACCACAAAGAATTACCCAGCTTTGGGGCGCCTGGGTGGCTCTGTCGGTTGAGCGTCCAACTTCGGCTCAGGTCATGATCTCGCGGTGCGTGAGTTCGAGCCCCGCGTCGGGCTCTGTGCTGACAGCTCGGAGCCTGGAGCCTGCTTTGGATTCAGTGTCTCCTTCTCTTTCTGTCCCTCCCCTGCTCTGGAGGAGGTTTATCTGCATCGAGACTTGATTCCGATGATCTGATTTTTGACGACTGACTATAACAATCCCTCTCCTCCTGAATGCCTTTTCGTAGTTTAAGTGAGCCACCTCTCCCATCAAGAGGTGGAGCCTGCTTTCCCCTCTTCTTGGATCTGGAATGGCCCTGAGGCTTTTTTTTTGATCTTTAGAATGCAGCAGGGGTGACTTTGTCCAACTTCCAAGGTTGGGCCTTCAGAGCCCTGGCAACTTCTGTGTCTCCTTCTGGAACATTCTTGCTCAGTCTAGATCATTTGAATGTCGGGAGACCCTATGGAGGGAGAAATCACATGGAGGAGAACCACGGTGCTCTAAGTGACAGCTGGCAGCAGGTTCCCATGAACGAGGCTGTCAGAGATCCTCTAGCCCCCCAGCCAGCCCCGCGAGAAGCAGACATGGGCCATCCCTGCTGCGTTGACACCTGCTCAAATTGCCAATCCATGGAACCGCGAGCAGCAGAAGGTTGTTTTAAAGCTCTAAGTTTTGGGGCGATTTGTTACACGGCGACAGATAACTGAAATAAGGCGTCTGCTCAGGTGCTTTCTTGGCTGAGGCTGGCGAAATTGCTTCCAGTTCATTCCAAATCAAAGCGGGGCTGTCAGAGATGACATCTCGGGAGCCCCACACCTCATCAGTAGCCTTACTTCCCGACAGGCCTTGAAACAGCTCCCAACATGGGGGGGGCGGGGAGCTCACCAGGGAGTCAGACGCGGCTACTGAAAGCCCACTCTTCGCCAAGTTGACATCTCACTTCTTTGCCTTCCAAGGAAAAATGAGGAGTGGAGGGTGGGAGAAGGAGAAACGATGTCGGTGCTCTCCCACTTCCAGATTCCAAGGGGAATTTTTTTCTCGTATCGATTTTTCCTTTCAGCCACCACCACCACGAACCTACTGTTGGGTACCAGGCACATGACGTGTGAGTATCTTTTGTGCAAGTTTCTCTTGAACCCCCCCACCCTTTTTCTTTTCAGATGCAAAAACTGAGACACCCAGAAATGATGTGACTCAGCTGAAGCCACTCAGTTAGGGGGGAGGGGAGGCTGGAACAAAAAATCCGGTGGCCGACCTCCCTGCCGCGTCCTGTCTCCTTTCGGGATGTGTATCCTCTGCTGGTCTCGACCACACGAAGGTCTGGAAACAGAAAAATGAGTTGCATGCGACGTACCTCAACTGTGGGAACCTGAATGAACAGCAAGCTGTGGTTTGGATGGTCCTGAACTTGGGCCGCAGAGAGCGAGGCGCGGTCTGGGCAGAATGACAACAGGGAGGGAGAGAAGCGTTTCTAAATAGAGAAGGAAGGGCAGGACTTATGAGGGAGTTCATTCTGTCGGCCCCTGGGCTAGGGAGTGGGTGCATTTGTCCTGTTTTACAGACGAGGAATTCGAAGCTCAACGAGGCTAAGCGCGTCACCCAAAGTTGCACAGCCAATAAATGGCAGAGAAGTTCAAAGCCAGGTGTTCGCAGGGCCGACGTGCATTCTGTTTCCACAGGGCTGGGTTGGCTCTGGGAGGAAGGGTGCTATGGAACACCATTTCCATGACCGGCTGGAGTTGGGTACCCACATTCATGGGCGAAGACAATTCCCCTTTGGCCCCATTCCTCTAAGGCTTTGCCCTCAATGTTCTAAGCAGCCGTTGTCAACCCCATCAGCACCTTGAATCAGTGGATGAAGTTGGTATTAGGCTAGCTCAAGGAATAAAAGCGTACAATCCGGTAGAATCCAAGATGTATAGGATCTTGGGTGTGTTAAGTAAGACACCCAATAATTTTTCCTGGTCTGTTTCTTTTGTTTCTTTTTTACTTTATTTGTTTTTGAGAGGGGGCGGGGAGGGAAAATCCCAAGCAGGCTCCGCGCCGTCAGCACAGAGCCTGACGCGGGGCTGGATCTCATAGACCGTGAGATCACGACCAGAGCCGAAATCAAGAGTCGGACACTTAACTGACTGAGCCACCCAGGCGCCCCTTTCCGGGTCTATTTCTATTTTCAATTTTTCCTGATAGGTCCTTCATGGATTCGTTCCTTTGACAGTATTTATTAAACACACACCCCATCGCAGTGCTACTCTGTTTATTCAAGAGGCTTTAAGGAATGATACAGAATCCTGGCCCTCACGAGATCTGCGTTCCAAGCAAATCTGCCAAGCAAATCTCCTTTTCCTCCAGTTAGAAACAAGCTCTGGATTGTCCGCAGAAGCGGGAAAATCGCAAACTCCCCATTCGCCTCCTTCCTCATTTATTAAAATCCAAACAAATGAAAGTGAGATGAAATCTCAGTGTCTGATGAGTTTTGCCCACTGCCCCTCTTTTTTAACATCATTTTTTTTTTAAACGTTTATCTATTATTCAGAGACAGAGAGAGACAGAGCATGAGCATGGGAGGGGCAGAGGGAGGAGGAGACACAGAATCCGAAGCAGGCTCTGGGCTCCGAGCTGTCAGCACAGAGCCCCACGCGGGGCTCGAACTCACGAACCGCCAGATCATGACCTGAGCCGAAGTCAGACGCTTAACCGACTGAGCCACCCAGGCGCCCCTTGTCCGCTGCCCCTCTATCAGGAGGCCAGGCTGTGGTCATGGACTGTTTGGGGCACCCTAAGAAGCTCTCTGCGCTCACCCCACACCCGGGCTGACCACAGGCATCCTCAGCCAAGGCCTCCCTCTACCGCCCAGCTCCAAAGTGCCTCTTTCAAACGAGCCAGGAAAAGTCTGAGACATACTTTTCCCCTTACTGATAGCAATTAATCTGCCACAAGTCATTGCTGAAATACGTGGCTTATTTTAAAGCAAACTCAAACGGGCTATTTCATTTTCTAGGCCCGTTCATTAAAATGCTGATTCACCCCTGTGCAGAAGCAATTGAAACCCTGTTTAGGAGAATGACCAGCGGTCCAACTTCGGGCTTAATTCCTGGGACGAATGCTTCGTCATTCGGGGAGCTCGAGAGAGAGAGAGAGAGAGAGAGAGCGCAGTTATTTTGATATTTAATTCCGAGGCCGAGGACTGAGGGAGGGTAATGAAATTACCAGTTAGAACTGGTATCGTTGGCGAGAGTTTTCAAGGTCACCGAAGAGTCATCAACCCTCACAGAGGACAATTCCCAAAAAAACCCCACATAGCAGTGCTGAAAGGGAAAATACCAATTGTTGTCTTGTCAAACAAAAAAAACTAAGCATTGTGTTTTCGCATGAACACCCCGCGGTTTCCACCAATTTTGCAAAAATCATGTTTCCCTTCGGGCGGGGATTCTCAAGCCTTCCTTTCTATTACATCCTTCCACTGACACACTGGAGGCCCCAGGGGAGGCCAAATCCACCCGGAGAGTTGTAACTCTAAAAGTTCATTTACGTCATTTGCGTCCGAGATGGGTCATTATTCTAGGCCCCAACCACATCCTGCAAAATGAAAACAACAAGGGGAACTTTGACCAAAAACCGGGGAGGGGTGTGAGGGAAGAAGCAAGGGGGCTGGGAAGCCGTGAAGGGGTTCAGAGACACGGCTGGTGTTTCGGGAGTGTTGAGGCACAAACTCCCGGCAGTGTAATGTTAATTACAACCTTTTCTTGGCTAAGTGTGGTACCCTGGAGATTACTATAAGTAACTTATAATAGAATTTTTATTAGCGGCAGTAATTTTTTATGATAATTAGAGTAATCTGCAGCCCATAAAATCCGAAGATATATAGTTATATCTTTTGTCCGGGAAAAGTGTTTCCTCCAACTATGGAAACGCTGTATGTGGCAAAGTACAGGTTTATGGCCACTGTCGGCTTTTATGCTGGGCTGTTTGGTGTCCCTTTCCTTATTAACACCCTTCATTACGCTGGCAGTAAACATTTGATGACAAACGAAAAACGGGCTAGACGGAATCGGAAGGCGGCAGCCGCCTCGGCTCTCTGAGTCTGCCCGGAGGAATATTGAGAGAGATTTGAATAAATGCTCGTGTTCACACGGACGGCGCGCACAGCTCTGCGAGCTGCTACAACGAATAACCCCCCACGTTTCCGTAGATGTTTCTCTCGGGCTTCCCTGTGTATCAAGTGCAGCTGAACTTGGCCTGGAGTATCCCCCCCCCCCCCCCCGCAAGTGGTGGCTTTTCCAGGCCCAGGCTCCGCCCATCTGATGACGTATGACTCCGCCCTGCCCTGGGGCCTCGCTGTAACCCGCAGGCATTTGGCAAGGGCGGGAGGAGGGCACCCATTTGTCTAAAGGTCCACCCCGGAAGGGACGCGCTTGAAGGGTGAGAAGTGGTCCCGTGACCACAACCAGGTGCAAGGGATCCCGGGAAGTTTCTCCCTGGGGGGTTGGCACCTGCCTCCGTTCAAGAGCGCTACACTATAGAAGAGGGAGGAAGAGTTTTGTTGGGTAGCTGGCCCGCCCCTCCCCCGCCGGACAAGACAGGGTCAGTGTTTATACAGACTGTATGAGGATGCCGAGCTGTTCACAGAAACAGAGGACAGTGAGTATAATATTTGGGAACAAAATTCTTTTTTTTTTTTTTTTAAAGACTTTTTATTTATTTATTTATTTATTTATTTATTTTAAGTGTTTATTTTTGAGACAGAGAGAGACAGAGCATGAATGGGGGAGGGTCAGAGAGAGAGGGAGACACAGAATCCGAAACAGGCTCCAGGCTCTGAGCTCCAGGCTCTGAGCGTCACCACAGGGCCCGACGCAGGGCTCGAACTCACGGACCGGGAGATCATGACCTGAGCCGAAGTCAGCCGCTTAACCGACTGAGCCACCCAGGCGCCCCTTAAAGACTTTTTAAACAGCATTTATTTATTTTTGAGAGAGAGAGAGAGAGGGAGGGTGCAAGGGAGCAGGGGAGGGGCAGAGCGAGAGGGAGTCGCAGAATCGGAAGCAGGCTCCAGGCTCCGAGCCATCGGCACAGAGCCCGCCGCGGGGCTCGAACTCACATGCCGTGAGATCATGACCTGGGCCGAAGTCGGACGCTTAACCGCCGGAGCCACCCAGGCGCCCCTCAAGAACAAAATTCTAAAGTCAAACCGTCTGTGTTCAAAGCCAACCTTTTCCTCTTATTGTCCTTACGATATCGTCCAGGATCTTTAACCTCTCTGAGCCTCAGCTTATGCAGCTGTAATATGGGAATAAAAATAGCTAAAATGAATGGAAAAAAAAAAACACATGGCTAGGTACTACTCTAAGTGCAGTATGCGTCCTATTTCTTTTCATATTCGCTACTACTCCATGCGGGAAGTGCTGTTGCTACTTGAGCTGAGGCACAGAGAGGTTAAGTAAGTCGCCTATGGTCACACGGGTTATGTGGAATCAGGATTCAAGCCCAGACCTCATAGGCACTAGCCATACGGCCTCATTCACGATTTAGTGCCTAGTTCATATAGTTGTTGTGAAAATTCTTCGAGATGATAAGCAGAAAAAGGTTTTGACAACTAGGGAGCTCTTAATTTATTTACCTGATTATTTATGTTACCTAACTCTTTCTTCCTTCTTCTTCTTACCTAATTATTTATGTATGCCCCCAAATACCCCCTCTGTCAGCTGGTCACAATGCCCCAGATGGACACAATTACAATCATTGTTTTGGGTTCGGGCAACATGTTTCAAAGACTGTTCTGTCTAAGTCTCTTCTCCAAGGTTATTTCTCAAATAGGAGGCTGTATGGTCAGATCAGTGTGGGAATGTGGAATATCCTGTCTTAGAGATTCGTGCGTATACGAATCTTGTCAAAGGACCTGATAAGTCCTGCAACAAAGAAAACTAACTTTGTTTCACCCTGCACTTCTCAAACTTATTTGCTTTGAGAGCCCCTCCTTAATGTAGCAGGTATTAACACTCCAAGGAGTTAGTATAAAGCTATTACACTAGCTTTATACACTTTATTACACAGTGGGTAATGTTATACTGTTGTGGACGTTCCAGTTGGTGTGTGAAAGCTTTGCCAGCAAAACCCATCTGAGGCTGGGCCTTAGGAATTCGGATCAGAGACTGATGCTTTGTAAATGTTCCCTTTTTTTTACTTCTCAAGGATTTGGGGAGTGGGAGAGGTAGGGGGCTATTTGAACTCTACTGGCTTTACCAGAAATTCGTGCTGATTTTTTTTTTTATTGACTTTAACACAAAGGGCTATTTATAGCTCCGTTGCAATCTCAGTGCTTTCTATTTACTTTATCTTCAGCCCCGAGAAACAACATTGCCCTCAAAATGGAGATTTTAATGGTTGTTGACCAGGAGAGGCGACAGGAAGCCAGTTCACATTCCTTTCTAACTTCATCTTTTATTTGAAAATGTAATATAACTTCGCAACATGGCCCCGAATAAATGACCCCCCCACCACAAAATCTTGATTGTTAAATCAACCAGGAGTCAGCTAATTAGAATTCTCGATTAACCAGAAACATGTTCCTTCGCTCTTCATTGGAGAGAAAAAAAAAAAAGATAAATGACAAGTTAATAAGCTGATAACAGTAACTTGAAGACAAACGGGAAATTTTTTTCCAGAAGAATGACGAAAATATTATTCTCAAAGAATAAAGAGATCGCAAAAATCAATTAAAAAATTTAAGAGTCAATGGAAAATATAGACAGAGGCTAGGGATAGATGGGGTATCGAGGATGCAAATATGGTTAAGAAGCATAAAAGGTAATTTTGATAGTCACAAAATGTAAACTAAAATTGATAAAATCCAATTTTTCACTTGGCAAATGACTAAAGATTAAAAGACCCTCCATGCTTGTTAACGTACCAAACATAAACATATGAGGGGCGCCTGGGTGGCTCAGTCGGTTGAGCGTCTGACTTCGGCTCAGGTCATGATCTCGTGGTTCGTGAGTTTGAGCCCCGCGTCGGGCTCTGTGCTGACGGCTCGGAGCCCAGAGCCTGCTTCGGATTCTGTGTCTCCCTCTCTCTGTGCCCCTCCTTGTTCGCTCATGCTCTGCCTCTCTCTGTCTCTCCAAAAATAAATAAATATTAAAAAATACATATTCATGTCCATTGGCCTGGTAATGCCACTTCTGAGAATTTTTCCTAAAAAAAAAAAAAAAAAAAAAAAGCATATATAGATTCATGTACAGAGATGTTCATTGCAATGCTATTTTGTAATACGGAATGAAGAAAAGGTTCACCTAATTGCAGAGAAAGATCTGGGAATATCATAGTTACTCATAGTGGAATATTATGATGGGTATAAATGGTATTTTCAAAGCGCTATTCATGACAAGGGAAAATCCTCGGGTAATTAATAAGAAGACCCATTACAAGATGTAAAACTGCCTTTATACTATGAACTCATATGAATATAAAAGCGGGACAGAGGCAGAAAGAAAGGGAGAAAGAAAAATGAAGCAAATGGAACCCAAAACGCTAACCGTGGCTGCTTCTAGATTGTAAAATTAGGAGGTATTTTGTTTTGCAGTTTTTACCTTTCGGCATTTTCCAGCCTTTCCACAATGACTGTGAGGGGTTTTGGAAATCAGAGAAACGCCATAAAAACAACAGACGTTAGAAGCAAAAAAAAAAAAAAAAAAAAAAAAAAAAAAAAATCAAAAAGACATTTTCTGATCACCGCGGATTCATATCAGCTCTCACACCCGAGCCTGTGCCGTGAAAACTGATGTTTATTCAGAATGGCAACCCAGAAGCCCTGTGAGATCCTCAGTCACTGAGAAAATATTCGCTGAATTTACCACATTGAACTTCCTGAGGCAGGAACGTGAAACACCACATCTTGGAAAGATTTTCAGCAATAAGATTTGAAACCCAAAGACTTCTCGTCTAGCCCTCCTTTAGTCAAAATATCGTGTTAACCGAAAATGACACATTGACAGAGAACTTCTGATCAGGTGATATTCTGCTGTATCCACGGTTGTTTAATTATCTGTTGCTCTGGCTGACTCATAATTCTGCCTTTTTTTTTTTTTTTTTCAGAACATAGACAACTAGAACCTGGCTATGTAACTCAGTTCTGGAATACTCCGCCCATTCTCTCCCATTACCGGGGTTACTTTGCGTTCACCAAATCCCAAATTTTGTGTCTCCTGGGCACACGGTTAGACTACATTTTCCGGTCTTCTTGGCAGTTGGGTGCAACTGTATGATGAGTGCTGGCCACAGAAAGGTGATCAGAGATAACACCACTTCCCCAGCCCCGGCTCGTACGTATCCCCTCCCGTGGGCTGTCGGCTCTGCTCGCTCTTGGCTCCCTGGATCTGCTGAAAATATGCAGAGAATCTAGAGGAGAACTATACTGCCCAAGGGATGGGCTCTAGAGTTCACTAGACGCAAGGAGCCTGAATCCCTGAATGACTGCATGGAGGAGAATGCATGCATACATGGGCATGTACATGCCAACTCGCACACACACACACACACACACACACACACACAGAGCAAGTCTGTGGGGGACCATGTCGTGAATAAGAAATAAACAACTACTGTACGACATTCCCGAGCTCTGGGGACTTGTTTGTTAACAGCAGCTCGCTTGTCCCCACAAATATATCACCTTACGACAAAGCCACTCAGCGCATTACTCCGGGCAGGAAGATGGCAGGGGGGCATCGGAGATGAAAAACGATTCAGCGACATTAAACTTGGGTTGAGATCTTCCCAGCTCTAGGGCATTAAGAAAGTTAATTCTATCTCCTGGAAGCGCAGTTACCTTTTCTGAAAACTGAGCATAAAAACAGTGCCCGGGGCGCCTGGGTAGCTCAGTCGGTTGAGCGTCCGACTTCGGCTCGGGTCACGATCTCACAATTCGTGGGTTCAGGCCCCGCGTCGGGCTCTGGGCTGATGGCTCGGAGCCTGGAGCCTGCTTCGGATTCCCTGTCTCCCTCTCTCTGCCCCTTGCCTGCTCGTGCTCTGTCTCTCTCTGTCTCTCAAAAATAAATAAATGTTGAAAAAAATTGATAAAAATACCAGTGCCCCTGAAGTTTAAATTAATGATTGTAATTAAGTGTCCAGTGCAGTTCCTGACAAAGGTGCACAATCAACAAATGAGGGCTTCTCTTTCTCACGTGGACAACATCCATCATAGCGACTGCTTTTCTCAAAGCAAGACCGAGTTTCGCAGTCCGGAAGCAAACAGCTGGGTCCCTGGGGTCAACGTTCTGGACACTATTCCTTTATGTTGGGCTGTCCACGGTTCCCCGGTTCTTAGAACAGTGCTCATCTTTCCATTCACACATCTTGGACCAAAAATGTGTCTGATAAACTAAAACTAAGAGAAGCAAATAGAAGTCTGCAAGGAACCCTAAATAACCTTTGCTGTGTTGGAGTGTGGCTGATGTCGGTTCTGTATCCTCAGAACAAAAGTCACCTGGGATTAAAAATGTGCGTGGAAGAGCCTTCACTGATGCACGCACACGCACACGCACACACACACACACACACACACACACACATCAAGCATCTCCAGGCACTGCTGCAATTATAACAGGGCAAAGAGCTCTTAGCCCGGTGGGTGAGATCTAGAAATAAGACAAAAAATAGTGAGATTAAGGGCTATATTCATTTATTTAGTCATTCAACGAATGCCGAGCATGGAAATGTGCCAGGCACTCTTCTAGGTGCCAAGTGAACAAAACGTGGTGGGGGGGGGGTGGGCAGAATACCTACCGTTGTGAGGTTCACGTTCCAGATAATGTACACACAATTTTTATCAAATAAAGAAGTGAAGCATATTTCATGTTAGATGGTGATCTGATCTATAGAGCTCTGCAGAGCTAGTGATGAAGTACAGAGTGCCAGCATGGCATTTTAGGGACGTCAGGGCAGCCCTCCTCACTGACCGGAAGACACTTCAGCAGAGGCCGGAAGTAGGGCGAGGAGGGCGCCATATTGTTCTCCAAGGCGAGAGTGTTCCAAGGCAAACGCGCCACAGCGGAAGCGTGCTCGGGGGCGGGGGGGCTTGAAGGCCAGCGAGGAGGCGGCGTGGACTGGCGCAGAGCAGGCGCTCCAGTCTCGGTTATTCAGTCTTGCCTATCATGCTGCGCTTGGTGTTGGCCCTAGGGCTCGGGCTCCCGTTCTCCAGCAACAGTGTGAGCGCTTCCGGCAAGGGGACAGGGGTGTGGAAAGGCAGGAGATGGAAAAGTGTGATAACAGTGGGTATAAAATAGGCAAAAGACACGCATTCTCATGTTTGCTCCCAAGATGACATGTGCTATCACTCCTTCCTTATCCAGAGATAAGGAGATTGCAGCCCCGGAGGTCAGCGGCGGGGAGAGATCGAAACTCCTGCGATATAAACAGTGGCTCCTGGGACGTGGCGGAATAAAACAGGAGCGAGGCCGAGGCAGATGAACAAGGAGGAGATACAGGGCAGGGGCCAGGTCCCAACAGCAGCCCCCAGAGGGCATTCCCGCCTTGGCCACCACCCCTTAACCAGTGACACGCGTCCTTGCCAGAGCCAGCCTTGGCCCTTAGCTTCTCGTGTATTCGTGGTCCTAAGGAGACCATGCCACTCTACCTGCCTCTCTGCCCCTTCTTAAGCACGAATGATAACACCTTGCTTTGTTTCGCTGTAAGTCATAGAGTCTTTTTATTCTTCTTCGACGGTCGAGTAGTATTCCGTTGTCTGTGCGAACCACAATTTATTCGACCAGTCTCTGTGGCCGGCTGTGTGGGTTTTCGCCAATGTTCTGCGACGACAGACGGTGTGCTACTGAGTAACCCTGCGGCTGTGGCATTGTGTCCCGTGTTTCACCATGTCTGTGGGGTAGATTCCTGGAAGTGGGACTTTCCATCGAAGGTTGTGTGCGCTTGGTAATTGGGATAGGTGCTGTCAAACTGCCTTCTGTTGAAGTTGCTCTGAATTACTCTACGATCGACAAACGTGCAAGGGAGCCTCTTTCTCCACACACCCTTACCAACACCGTTTGTTTTCAAGCATTTTCATCCCTACCAATCTAATAGGAGAAAGTGGAATTTAATTTGATGGATCTGGTCGGCAGGGAGGTTGTCGCCTTGGAGAAGATCGGGTCCCTCCAGATCCACATTGTGCCCCTCTCCTCCCTGCTCTGGATTTGGGAGGCTGACCTCTATGAATGATTGCATCCCTTGGGCTCCCTCACCTCTGGCTTCTAGTTGAGCTTGGTCCTTGGGAGGGATAAGGAGGCAAGCAGAAGGAGGAAGGGAAGAGAGGTGCCCTTTCTGGCTTTGGCCTCACTGAGTCCTGTCAGCCCTGGGGCCAAGGGATGTAGCCCTCAGCATCTCAGCGGAGACCCTCTCCTCGGTCACAATACTCGCTAGGCTCTGGAACATCGTTCTCTGGCCTTGCCCTTTTAGGCCTAGGAGAGTTAGCCCCTTCCTGCTGGTGCCTCCACATCCCTTGTGGTCCCCTATACGGTGCTCACAGACCCTTTGAACGTGCCATTTTTTCCAGCCAGTACCGATGGGCGCAAAAAATATATATTTTTTTAATTTAACATGCCAACCTTTTAGGGAGCTTGGTGTTGGGAATCAACTGATAAGTAGGCCTCGAAGAAGAAAAGAAAAACAAAAGGAAAGGATCCTGAAGAACCTTCGGGTTATTTTTCCTGGAACCAAAGGCCGAGGTCCATTCCCACAAGCCACCTGCTCTCCTGGCAGAGGCACCAGCCTGAATTTTCTCCTCGGGGGAGTCAAAAATATTCATGGTTATACACCCCCCCCCTCATCTTTTCCTATAAAACGAGTGTCTCTGGCCACCACCAGATATCACCATCATTCATCAGGAACATCTACCTTACCCTGGAGCCCACCCCACTTTGAAGCTATGTGACATCACGTCAACCACTGCCATCTTCAACCAAAACCTCCGACGACTGTTGACTTCTCTCAACATAAAGTGTAAACTCGAACGGACAGACTTACTTGTGGGTTCATTCCAGAGCTGCTCATGTAGTGGGATCGGAGGAAAGGAAGATAAGCGAGATGTTTTTTCTCTTCCTTCGAGGTGTGTATGGTCTGAGGGTATGGCGGCAACAATAAACTGATAGCTGACGTTGGCCATTAGTGGATTAAAAGTCTCCTGGATCTACGCAAAATAAAGATAGTGACACTGAATTAGAGAATCCCACAAAGGGACCCCCAAAAAGTCAAAGATACAATAGCACAGGATCTCCTTGAAACGAAGAAAGAACAGAATCCAGTCTGCATGGGTACATTTGGAAATGCTGAGTGCCTGGAAATACTGATGGAGAATGGGTGGTACTGAGACAGTCCCTAGTCAAGTCCTTAGACTCCATGGAGAAAGACACATTTCTTCAGGCACACAGGAACCACGTCAAGGCATTGGTAGTTGGGAAGTCACCCCAATGAGAAACATTCACAGCCAAAAAGGACCGGGGAGTGTCTGCAGAGTTTCAAGGACAAAAATGTGTGACCCGAGGAAATTATACACAATTAAGTTGTCACGCACGTATAAAAGCAATCGGGAAAACTTTTCAAACATGAAACATATCGTGAAATACAGCACCCCTAGCTCTCTTTGAAAAAAAAAATGTTTAAATAAAACATTTCAGTGATGAAATGTAGCCAACCAAGAAGCAAATGGTAACAAATTAGTATGACATTCAGTGCCAAAAGGCACTCGAGCAATGCCTGAAAAGTTCTGAGAGAAAGGATGAATTTTATACCCAGCCAAGTGGTATTTCCATTATAAAGCCAACAGTCAACCTCAAAGATGTGTGAACTCAGGGCAGACAACTCAATGAACCTGTCTCTTTCTATTTATTTATTTATTTATTTATTTATTTATTTTTTGAGACAGACAGAGACAGTGTGAGCGGGGAAGGGGCAGAGAGAGAGAGAGAGAGAGAGAGAGAACCCCAAGCAGGCTCTACACTATCAGCACAGAGCCCAACACAGGGCTTGAACTCACGAACCGTGAGATCATGACCTGAGCCGAAATCAAGAGTTGGGCACTTCACTGACTGAGTCACCCAGGCATCCTTTGTCTTTTTCTTTTTGAAGTTTATTTTTTTTATTTAGGTCATCTCTACACCCAACGTGGGGCTCAAACTCACAACCCCAAGATTGAGATTCGCCTGCTCTTCTCACTGAGCCGGCCAGGCACAGTCCTAAAGAACCTGTCTTGATAAAAACAGTATGTTTGGTAAAATCTAGCCACGTACGTCCTTATACCCTTATAGCTTATATAACTCCCTTATAATCCCCCTGGAACCCAATTCTCATATAACGTTTTAGATCTTACAGGCCCCTTGTTCCAGGAACGCTCTCGTTGCCCAGAACAAAGGTTGTGAAATCTCTCTCTCTCCCCACGTGGGAGATCTTCTTTCTCGGGCCCCTCCATGGGTACCAACAGTCCTAATGAGCTGCTCCTGCACACAGAGCTGGTGTCTCCGTGCCCCTCTGAGGCGTTACAAGAAGGCAACACGAAGCTGGAGAACCCAGCTTCTGTCTTCAGACTCAGGCAAGGATGGACGGCGATCCCAGCCACCTCTCACACCACCTCTGTGACATACCTCTCATTTGCAAAATCGCTGCGTCTCTAACCCCACACGCTGCCACTGCTGCAGGACCTATGTGCGTCCCAGGTTTTCTCTGTGACATCGCAAGGAGGTTTCCTGCTTCTCCACCTTTTTGGTTCTTCCCGTGCCAAGGCCAGTGCCAGAGTGGCCGGTGCACGGGCTTGAGCACCTCGGTGCCACATCCTACAAGGGGGGACTCCCACAGGAAGCACTGAGCCCAACCATTTTAAGAATGAACCGGCTTTCTTCCTCCCTCCTCTGGGGGATAAACCACGTCCGAGTTGCGGTGCCGGGAAACTTTGTCGGAAAGTTCTGCCTGTCCTTGGCCAGCTCGGGAGAGAGGGCCGGGTGGAAGGCTTGGGTGCGTATCCCTCATTTGTTTATTTGAGACTTAAGCTCAAAAAGCCAGATCCAATCTTCGGAAGCTTATCTTTACGGTTTCCATTTTATTGAATCTCATTTTGCTAATTCCTCGTGATTCCACACTCGCCATTAGCCATAATGGGTTCTTTATTGGTTTACCCCTAATAATATGTTAATTGATAGCTCTTACTGCTTTAAGACCCAAGCTTTCCCACGTCGAGACGCCCGGACAATCGAGCCGTTCCTCATAAGGCTCGGGTGTGGGGGGATTTGTCCGGTTCCGAACGTGGCAGGGCGGAAGTTGGGGGGGGTGTTCTTCGTGCAGGGATGTTCCAACACGAAGCGCTTTTGACGGCGTGTAGACCGCATGGACGGCACGGAGAGACAGTGCACGGGGGCCGGCGGCGGGTAGGGCAGGTGAATGGGCAACCTCGGTGCAAAGCGGGTTGCTGCCCCGCGACGCCCCTCGCTGACAGGTGATGCCGTGGGGACCCGCGGGCTCAGCTTGCCGCGGGCACCGTGAAGACGCGCCACACCAGGACAACATCATGTTCGGCTATTTGTAAGCCAAGCAGGAGCCGGGGAGACATCCGCTCACAAGGAAAACATTGATTTGAAGAGGCTCGGAGTGGGGCTCGAGCCTCAACGAGCACGGAAGGGCCTTCTTAACTGACACAATAAATTAGTTCAAAGCCGATGACAGCACCGCAGATTACCCGCCGCCCCACAAAGGAGGGAACGCTCTGGTCCCTTCACGGAAACACAGATAAAAATTGTGTTCTTCTCCTCTAATGAGGCAAGCTCAGATATAAGTCAATAGAACAATTCATTAACAAATCTAATGAAATCCCCCCGGGTTGCCAGCAAGGTGGCAGTGAGAGTCTCCTCGGGCCGCCGGTCCATATGTTGTGGGTCAGATTGTGGAGTGGTTTCCTCTGGCCTATTCACTGCCCACATATGGCAGTTAAGGTCACTGTTATCAGACACTTTCTCTGTACACAAAACAAAATTTCCATATGGCCCATGGAAATGGCCCGGCCCGGCTCCTGGGCGGCTTCCCACGGCTCCCTTTGTGCGGCGCTGGTTAGAAGTGCAAAAGAGGGTATGAGAGGTTACCTCGTCGCTCAATTGCTCTCCCTGCTTTGTGCGTCAGTCCAATTTAGGGAAAATCTGCATCACTTTTTCCCCTGTCTTTCAGGCACAAATGCTCGTGTCAGTCTATTAGGACGTGATGGACGTACTGATTGCGGCCTCCGCATTTAAATCCTTTTGAAACCGCGGTGACCTGTGGAAGCGGGTGCTGGGGGGAAGGACCTTCTCAAGGCTCTTTCAAATCCACGTAAATAAAGGCCTTTCCTGGCTGAAAGTGGCCCCTCAGATTGAGCCCCACGGAGCCCCCCAAAAAAGCCCAACACGATTGTCATGGATATTACATGACAGTAACAAGAGCAGGCCAGCAAAGACAAGGCTCCGGGCCGCACAAAACTGGACGGGGCTTTCTTCACGACTTGGGCCTCGGATTGTTGACAGCCCAGTAAATAGGCTGTTTAACCCTTTGAAAGTGAATAAAGAGGGTGTAGACAAACGCTTTCTGATGGAGTTTGTGCATGTAATGGGCAAGAGCGTACACACACTTGGGGACTTTGGGGACCTGGGGGGGGAGCGGGATGGGAGGGGGGCGGGCTGAGGAAGCAGGAGGCTTCCTTCTTACGCAGCAGACAGAAACCTCGATAGAATTTCTTATGAAATCGATAGCATGTGGCCAGGGCCGGGGAGACCGGATCTGGACGTGCAGGTGACCGGGACGTTTGGGACAACAGCAGGAACGCCTGTAATAGTCTCCCGTGACCCCGGTGGCTCGCCAGCATCTGGCGCTCGGGAAAGTTTGGGCAGTGGTCGCAGAGACCCTCATACCTTCAGGATTCTTACTCTGTCGCTGAGGGGGGCGGGGAGGGGGGGGCCGGCGGTGAGCAGATCAACCGCCGACCGTGCCAGACAACCTGAGCACTTAATCGTCCTATCCCCTCTGCAAGGTAGAAACAACCCCATTTCGCAGATGACAACACCGAGGCACCGAGGGGCGGAGTCCCTTGTAACCGATCACGGCTGGTGAGCCGTGAAACGGGACTTAGAACACGCTTCCTCCCTCGGCTAAGCTGTCCCCTGGCCTGGTCTTTGCCTGGCCTCGAAATTGGGAGAATTCCTGTTCCGTCGTCCTATTGTGTTTATCACAACAAGGTAGTCTCTTCCCCCCATATCCCCCCGCCTCTCTCCTCTCTCCTCTCTTTCTCTCTCTCTCTCCCTCTCAATTCGATTTCAGGCAAGAAGATATTCCTATTGACCTAAGAAGCCAAAATAAACAGGGGAATGAAAACGGCCTCCCAGAAATGTAAAATCATGCATATTGCCTCCAATTTCATAAGCTGTTTAGGCTCCCACTGAGACGACTCCCCGTGAGCCACAATTCCTAAGGCTTGGCAGCCGTGGGCTTACCATAAATCCAAATACTACTGTTTCTAACCTCTGACTGTACTTTAACTGGGAAGGGCCTTTTTAATTCATTTAACTCATTTTAATTGTCTTTGGGGGGAGGAGAGCTTCCTTCGGCCGGCCTCTGCTGGCAGGGGGAACTGATTACAGAGCTCCCGCTGCCATTCACCAAGACCCCTCATGAAAATGCATGCCGGGCCCCGGCACCCCTCGGTAATTGTAATATTTCTTCCTTACTGTTTATGTCAGAGAGTCATTACTGGAAGAGGCTGACACATCTCATGTGTGGCATCGACACACATTAGGTGGTCCTCAGATAATTTTTAGACAAAGTTTAGTCAGTGTAACAGGGGCCCGGGTCTGTCGTAGGCGGCAGAAATAAGAGGAAAAACAGCGCCTCGTGTTGGCTCCTTGCACACGATCGCCAGCTCCACTCGTGGAGGTCTCTGCCTCCCCCCGCCCACCGCCCAGGCACCCCGAGAACTTTCTGGGTTTGAGGTCCGGGGCCAGGTCATAACCGCGTAGGCACCTTCCCTCTCGTGCCTGGAGGGCGTCTCCAGCTCTGTGCGGGATAATTTACTTACCGTGTCTCCTTTAATGTTCCTATCACGCTCGGGAGGCCGAGTCTCCTACCGTTTCGTGGTGAAAATGCTCTGAAGCCCAGAGAGGTTAAGCAACTTGACCAGAGTCGAACAGCTCGTATGCCTGACTTCAGACCGTGATGTGCTTTCCGCCACACTGCCTCGCTTAGCCTAGCGCCCGGCGCGGTCAAAAAATCAGGACGCGCTTGTTGTCTACACTTCGGTGGGTGGCTAAGCTTCGAGCTGACGGGTCTTAGCCTATCCAGGACCTTGGCTCTCTGGCCCCCCCTCCTCCCCGCCTCTGTTCATCTCTGCCACCCCTGTAAGTTGCCTCTGACACTCCGGGCCTTCTTTTAAGGCAAGATCAATCCACGTTAAGAAATGTCTCATAATTGCTTGTGTTTTACTACGGAGTAATAAGTGAGCGTTTTCCATCACCTGGTTCAGGAGAGGGTGAGGAAGCAAATCGATGGCTGGCGAAGGACAAGGAACATTCTCTCAAATAACTCGCGCTTCAGATGCGTGATCTCTAAGTTATTACAAATTATAAGGTTAAGACCTCTTAGGCGAATCCTAGCTGCTTAAAAATTTAAAACTCCAGGGCAAAGCAGTGAGGTCCTAATGAGCTTCCAGCTACTAAATATCAGGATGTAGGGGGAGAAGTCTTGTTTTATGTGAGAGCATATGAGCCGCATAACAGCCAGCCTGTGAAATGTTTAAGGAAGAGCGATCCTGGGGGGGAGGCAGTGGATGGGGGCGGGGGTGGGGAGTGGCAGGCGGCTTAGAACATTCCGGATGAGACTGGCTGGTTCTCTGATTGAGAAACGTGAGATTCCTCCCAACGCTTCATTATGTCAACGCAGCATTAGATTTCCATAGCACATCCTTTCACTGTCTGAAGAGGAGAAACAAAAAACATCACGAACTGTGATGCCTTCACACCAGGGTTGGAGGGCATGTGTGTGTGCGCGTGCGTGTGTGTGCGTGCGTGTGTGTGTGGGGGTAAACCTTTCATGAGGAATGGGGATTAAATACTCTAAGAAAATATAGCAGGCAGAAGCGACATGTAGTATTTATTTTCCCAATGGAAATGTAAACAGTGGTGGGAGAAAATGAACATATTTGGAGAACAAACTGATCTGACCCAATTAAACGCTCCAAGAAACGCCTGCCTCACAAAGGAGGGCAAGGGCTGGCGGGCTTCATTGCAGACGTGACGGCATGTGTCACATATACCTAACTCCCCCCCCACCCCCCACCCCGCTCCGAGGGAGCCCATGGGCTCACGGAGACCAATAAGGACCCGATAAAGTTCACACTCCCGTTCAAAGGTTTTGTGGGCATCAGAGACGACAGTTCTCAGGTTATGTCTGTTTCCTGCCTTCTCGTGGGTTAGAACCACTAGCTCATAGGTCCAGTCTGTTCATCTCGGCCCCACAGCCACGCTTCTGGTCCAGGAGCAGCCCGCGGTGACCCAGCCCGGGCTCGCCCCCTCTGTGATCACCAGCGTCCCAACTGGGGCTGACAATAAATTTCCAAACAACAACCTCATTTCAATCAAGGATGCTACCAGGGGCCAGTGGGAGGGAGCTCCTGTTTGCTCAACACAAACCTCCCGCTCTCGGGCCAGCGTGGGTCTGAGTTCCACATTTAAAATTAAATTATGCTTAGGATAATATTGTCTTGAGCTCACAGTTGCTGACATGGATATTGACAAAGACTTAGCCAGTATTTTAATAAGAAAACAAAACGCAGGAAAAGGCGCCAGAGTTTCCAGGCGGATCATTAAGAAGCCGCCTCGGAGGCCGGAGGCCGGAACTCACCGCATCACGGTGCGTCATACAACTTAAACTTCTTTTGACATCTAGTTATGTCGAAATGTGACTGATCACCTAGGGGTTGGAGCTCCTGAGAGAGGGAAAAGTTCACTGACAGCCGCGCGGCGAAAGCAGTTCTTAAATGAGAATCAAGAGAAAGTAACATCCGGGCGTCCTGACACCCTGCACCTGCTACCTGGATCCGTCTAACTAAGGCAGGCCTGTTCTGGTGAGTTCTATTAGCATCTGCACGCTTCTGTCTCATTATCACGCATCTGCCCACCTTTATTCCTGTGACGCCTCTTCTCATCTGACAGCCCAGGCGTTGTCAGGGCCTGGATATCATGGGAGCAGGGTACAACGGGCTCACCGTGTTCACTTTTATTTTCTAAAGACCGGTGTGCGGTGTGACCGTACTACGCGGCGGAGGTAAAGGAGATAATTAACATATTGGGCAGTTCCTAAACAAAGCTGAGGCATGGGTTTCTGGCGAAGCCACCACTGCTTTGAGCGGGGCTGGTTTGTGGCTCCGGGAGATCAAAGCCCTCGTAGACCTCAGCTCTTCGCTGGGCCCCCTAGCAGAGAGCCACGTGCCAGAGATGGGCTGAACTTGACACTTTGAATCTAAAGAACAAAATCGGAAAGTCAGGCTTCGATTTTGATCAACTTAACGACCGTCAACACCCTGGCTCTGGGATTCTCGGCAGAAACAGAGCCTCTCCGCCGCGCGTCTGATGGTTCCAAGCGGACCTCCTGCTTAATGGAGGAGAGAGCCGGGGCCCCTGCTCGCCCTCGGTTTCCTACCATCATTAACACGATGGCCGAAGGCGGCCGCGTTTATGCAAAACAACAGTCTCACGTAGCTACCTTGAAACCTGGAACCTGGCAGCTGCACCTGCCTCTCCAGAACCCGTGCGGTGACGCGGAACGTGCCGCAATGTCAAATAGGAGGGCTTTGGGGTTCTTCACTCCCTTCCAGTCGCCAAAGGAGCTGGCTTCCCCACCCCGCCCCCCCCACCCCCCGACCTTGCCTGCTGAGGTCTTCCTGGGAGAAAGGGAAGGCCCCTTGGTGCTCAGGTCGTCCTGTGTCCTCACTGGCTCTGAGCATTCCTGGGTTGGGTTCTACAGGGAGACTGAGGCTCTTGGCACAGGGAAGATGCAGGATGAAACACGGTGCCTCTGACGGGAGGGAGACCCAGCCCCCTGTTTCCCAGGCCCTGCTAACATAGTGGAAACAATAGAATTTTGCAGCGAGGAGGAGAGGTGTCCACTGAGACCCAAACCCCGAGGGACCCCAAACGGAGCCTAAAATGGCACCCCCGACAAGCCCCAGCCAGCCTAAGGAGCTGGTGTGTGCAGTTGTATTTTGAGCCATTTAGGAAAACTCCTGGCTTCCCTCCCGGCGCTCGTGGCTTTCATACCTCTGATATTTCTTTGTTCTCCGGCTCGCTGAGGGTTTGTATGGGTTAATGGAAAAATTACTGCTATTTTGCAACAATGCAATCAAAGTCAGTTCAGCAAACCCTGATAAAGTGAGAATAGCTTATTCAGATTGAGCTGGCAGGCCTGAACTCACCATTGCAAAGTTTGAATACAAAATAAGATATTCCCCCCCCTTTTTTTTTTCAAAAAAAAAAAAAAAAAAGACAGAATCCGTTGTCATTCATGCTAAAAAGGCATTACAGACTGTCGACACTGTACAGAAAAATAGGAGATGTTGACCTTTTTATTATAGACTTTTCTCTACTGTTGCCCTTCTTTCAACTGCACACTGCTCCCCCCCCCCCGCACCCCCCGCCCCCCGCCCCCCTCTGCACTCACACACACTCTTTTCAGCTGTGTGTTATCTCAAATAATTACCCTCGCTTCTGGCTGTCCCTGGTGACTTCTGCTGCTAAAAAAGCTACTCATTGTCGGAGACTGAAGAGGGATTTCAAACCTGCTTCTTGTGGCCGGGCAACGGCTCTTAATTAACCACTCAGGTATTGAGGGAGCTCCCAGCCCAGCTCGCTTCCATATGGCTGGAACATGTCCGCAGTGATAATCACGGAAGGAAATATTGTATCAAAAAAGAGCTCCCACCACCGAAAGCTTGTGCAAATTATTTTTAATGATTCTTCTCTGGTGAGTCGGCTTATTTGTTACTTCAAGCAGAGAGGGAGGAATGTATTTGTCCTTGACCCAGATCCTCACGGCACACAGCACCCCCGTCCCGTGCCCCCCGTCCCCCAAATCTGATCTGGGGGGCTGGCGGACAGGGGGTACCCCTAGAATGCTTTCCGCACTCTGATGGTCCATAAGCTTTTGTTTCCATTGGGTGCCGCGCGCTTCGCGCACGAGGACACACACACGCACCCACCCTGAATTCACAGAATTTCCAACAAGCGAGTGATTTTTAAATAACTCAAGGAGTGCGCTCTTTGGTGGTACTTCACATATTCATGCCTCTTGTATTTCTTGCTTGAAATAATCCTGCGGGGGCGGGGGTGCTGCCTGAGAGTGGAGGTGGCTAAGTTTATAAATCTAATTAAAAACGAAGTTGCATTTACATTTTAAAAAGCACCTATCCACCAGCGTACTGTGTCACTAGACATTATGTACGATTTTACTTTGCGACAGAAACCATTACATTTAAAAATTCATTACGGCAAGGTTAGTTAGACACATGATGGATGCAGCTTTAATCCTGCCATATATTATTACAGTTAAAATGTAAATGATGAAAAATATTTTGTGCTTATCAGCATTTATGTGGAAATGTGTTCTACAGTGATATATGGTGTTATATTTCTATTATTGTGATGGAAAGAAAGCAATACAAAAAGATGAAGTGTTTATTAAAGCATGGTTACTTGTGATAACATATTCCTGTTGTACATGACTTTAAACATATTCACTGAGGGCATTTGTCCAAAACAACTGTGAAATGTATTTGCTGTGCGAATCGGGCTAAGTTTTTTCTTCTGATTACAGCTCTTTTTAATAGACCGATATTAATTCAAAGTCATGTAGAATGCTGTGAGGTTGGAAGCTCTGTTTCCTTTCCGACGTGGTTAAAAATGCACGTGTGTGTGTGTGTGTGTGTGTGTGTGTGTGTGTGCATGCGCGCACGCGTTTAGAGACACGGTCTGTGGCTATAAAAAGAAGGCTTGACTGTTTATTTTGTACAATCATCCAGAGGAAAGCGGGCCACCCAATTGAATGATGTTTCCAAAGTGATGTCATCGAGGGCACAATAAAATCCTCTTACAGTTGTAATTAACATAATGGAAAAGTAACATCAAACGTCGCTTTCCCAATAAGGTGAGCATAAATAAGAAAAAAAAAAAATTACAAGGCCACGCTGGGTCCATCCGTGGTTCTGTCGGGGCCCAGGAATATTTTAGTTGTGGCCGTGGAAGGATTGATGAGGCAGGAGCACTGCAGACCTCAGATACCGAACCGGACGGGAAAGTTACCCTCCTCCTCTCCTTCTGCCAAGTTCACTCACAATGTGGTTCCTGCCTCCTGCCCCCCTCCCCTGTTTTCACGGGCCCCAGAACAATAGTACATCCAACTGCAAAATGAAATAGAACACAGAAAGAAAATAAACCCTCATCAGCAACCAAAAAAAAAAAAAAAAAAAAAAAAGGAAAAGAAAATTTATTACTAAATCCTATTTAAGGAAAAGGAACAAAAGACAAAAGGCCTTCCTACAGACATTCTCTGCCGTATCTCTTGTCATTTAGGACAAGGTGCTTAATATTTCACCCCAGTGTCTTTTCCTCCATAACCTTAGGACCAGGAATACTGAGACGGTCTTTCCCAGGTACTGAGGAGTCATCCCCGGTGAAGGTCCACGCTACCCGATTCGCTGCATACATCGGAACTCTTTCTCCCACCCCCTGTTGCTGACAGATCTTGTAATAGATTTGGGATTGGACGGACTTGAAAATCAGTTCCACCTTCCCCTTCTCCTTCTTTCATTCAGCGTCCCGAGTTCCCCTGGGGGTGGGGTGGGGGGGGATGGAGGAGGGTGCTAGGGTTTCAGAGCGTTCATGCAAATTTCCATCAGGTTTCCAAACCCCCCCTTCTCCCTCTAGCAGTCGCTTGTAGGATGTCCTTGTGTACATTTAGCGCTGTAAAGTTTCGCACCCTTCGGGGCTACCTTTGCACAGGAAGCAAGGACCGGGCGCGCCAACGATAATACAGCCTCGCTATTTCCTATCTCAGCGCCCCCCCTAGCTCTTCTCCTCGGCTGCCCGGAGTTGTTATCTTTAGGAAGTCCAAGGTGGGGGAGAGGGAACGCTTATCTGGCTCCCATCCGAGTTAGAGACATGAGACTCCTCCCCATACACCTTGGGAACATTGTCCCACAGGGGTCACATCCGCTCAGATTCGATGCCGGTGACTGAACAGGGCCTGTGACCTCCGCCGTTCGTCACCTCTCTTTGTTTGCTGCATATAACCGACTCAGCTGATTTCCTTCAAAGTGCAGGTTATAGGATTGGTGAGCGTGTCTTCCCATTTGCTGAGGAACAGAACAGCCTCCCGCACCGTCTACAAAACACTGTGTCTCTCTCGGACGCGTCCCTCTTTTTCTTTCCGTTTACATTTTTAGTTTATTTTAAAGAAACACACACACACACACACACACACACTCACAAACACACACGCTTTCGGAAGGAAGCACGGGCTTTCAAAACAACTCGCCCTTCAGTCCATTTTTCCAGCGCAAGGAATTTTTCCCAAGCCAGGATCCCAGAAGCTGTGGAATGACCTGGAGTTGCCCTATTAAATGTATTTATTTCTTAGAGCCGAAGAATATATTTGCTGAAAGCTGGATTATCACTTGGTAGACCACCAGCAGCTGTTGAAAACCAGGGCATAAAAGCTTGTTTATGTCTTTAATGGCCCACTTAATGATGGAGCAAGTATGTTATTCATAATAAAATGCCAAGGAATAATCTTAATACCCCAATGCATGGCGCTAGTGAATTAAGAAACATCTGCTATGTCATAAAAGAACATTTTATTTGGGGTCCACATTAAAAACATGATTCCGTGGAGTTCGGCTGATTTATACGGTACACAACAAATTATGATGTCTTGAAGTAATTACACTTTACAATTAAACCTACAAGGGCCACTCTTGGAGAAAAAAATAAAATCCCGACCAGTCTTCATCGTTCTAGATCATTTAAAGCACATACTGTGGCCTTGCCTCAGTCTGCTTGACCAAAGCAAGGTTTAAAATCCCCCTGGATGTTTGTGCCTCCCTAGGAAGATAACCAAGCTGCGCGATACCCCAGAAATCTCCACTGCAGAATAAAAAGGCTATTTAGATTCAAGGGGAGAAGTGTAAAAAAGGAGGTCCTTGCTGCCTGCCTCTTGGCGGATTCTGATCCGGAAGGTTATTTTAATGTTGGTTGAGGGACGAAGATCAGGACGTTGGACCCAGCTGGGCATGAAAAGAAGTCCCCGCCCCCACAGGCTTAGAATGCACGCGATTGGTGGGGGTAGGGAGGTGCACTCCCCGAGGGAGAGATGCCAAGAGCCTGGGACAGGGTGGCCCTAGAGATGTCCCTGAAAACGGAAAGGTGCTGAAGGCACGGGGTGTGACCAGCCCAGTCCCAGCCCTTGCCCCTCTCTACTCCAGATGGCGTCTGTCTTCAACACACCCGCTATCACACCAGGAAACTGTGTGTCACCACCTCCATGCCCAACACCACTCATGATTCCAGGGACATGTCTATTGCTTCCTGGAGCTGGGTCCTCAGAAAGGCAAATGTAGCCGGAGAAAGACGAGTTATTTTAAAAGCTGGCTGTAGGACCAGCTGGTGGTACAAGGGCAGTGGCTCTTGACCCAGGCTGCTTGGGGAGTGACCTGTGCCAACGGAAAGAATACCTCTTCTAGACTCATTGGTCTGCAGAGTCCATCCACCTGCCCACGCCCTGTAACACACACACACACACACACACACACACACACACACACTACTATTTTTTGATAAGCTCCCCAGAGATTCTCATACGCAACCAGGGTTGAAAACTATTGCTCTTGGGAGATTATATATATATTTTTAAAGTCGGGCGACCCTTTCGTCAGGCAGACACCTCGAAGAGCTTTTTTTTTTTTGCTTTTAAAAAGAGAAGTCGCCTGTGTTGGTGGGCATGTGCAATGGTGCTGTCGCTTTGGAAGACAATATGGTGGTTCCTCAAAAAATTACACAGAATTACCATATAAGCCAGTAATTCCACCCCGAGGTGCAGAAACACCTTGGAGACACGGCACGTTCAGCTCCAGACCACTGCAATAAACCGAATACTGCAATCAGGCCGGTCAAATGAAGTTTTGGGTTTCCCAGCGCATATAAAAATTGTGTTTATGCCGTACCGAAGGCCATTAAGTGCGCAACAGCAGTAGGCCTTAAAAACGTATATATTTGGATTTTAACATACTTCATTGCTGAAAAATGCTGTCACCGGAGATTTCAGAGATCCCTAATCTTTTTGGCTGGTGGATGGTCTCGCCTGGAGGTGGATGGCTGCTGACTGATGAGGGTGGCGGTTCCTGAAGGCTGGAGTGACGGCGGCAATTTCTTCCCGTAAAACAACGATGACATTCGCAGCGTCGGTTGGCTCTTCCTTTCACCAACGATTTCTCGGTAGCGTGCAGGGCTGTTCGGGAGCATTCTACGCCCAGCGGAACTTCTTTCCGAACTGGAGTTTGTTCTCTCGAGCCCTGCCGATGCTTAATCAACTGAGTTTAGGCGATGGGCCAAGTCCTTTGCTGTCATTCCAACAACCTTCACGGCAATTTCACCAGCAGCGGATTCCCTCTCAAGAAACCACTTTCTTTGCTCACCTCTAAGCAACTTCTCATCTGGTGAAGTTGTATCCTGAGATGGCAGTGATTCTGTCCCGTCTTCAGGCTCTGCTGCTTTTTTTTTTTTAATTTTTAAATGTTTATTTATTTTTTGAGAGATGGAGACAGTGCGGGTGGGGGAGGAGCAGAGAGACAGGGAGACACAGAATCGGAAGCAGGCTCAGGCTCCGAGCTGTCAGCACAGAGCCTGACGCAGGGCTCGAACCCACGGACCGCGAGATCACGACCTGGGCCGAAGTTGGACGCTTAACCCGCTGAGTCACCCAGGCGCCCCAGGCTCCACTTCTGATTCTGGTTCCCTGACTGTTTCTGCCGCATCCGCAACTTCCTCCACTGAAGTCCTGAACCTTCAGTTTGTAAAAAAATGCGACATTCACAAAGCACAATACAGTGAAGCATGCCTGTCTATGCGTAAAAGAGTTGAAAACGGGGTCCTGGGAAGGTTCATAGTATCATTCACGGCAGCCAACCGTGGAAGCTACCCACGTGTCTGTCCATGGACACACGGATAAACAAAAATGTGGTATTACATACAACAGAATATTATGCAGCCTTACAAAGGAGGGAAGTTCGGACATCTGCTACGAGATGAATAAACCTGAAGACCTTGTGCTGAGTGAAAAAAGTGCTCACAAAAAGACAAATACTGTGTGATTCCACTTATCTAAGGCACCTAGGAGACCCAGATTCATAGAGGCAGGAGGCAGAATGGTGGGTGCCAGGGGGCTGGGGAAGGGAAAAATGGAGAGTTGATGTTTTTTTGTGGTTTTTGAAATGTTTACTTATTTATTTTGAGAGAGAAAGAGAGAGAGAGCATGAGCAGGGGAGGGACAGAGAGAGGGAGAGAGAATCCCCACCAGGTTCCTCATTGTCAGTACAGAGCCCGATGCGGGACTCGATCCCACGAACAATGAGATCATGACCTGAGCTGAAATCAAGAGTCAGATGGCCAGCTGACTAAGGCACCCAGGCGCCCCAAGAGTTGGTGTTTAATGGACACAGAGTTTCAGTTTAGGAAAATGAAAGCATCCTGGAGATGGGCGGCGGCAATGGCCGCACAACGTCAGTGTAGTCGGGGCCTTTGAACCACACGCTTAACGACTGGTTAAGGTGGTACATTTTACGGGTATTTTACCTCAATTTCTTTAAAAAACATTAAAGCAAGGCTGTTGGGCTGCTGTGCAGAGTAAATTGACAGAAGTAACACAAACTTTAGTCTCCGTAGAAGGGCCAGATAGTAAATCGCTGGGACTCCGCAGGGCCCGAGGGTCTCTGTCTCAAATACTCAACTCCACGCAAAGGATGATAGAGAAATCAATGCGCCTAGTTGGATTCCAAGAAGACTTCATCTGTGGGCACTGAGATTTGAATGCCACATCATTTTCACAAGTCACAGAAAGCTCTGTGACTTATTTTTTTATTATTTTTATTTTATTTTTTTATTATTTTATTATTTTTATTTTTTATTATTATTATTTTATTTTTTTAGTATTATTTTTTATTTTTTTAGTATTATTTTTTATTTTTTTTATTTTTTTCTTATTATTTTTTTCTTATTTTTTTCTTATTTTATTATTTTTTTATTTATTTTTTATTTTTCTTATTTATTTATTTTTATTTATTATTATTATTTATTATTATTTATTATTTATTATTATTTTATTATTATTTTATTATTTTTTATTATTTTTTTATTTTTTTATTTTTCTTATTTTTTTTCTTATTTTTTCTTATTTTCTTATTTTCTTATTTATTTTTTAATTTTTCTTATTTTTTCTTATTTATTATTATTTTTTTATTATTTATTATTATTTTTTTATTATTTATTATTTATTTTTTATTATTTTTTATTTTTTTATTCTTTTTTATTTTTTATTTTTCTTATTTTTTATTTTTTTCTTATTTTTTCTTATTTTCTTCTTATTATTTTTTATTATTTATTTATTTTTTTAAAAATTTTTAATTATTTTTTTATTATTCTTATTTTTGAGAGGGTGGGGGGAGGGGCGGAGGGAGAGAAAAACTTCTTAAGCGGACTCCGCACTCAGCGCAGAGCCTGACGCAAATGACCCGAGATGAAATCGAGAGTCGGACGCGTAACTGACTGAGCCCCCCAAATTAGTCTTCTGTGATTTTTTCCCCCAGTCATTTAAAAAAGTAAAGATGTTCTTGGCTTGACTGGTAACACGAAACACAGGTGGTGGGGCCAGCCTTGCCCGCTGCCGTTGTTTGCCGACCGCTGCTCTGGATACTACTCCTGGACCCACACACCCTAGAAACTTCCCTTCTGCATCATCCAAGTTAATTTCCAGGACTGGGTCTCTCAGGGTTAACCGTGCCACAGTGTGGCCACCCCGGGCTGTGTGTGGGGAGTGTGGGGCAGAGACGGGAGGTGAGGAGGCACACACCTGAGAGAGAGGCCCCTGCTGGTGTGCAAGGGCACTGGGGCAGCGAGAGAAGGGAGATAAGCTGCCTGCTTAACTCTGAGGAGCTAAGAACGCTGAGTTCAACGCTAAGCCTCCTGAGACGACTGTGAAGTTCTCTTTGTCCAGGTAGAGGCGTAGAACGTTTTGAAACGTGCCGTTATTCCGAATATTTATATCCTTTAAGCCCATAGACTTCTGGTAAGTGGGCCTCCCTTGGTGTCTCCTGGTGGGTGAATGTTCAGAGTGGGTTATTCTGAGACTCTCAGGAGGGTCTGTGTCAAAGAACAGACAGGGTGATGGCTTCGGAGTGAAAGAAACAAGGTCGGCCTTCCCACGGAGGCGGGCTCCTAAGCCTTTTTATTTGAATATTAAAGAAAAGGGGGCCATTGAAGGACTTGGACCCACAGAACCATAGGGGGCGTTCTGTCGTTCTCAGGATGCCCCAGTCTGAGGCTCCTCCGGCAGTGGGTCCAGCCTTCGAGTCTGGCGTGGACAAAATCAAGGGCTTCACCGCCCACCCCCAGCACTGCCCCAATCTCTCTCTGAGCCATTTCCATCCTGTTCTGCCCGGCTCCTCTATTTAATTCTTTAAGTGCAGTGAAAGCCTCTGTCCAACCAGCAGCCTTTGCCGGGATAGAAGCTGGCAGACAAGAGGAAAGACACTTCGGTCAAATTGCTCTGCAGTCGGTCTTGGCCGCACGGAGCCAAGTGCTCTGTGGACCAGATTCACCCTCTCCCGATCGGGGGGCGACAAAGGCCCCTCCGCAAAGCTGGCTCCGGTTCTCACACGGTCCCCCTCCTGCCTGGCAGGAAATACACGGGAAGAGGCTCTTGTGACAAGCAAGACGGTGATGACACATGAAGGCATTGTTGTCATATATATGCATGTGACGAGTCCTTGGACCATCTGAGCATAAATCTGCCTGGCAATATTTCCTAGAGGAATGGAAACTAAGGCAGGGGTGTGGAAACATCGCAGTGGCCCCCGTCGTCATGCTGTCACGGGGGGTGGCGTAAAGAATAGAGGCCGTAATGGGATTGGGGCCAAGGTGGGAGCTGGGAAAGGTGGCTTTCCTACATGCTCACGGTAGAGCATTTTCAACTAAATATATTGCAGGTATCTGACAGGTGTAATGATAATAGCAAAAAAGCGACCAAGCAAAGCAACCGTCCACACCACAGGTGTCCTACAGAATCAAGCACATGTCTGTTGCCTGCACGGGAGGCCTCTGTGACCCCGGCACCCACCCTTCGTCCCCAGGCCTCATCTCCCACCGTCCCGCCACACTCTCTCCCTCCAGCTAGATTCGTCCGCTCCCAGTTTCCCAAGCCCTCCTGATGTCTTCCAGGCTTCAACTCTTTGTTCACACTGCGCCAATCACTTAGGGTTCTTCTTATTTTCAACTTCACCTTTCAGAACCTTCAGGGCCCGGTTCCGATGCTTGCTTCCCCAGAAGGCTAGGATTTCCCCTCTCCTTCCTCGGTTGGAACCTCAGATGCAGCACTTCATCATCGGCCTTGGGTCTCGTAAGTTAAGTCCAGCTGCATGACCCTGGGGACCTGAATGACCTGGTTTCCTCCTCTGCAGTGGGCGTGTCCATAGACGGGCTAACGTCACATGGCAGGTTGTCTGAGGACTCAATGAGAAGATGTATATGGCGGTCTCGCGTCATGCCTGTGGTGGCCACGACCATTAGTAGGTTCCGTGACTACCCAGCAGGATTCCCGCTGGGCCGCAGGCAACTTCAAGGCAAGGACTGAGCTTAATGTACCGCATAGATGGGCCACCCTGCCAGACTCTTAGAAAGCAACTGTTCCCTCCAATTCTACCCTCTATTCCTGAATGGCGCTTACCGAATTGTACAGCGTGGGCCCTCCCGCTTGCATGCGTCCTCTTAGTCCCCAGGAAAGGCCTCTGCTCTGCTGCCTTGCCCTTACTCACACCCTCTCAGCCAGTCTTTCCAAGATCCAGTCACTTGCATGCTTCTGCTGGTGACATAACGCAAGTGCGTTAGTTGGGTTTATATTTGTTGGTATTCAGAAGTCCCCAAAGAAAAATGGTATTTAAAAACACAAACCGACCGTCTCCCTCGTTTTCCAGAAGTCTGGAAGGAGTCAATCCAGGGCCCGGTGTGGCAGTAGAAACCCAGGCCCCTTCTGTCTTATGGCTCTGCCATGTGTGGCCACCCCTCCAAAGTCACCATGGCCCCTGGAGGTCCAGCAGGAAGTAGGAGGACACAAAAGGCAGGGCCACCCCCTTTAAGGACACATCGCCATGCTGTATAAACTCCTGCTGAGCTTAGTCCCGTGGCCATATTTACCTGCGACGAATCCTGGATAACTTAATCCTTTATTCCAGGTGGACAAATGTCCAGTGAAAGATTGGGGGTCTCTTGGAGAAGGGCAATAGGAAACAATGAGAAGCTTCTGTCCCATTGTGGAATATTTATATTATATGTATTTTTTTACTTGAAGCATAGGATACGTTTTCAAAGTAATACAGGCACATAATTTCAGCAGCCAAATAATGCTGAAAGTTTTTAATGGAAAAATAACATTTTTGGCTACTCATCCCAATCCACCTCTCCAGAAGGATCGATTTTAATTCTTTTAGTGGTTTCTTCAGGCATTAACCTCCACAATTCTAATAGATAAATGATGATACAGCTATCTCTTGATTCATTAATTTTAGGCTTTTTATATGGACTTTCTACTTCGGTAAGCAAGAATTTGGCTTTTTTGCTCTCAAACACACATACCTGCCCTGCATCCTCTCCTCCAGATTTCCCAGCAGGACCATATACAATTTTCTAATTAAAGCAGCATCCAATGTTTTCATTTTTATGACAGTGCAAATATCATTTGCTGTTGAACCTAGTGGAGTGCCATAATTATGTTTCTTTTTTGGAAAATGCATCTCTTTTTGGAGTAAATTATCTCACTTTTTTTTCATTTTCTTAGTTTTTTTTTTTAATATCTATTTAAAATTCTTCCCATTTCTTCCAATAACTTCTTAATAGAATTATCCGTGTGTTCAAAATATCAGATCGTCTACTGGTTTAATTTATTTTTTCCTAAAGGCTTTCCTCCTGAAGGCCTCTGTCCTTCAATCTGGACCAGTTGCCCTTGAGGACTGGTGTATGCCTATAAATATTACCTCATCCTGGAATTCTTTTGCTTCTTTCAACTGTTAGATTCATTTCCTGGGTCCCAAACTCTCTTTTTGATGAAATACATTCTCTAGTCACTTCCTGAGAAGGAGTTCATGGGAGGTAGATATGCTGTCCATAAGATGTCTTGATTCTACCCCAACACTTGATATTTTGGCTGGATATAGAATTCTCGGTTGGAAGCTCATTGTTATTCAATGTGCTAAAGATTCTGTCTCCTTTTTCCCAGTGTTAACGGTCTGATTCCATTCTTTTTCCCAGTCCTTCGTGTGTGATATTTCTTTTTTCCTCTCAGAAAGTTTTCAGAGGCTCCCTATTTGGTCTTCTGAAATACTGTACTGATTAGCCTTAGGTGGAACTTTCAGAATTCACTTGGCGGGTCCTCTCAACCCACATGACAAAACTCATGTCCTTCAGTCCTGGAATTTTTCTTCCATATTTCCTTGATACATTTCACTCCTCCATTTCGTGTTCTCTCTGTTCTTTCTAGAAGGCCGGATAGTCAGACGTCAGACCTCATGAGGAGGTCTTGTCATTTTTTTCATCTTATCTTCCCATTTTTTAAATCTTTTAATTTCATTACTGAGAGACTTTGGCAACCATACTTCCCAATCCTCCAGTTGTATTTATTATTTCTTCAACCCTACTTTGATTTTATAGAGTTCCTTCTTATTTGTTCTTTGATTGAATCCTAAAAAGCAATAGCATCCTGGTTTGAATGCAATGGATGCAGCGCATTTTTTCATCTCTCTGCGATTATTAATTATAACGTGGCAGTTTCCTCTATTCCTTTCGTTATCTCTGATACGTCAGAATTTCTTTACTTCCGATTTCTTGTTTGGTCTCTCGCTTTCCTGGTGGGGTTTTTCGTTTAAAATCTGTGAATCCTTTGCAGCCAGTGTATGTTTACGAATGCAGCACTAATGAAGTAATTGGCTGGAATCTTCCCACTTACCAGCAGGCTATCAGCCTGCTGGTGCCTTCTGGGACTCTTCAGGCGAAGAAAGGGCCCAGGGAGGGCTAGACTGTACAGTTACACAGACTTTCACTCGGCTACACATTGTCATTGCAGCAGCTCTTCCTTGTTTGGGCTTGGTTATCTTTTCTCAATCGGCTTTCCATCCTAACATGTCATGGTTTAGGATCACAGATGGCTTCTAGTTTCAGCAGAGATGGAGGCTGTGTGTTTGTTTCTCATTCTTCCGGGTATTTGGGAGCGATTCCCAAGAACAGAAGGGTAAAACAACATACCTGGTCATCTCACTTCTGGAAAGTCCTCTGCTCCTGCATAATTGATGATTGCCTGTGTATCTGATTCATTCATTTTACAGAACTACATTCATTCAAAAAGGCAATTTTATATCACCGTTGTGCTCTCATGGTCCATGGGTTCAAGCCCCGCGTTGGGCTCTGTGCTGACAGCTCAGAGCCTGGAGCCTGCTTTGGATTATGTCTCTCTCTCTCTCTCTCTCTCTCTCTCTCTGCCCCTCTTCTGCTCTCTCTCTCTCTCTCTCTCTCTCAGAAATAAATAAACATTAAAAAAATTTTTTTAAAAGATGTTACTAATAGGAAGACATACTAACACCAAATGGAGACATTTCCCCTTTGTTAACCAAAAAGATCAGAAGAACACACGAAAATGGGAATAACTGACCCTGTCTTCAATTCCAGGCTATTTTGCCCTGTATCCCTTATCACTTTTCCACAGATCTTCCTATAGTTCGCTGGCTTCTCGTCATTGTTCTGGTTTTGGCTCCAATTTCTTCTCAGAGACGCCTGCCTGACCATTCCCACCAAAATGATGCGTAGTCACACTTCACTACCCTGCCTTATTTAATTCATCAGCATTTACTGCCATTTCCAGTGACTCTATTCGTTCCTTTGTTCATATCACATCCTTTCCACACCCTGGCTGGAATGTAAGTTTCATGAGGGCGGAGACTTCATCTGCCCCACCCCACCAATACATCCATGCCTAAAGTAAAGATTGGCACATCGCAGATGTTCAATATGTATCTATGGATGAATAGACACGTGGATGAAAAAATAAGAAATTAGTTTGCTATTTGGTTTCATCTTTTGCACGATCCCAGCCCTCTGGCCGTCCTGCTTTCTCTCTGTTTCTCTCTTGTTTTCTCTCATCCTTCCCCTCTGTCATCAAATTTCAACCACTAGGCTCACTCCCATGCGATGAGAAGAAAAGGAATTCTTAACTGGTGGCTGAAATCAAGTTGAAATAAGCTGACAGCCCTCATACCACCTCTCAGCATCTCTCATGAGGGTCAGAATCTCACAATGGCAGATGCTGGTCAATTAGGCAGAAATACTTTCATCTTAAAAAAGAGAGGGGGAAAAAAGGATTTAAACACCCAAAGGTATTTTTGGCTGACATAAGTGTAATTAATTTCTTCGCAAGACAAAATGGCCAGAAAATGGATGCCACTAAGAGTCAAGTTTTCACACTGCCAAACCCACGAATCAGTTCAGGGAAAACAGCAAACTGACATGTTTTCCTTTGTCCCCTCACAGTTTTTTATTTTACTTAAATGATAGTAACGATGCAAAGTAGAGGGAGTTTTACACAAAATTTTCAAGTTCTGGTTTATTTTATAAAGTGGGATGATCTAGCTACATTGGACCAGTATTCCCGGATGGAAATCGTCATGGAAGCCAAGTAGCGTCCACCCCTTTAAGCAGGGCACAGAATCTCAAGTTTGCCACAGTCCTCACCTGACAGGCATCGTGCATTTATGCTGCCCTTATAAGCACTGGAGTTTGTGAACCATCTTCAGAGCAAGTACTAAGGGCTAGGTCTTACTCCTCACCACATCCCCTGCCAGACTAAACTAAGTACCGGACACACAGCAGGTGCTCAATAAATAATTATAAGATAGCTGGATAAAATTCCTTGTGTTTTCTCACTGTGTCACCAATCTATTGACTTTCATGCATCTGTGCCATTATGTGCCTTTATGACTATTTTAAATTTCAAGATTCCCCTTAATCAATACAATATCGTGCTACACGTGTTTAGAAATATCTTTTTCCAGGAACAAAATAATCATTAATCTTTTTTTTTTAATGTTCATTCAATTTTTTTTTGGAAACGAGAGAGAGAGTGAGAGCAGGGGAGGGGCAGGGAGAGGGGGACAGAGGGTCTGAAGCAGGCTCTGTGCCGACAGCAGAGAGCCCGCTGTGGGGTTGAACTCATGAACCGTGAGATCGTGACCTGAGCCGAAGTCAGACACTTAACCAACTGCATCACCCAGGCGCCCCTCGTCATTCTTTTAAAGAAATATTTAAACGATTACTCTGCGTTTCCATAAGCAGAGTGACAAACACTTTTGCTCTGTAACATGCCAGCCTTCTATGGTAGAAAGGACTTTATTTCCTGCCTGATACACAACCATAGGTACTTCTTTAAAAGGTGTCTGTGCTCACCCACAAACCAAATCACTAGATCATGCTGCAACTGGAGGTCAGAAGCTCTCTCAGGCAATGAAGACAGCTGGCTGAGGGACGGCCTTGCCACAGTGACTGCAGGTGGCTCTGAGATTCATGTGTATGTTCTCCATGCAGGCCAACTTCTCTCTGAATGAATGAATACAAGGTCAATACGGTAAGTAGGAATAATTGCAAGTGGTTATGGGCCTTTTTTGAACACTAGCTAGCAAGACAGTGAACCTCCGTCCTTCTTCGGTAGAAGGAAGTCCACCTGTTGGGATGGTGTGCAAATTTATTTAAGGTAATTTTGAAGAACGAGGGCTTGGCAAGCCTCCGGAAGTGTCAGAGTTTTCTCCTTAATTAAACACCTCCTCGGGGAGGTGAATTTGCTCACGGTTCTTCTGAAATCAGGGAGGCCCGTGTCTATTTTGCGATTGTAGTATATGCAATAAGGCATAACAATTAAACTAATGAGAGCAGTGAAGTCTGGCAAGTGATTGGCTTTGAAACACAAAGAAGAATCAGTTCGGAGTCATGCATAGAACAGCCTCCCTCACTCTTTTGCCTTTTTTGAGAAGGAGAAGAAAGGACGGGGTCATGGAGGCACCAGGAATGGCATGTAACCCAAAGCTCAGCTTATCTATGCCAAAAAAAAATGTTCTGAGTAATTGTTCCCCGTGTACTATTATTAGTTTTGATTTGTTCCATGACAGTAGAGATTAACTTCCCTGCCAAATTTTGTACGGTTAGTCGAAACCTGGGTTCACCCATGACAGCATGACATTTACATATATCTTAACAGAAAAAAATGTTGAAAAACACTCTGTTTTTACATAGGTAGTGGAGCCTCTGCTAGTTCCCTCTCTTTCTCTCTCTTTCCTTTTTCTTTTTCTTTTTTTTTACATTATCCATTATGTGGCTACGTCCCTTGTGTAAGATTTCACCCAGCAAATTCCTCCAAGAACTTAGTGCCAGGAAAATGGTCCCCTCCAGATAAACTCATACCGCTCTTTTGATCAGATCCTGAGGGGAACTCTAAAGTTCGTTTTCTTGGCCTTTTTACTCTATCTGTCAGGGAGCTCAGAGTTTCAAACTTGATCCCATCTTACAGTTGAATGTGTTGAAATGAACACTAAATCAGGATCCAAAATTCCTGACTTCTAGGTCTAGTTGTCTCACAATCTATGTGCCTTGAACATTGTACTTAACCTGAGACACAGTTTCTATATCTGACAAACGCTAGCAATAACATGTGCCACCATAGTGTTCGGCAGACCCTCTTGGCAGCTCACTTACCCATCACCCTCCACTTTTTGCTCTTGATAGCAGAAGTCCTGTAATATTCAGGTTCCCGATGGCAGTGTGCTCAGGAAAGATGGGCTCAACCTTGGTGAATGAGTCATTGCCGGTCAATGCCAAATATACTGATCCCATTTTCCTTTCCCTGAGATTGCTTTACGGATGGGCTTGTGACCCAACCTTGCTGAATGAGTTATCATGAGAAGTCTGCCGGGAAGCCTGGGAAAAGATTTCCTCCATCAGAGATGAGTAAGGAGAAAATCAACCCCTTCCCCTGCCCCTGAGACTTTCTTCTTTTGGACAAAGTTTTGTGAGGATGTGAGAGCTGGAGCTGGGCAGCCGTCTTGAAACCATGAGGGGAAGCCAAAAGATTTGCAGGGAAGCCAACTCTGGAATCAAGGATCTCCTGAACGCTCTTGCCTGGAAACCTCTGGGCTTCTTGCCATATAGGGCAACTGATGTCCTAAATTTTTAAGCCATTGATAATTCAATATTCTACTTCTTGTTGTCAAAAGTATCTTAACTGTGAGTTACTTTGAATAATGTACATTAAAATACTTGGAAAACTATCTACGTTGTGATCCTTATTATGTTCATTCTCAGTACATCTATTTATTCCTTTGCCCAAAACCTTCCTGACTCACTCCTAACTTTTTATCTCTGTTTTTCATACACTGTTTCAAGTGATTTTATGGAAAATCAGCTCTCGTAGCTATTATCGGTGTGGTTGTTGCTGTTATATAGTATAGCTTTAGTACTATACTATATTTATATATTTATTTATTTATTATACTTATTTATTATTATTTATTTATTTATAATAAATATTGTTATTTATTATATTTATAATATATTTATATATAATTTATTTATAGTATAGCTTTAGTACTATACTATATTTAGTATAGTATAGCATAGTATTTACTATGAGCTTAGACTTATGCTTTCTGAATACTCTCTTATTTAATCAACACACGAACTCTGTGATGGAGACATTACATGATCTCTATTTATAGGTGAGTAAATTGAAGCTCAGGTTGGTGAGGGAACTAGCAAACAGCAAAGCTGAAACATGAGCACCAGTCTGAATGACCTTAGAGACCGTACCCTCAACTAAATTCTCAGATCCCACTCCTTTGGGACATGCAAATGACCAATCAGTCGATCAATCTATCAACAGGGAACCTATATATCAGGCACCAAGCCTTCTTCGGACACCAAACCTAAGTCTGATTTGTCCAAGGATCTTAAGAAGGCTCGCTTTGTACCTTCGCCAGGTCAAACATCAGAAATTCTTACCACTGTGCTTCCACCATTAAAATGTGGCTGCTGACTGAGAAAGTCAGGTAGCATCCACAAGACAGGAGGGAAGAAATCCAGACTTTTTCGACAGGAGAAAGAAAAAAAAAAAAAAGGAAAATCAAGGTCACCATTTTCTCACACGCCCCAAATGCTACAATACAAATCTCAGAAGCGGTTAAGATCAGCTGACAGTGAATGCAATTCCCAAACGAAACGTCCCGTGCCGACATCACGACAATTGTTCACTTGCATAGCCGATGAACCCGCCGGTGGAAAGAGTTGTCGAGAAGGTATCGCTTAGCTGAAATACCTACTCACTTGGCAAGAACCCTTATCAGAAACAGGATGGCATGGGCATGTTCAAGAAGGTGCTGATAGGGAAGTTTTCCATCAGGTGCATCCGAATGAGAAATCCCCCCTCCAAAGAAATGCTTACTTCTCAGCATGTCAGACTCCATTCCAACAGATGAAAAGGCGAAAGCAGCCATATCGAGTGAGTCTGAAATCGTCCACTGCACCAAGATCCCATTCTCCTCTTGAAGGGTGCTGTCCTTTGGTTTGCTATCAACCATCCTCAAGAAGAACCACCAGCCGTGAAGAAATCAGAGGACAGAGGCTGGGAGAGTTGAGATTCAGAAGCTCTAAGCAGAAGTGATGGGTGACATCTAGTCTCCCGTGTCTAAAACAAATGTCAGGGCGTGGGCTCAGGAAGTGGATTCAGTCCCAAAGGCATGGTCAAGTGCCAAGAGGGCCTAAAAGCAAAAAAAAAAAAAGGAGACGAGTAGCTCCTTGAAACGGAGCTGAGGAATATGCATGTGGTCAGTAGCTTGTGTGGACAATATAGCAAAGTCTTCTGAGACTGCATGGGAGAAAAGTTGGTAGCTGAGTTGGGAGAAGTTTCTGGTAGCTTCCCTTGTCCCAGGCCACAGTGCTGGGGTGCTCTCCTAGAATGATTTGGTAAATCCAAGATGGGAAAGAACCTTGCATCGGTAACTGGGGAGCTTGTAGGGAAACTACCTTAAATGAGTCCCAAAATAGACCTTTCCATCTGCTTCTTACCACCAGGAGTCTGTTTGTTCGGCCACCATCATCTCGCGAGAGGGCCCTTATCGCTTTGGGATGACAAGAGCCTGCCTCGTTCCCCCCTCCTCCACCGAGCCCTTCGCACAAAGCCCACTAAAAGCCTGCCCGTTCTTGCTCCACGCCAGAACTGGAAAGGAACGCTTTGGCCCGGCCACGCGTGGCCCAGTTTGGCCATTTGATGCCCTGGCTGTGAGCACGTATGAAACATCATAGAACACCGTGGGGTGCCAGGACCAAGTGTGTTCAAAGCCGCTCCTGTTATCCCCTGTTTAGGTCAAGCAAAGGAGCTTTTGTGAGTGATTCACGGAGTGCCTATACTCAAAGGTATTACACAATCTCATTACCATTAATTTTTGCATATTTAACTACAGTTTTTAATTAGATGGTATTTTATTATTCATGCACATAATTTGAGTCCAAGTCGGGCTCCTCTCTTGGAGGAAAGAAGGGGGGGAATGTGGGGGGGGGGTGGAATCCTGAATTGAAAGTTGGCATTGGCAATTGCTTCTTGACTGGCGAATGAGCGTGGCAGAATGTAAGTCTATAATGGTTCTCTTTTAATTTTGCTAATAGCTATCATGTTATGTACCTTTATAAATTTGTTAAATCCAGAGTGCTGGGAGTTGTCTCTGTATGCGGTAACTGTAAATAGTTTGCTCTGTTTGGTTTGCACATACAAACTGTTTGCTCAGGCTCCTTGATGTATTATTAAAAAGGGTAATGGGCCCCTGGGAAACCATCTAGTTATATGCCTTCATTTGCAGAATAAACCATGCGTTGTTTTCATCTTTACTCATGATTGTTAATGGCACTGATGATGAGATGGGTAGATTTTTTTTTTTCTCCACTGCCTTTATCAGCACTGTTTTATTATGCAGGCAGAATGGCCAGGCTGCTGATTTTGTCTAAGGTTTTCAATTAGTCATTTGACTGAACACATCTGTGCTGGCATGAACCCAGAGCCGGACCGCAGCGAATACCGGTTTCCACCTGCTGAACCATGGCCATAAACTCGGATGGGAATAAACCTAAATTGGCCTTTTAGACATGGTTGAAAAGTTGTAATGTTGCAGTGTTTTATAGCAGGGTCAGGAAGGTGTGAACTTCTCCCCCGTAAGGCCCAAGAACCTGCCACCGTAAGCCACCTCGCCGAAATGGCTCCCTTCTAGGTTGGTTATTAATATCTGTTTGCCGTTCTGCAGCCCCGATGACTTAATCGGCTGACATTAAGTAGATAAGATTATATTTGTACTGCAGCTGGGAATGGTCGAGGTTTAATTGTGTTGGTAAACAGAGCACAGTGACTGCTCTGGAATCTCTACAGATGCCTGGGAATTATTCCGCCTCGGTTTGGAACGTGACTCTTATATCTTCCACTGAAATGAAAATCGCTTCATGGCCGAGCAGAGGCCTCAGTGCCAGACCTGGAGGTGCCGGATTACTTGAATCCTCCAAAGAACCTGTCATTTATCATGGAGGACGAAGCCCGGGCACGTTTTGGCGAAATAGAACGCAACCTCCTGGCCGCTAAGCGCCCGTGTGTTTTCAGAGAGAAATTGCTAATTGCTAAATAAATAGGACTCTCCTCTGTCGGTCTTCGGGAGCCCCCAAGGGTCAGTAGGCGAGGCTGCAGAAAGCAGCAGCCAGTTCACTGAGAAAAAGCTCACACTTGGACATCGGAGTTCCGGGAGGGACGTGTGCGGAAGCAGCAACGTTTCTGTTGGACCCAACAGACGCACTGGGGACCGGAATGAAAACACTCCCCTCGCTGTGGGAAAATCCTGAACAACGTTTCAGACTCTCAGGATGACAAAAGACGTTGGCACTGCATCCCGAATGGAAGTCCTTGCCATGCCACCGTCTCTGCCCCTGAGGGATGAGGCTTCCGTTAGTTTCGCCATGGCCAAGTCAATGTATGGACGCCATATTTACCCCTGATAAGCACCCGTGCCTCTGTGCCCCATCCTTGAAACCTGGTTTCTTCGTTGCCCTTTCCCCTCCATCGGGGGGCTACAACTAGTCTTTTCACTAACCACTCTCCTGGCTGCAAGATGAGTTGATCTAGTTTGCCAGCGAATAAGGATCAGATCTTCGACGTGGTTCATACCAGCCAGGTTGATTTCTCTGGACCTTGTTATCGTTGTTGTTGTTGCTGTTGTTGCTTTTTACCTTTCCAATAAATATCCGAGACACGCTCAAGCCATAGCTAACCATCATCATCATCATCAGTCTCATCCCATTTCACATTTACCGGGGCTAGATAGCAACCCCACGCAGCAAACGCTGCGTGTTACAGCATTCCAGGAGAACACACACCATTCTAGAAGACTGGCCTGAATTAGTGCCTTCCATCTTCGTAACAACCCTATGGGCAAGGTGCTATTAACATCACTCTCATTTCATAGATGAGGCAGCTAAACGTGCACGACGAAACAAAGCCCTTGTGATTGCCCAACATCACACCGTGAGTAAAGGAAGGAGCCAAGATTTCGTGGCAGGCGGTCTGGGTCCAATCCTATGTTTCTAACCATTGGACTCTTTGACATCGGGAAGGGTTTCTCAAGCCATGGCTTTGAAGCACCAAGCCGAAATCTTTCTGGAAGGGCTCCGTGCGTCACGACCTTCTTCTTTTCACTCACCTCTCTTACTGGTAGGCATTTAGGTTGTTCCCAGTTTGTCCGATGCTACAATCACATGCTTTTGCCCCTCTCCCTGGGCACACCTGGGCGTGTTTAGAAGTGGGCTTGCACAGTCCCTGGACACACCTACCGAAATTTGACTGGATGTTGCCAAATTGCCCTCCAAGGTGGCTCAGCGACCTTCCACGCCTATCGGCTGTGGATGGGAGTAGCGAAATCCCCACGTCCTCGCGGGCATGTTGACATTATCAAACTGTGAGCGTTTTGCCAATTCAGATGCACTTTTTGAAGCTGAGATTTGCAGCTATTTGGGAAACGAAATGTTTGGACCGGCCATTTGTGAGGTAAAGCCTTCTGTCTCCCAGGCCCACGCTCTCACCCCCACCTTGGCACTCAAGAAAAGGAAGTTGCTCTAAGTTCCTTAAACACAAGCCAAAACATAAGATCTTTTCTCTTCTGGTTGTGTAGATCCAGTATCAGAATAACGATCGGAATAACGTGTTCTAAGTCAGCATTTTTCAGCCTCAAAACAGCAGCAATGGCACGCTGGGTTGGGAAATCTTGTCCTCGTTAATTGTGTCAGCTCTGGGGTTACGACTGCCCGGGTTCAACTTCTGGCTCACCACTTCCTAGCTGCAAGACCTCCCTATGTCTCAGTTTCCCCATCTGTAAAATGGAAATGCTCGTAATCCTAGCCTCATAAAGTGGTTGCAAAGACTAACATGTTACAGAAAGCATGCATACAGCTTACAAAACTGCCTGGCCCTTAGTAAGTGCCGTTCTGTTCTTTATAAACTGTACAGCTGGACCTAATAGGCTAGGGAACAGAGAATGTGTTCTTATCTCTTGTTTTAGACTTTTCTTTTTTAGAGCACCCTTTTAGAGGTTGTAGAATATGAAACTATAGGAAGCATTGTGGCTCTTGAGGTCAGCTCTTTCCAACAGTCACGAGCAACTTGCTGGCAAGGGCGTGCCCTTCTTCCCATTTCCAGAAACCAACCCAGTGCTTAGCACCTAGTGGGTACTCAGTAAATAATAGCTAGGTGGATGGACAGGCAAACAGACATTGCCACGGCTCCTTGGTCTCAGCAGGCAAATTTGTACTCGCCCAACATGCGGATGCCCAGGGCCCATGTTCAGCTCACTGGACCAGAATCCCTTGGGTAAAACCCCGAAGTCTGCATTTTGAATAGCTTCCCCCGTGAGTTTTGGCATAAAGCATTGGGTGTGAGACTATAGATAATCCGGAGAAAACATTCTGTCCTAGAGAGAACTTATTTCCAGCACCTGGCCTGGTTTCTTACATATTGGTATTCAGTAAATATTGTTGATCGAATGAATGAACCACCTCAGGTGGTATGTACATAGGATTTCCACGCTTACATGGCCCTAAGATGTGGAAGCTTTTCAGATCCTTCCAGCCACAGTCCTGCGGTGTGGATCTCAGAACCCATATCCCGATGCCATGCGGGGCTCACAAGACGAAGAGGCCGAGGTCCCTGTGACAATCTTCTCGTACTGCTCCTTAGCCAGCCTCAAGTCATTTGCTGTCACCCGACGCTCCGAAATGCCTTCCTGCAAATACCTGGGGCCTCCAAATGTCACAGATATCATGAAGCATGCCGGAGGGCAAATCGTTTGGAGCCCAAGTTCAAGCTCACCTCAGCAGCTGCCCCAACGCCCAACCTAGCTCACCAGGCATCTTAGATTATACAATGGCCCACCTGGACCTCACAGTCTGGTGGCCCTTCTTTCCTTGCCAAGGCCCTCCGTCTGACCATCACTTCTCCCTAGGCTGAAGGACCCCTGCTCCCCGGCTTGACTTCCATCCCTGGTATAAGCCCTGCTCTCCCGTCTCTCCTGCCCAGCCCACACCTGGCACTGCCAGCTGCTCCCAGCCGCTGCCTTATCTGGGGGCATCTGAATTCCCAAGAACCGGGTCCTGGTGTAGCTCATTCCAATAACAGAACTACAGAGTGGAGGTAAGGTTGGCCAGGCTGTATTCACTTTTTTTTTGAAAGCACAGTTTTGGTTACCAAGCATTGTTTCCACTGTTGGAAAAAGCAACCATCTCTTGAAGCTGCTTTTAAAATATTGAGGGGTTCTGGGGCACCTAGGGGGCTCAATGGGTTAGGCGTCCAACTCTTGATTTCGGCTCAGGTCATGATCTCATGGCTCGTGGGTTCGAGGCCCACGTCAGGCTCTGTGCTGACAGCGAGGAACCTGCTGGGGATTCTCTCTCCCCCTCTCTCGGCCCCTCCCCTGCTCTCTCTCTAGCTCTCTCAAAATAAATAAACTAAAAAAAATTTTAATAAAAATAAAGAAATCAAATATTGAGGGTTTCTGGACGGTGTGCGGATGAATCTCATACGGATGTTTCGAGTGATGGCTGGTGTTGATGGAGCCCTTTCTCGTACCGGGCAGAGAGGGGGCCACCATAAGCATTTTAGTTCCCCCGGATCTTCACAACGCCGCAGGGTCGGTCCCCATACCGTGTCTATTTTACAGACAAGGAAACTAAGGCAAGAGAATGACATGGTAATTGCTCAGGGCTGGAGAGCGGAGAGGCGGCGGGGCTGGATTCGAACCCAGGACATCCGGCTGCACGCTCCACGGGTGTCGGTGGAAGGCGCTGGGGGCCAGCATCTCGCAGGCCTTCGTTCCCTTCTTTACACGGGAAACGTGCCCAGGGCGGCAGAGACCCACACAGGGCCGGCCTTGTCGGGAAAGGGAGGCCGGACAGGTCGGACTGGCCGGGGTTGAGAACAGCCCCGGCCGGTCCGCCAAGCAGAGGGCGCGACAGGGAGGTCACTTCAGGCCTCCAGCAGCCCCCGCTCCCCGGAAGGGCCTCCAACCCTGAGCTGCTCACCTCCTCCCCAGCCAGGCCCCAAATTGGCTGCCTGTGCCTGGGCCCGGCCAGCCTTCTTTCTCCCCGAGAGGTAGCTGCAGTGGACGGCCCAGCACATAAAAGCAGAGGGCCCGACAAAGGGAAAATGAAATTTCCCTTGAGCTATTTGCCCTGGCTGACTAACCCGAACCTTCCTTCTCAGGATGATGAAGAGCTCTGATGTTCTGATGTTGGAAGCATCAAAGGCTGATCCCCTCAGCTGAGCAATGACACATAGTTGCCTGGCAGCGAGGGCCCCGGGAGCTCCCGCCCGCACCGCTTCCGGCCCAGACCTCCCCGAACGCACCCGCGTTATTAGCTTCCGACATGCCATTAGCCAGATGTCTAGGCTACCCTGCCACCTGCACCTGTCCCTCCTCCCCTCTCCTCTGTCCGTGGTGCCACCCTCTGACCCCTACCCCTCTAACGGGGACCCGGGCTCTGGCCTTTGCCTAACCGCCCTCCACACCCGCTGCAAAGTTCAAAGCCTGGGAAGGAAGCCTGGGGAAATACAGATCAGCTTCTGGAAGGCTGGAAAACATGGTTACTCGAGAAGATTTTCCTCAACGGTTTCATCTTTTTTGTTTTGTTTTGTTTTGTTTCCTGGTGGCCAAAAGCGAGATCCGTGCTCGCTGTTGACATTTCAACAATTCAGAAAAGTCTCAAGAAGAAAGTCGGATGGCTGCGGGGCCTACCGTGGAGAGTCCCACGGTCGCATTCTGCCGGACAGTTGTCTGCTTAAATATCCAGGCAGCCGAATGCAAGCACTTGGCCTAATTTGTACCCCTCTTGTCATGTGGCCCCGGTGACCTGCCCTCCCCTGTCCCCGGGATCATAGCCACCTTTCCCTCTTACAGACTTCTTACAGCATCTCCCTGAATTAACCATAAATCCTGAACCTCTTCCAATACTTCCCTTAAAACACAGGAGCGCCATGCTGTGTCGCTCAGACAGGGCTGAGCTGGCTTCAAACTCTGCCTTTAAGCTAAATGGAACCTAAAAAAGATGGCCGCGGACCAACTTCAGACAGCCGTAAGCAGCTTAGCGAGACAAGAGCCTCTCCCCGTGACTTGCGTCAAGCAAAAGCGTGACCCCCCCCCTCCCCCGCTTTGTTTTCAGAAATTAATAAAGCTTTTCCAACACGCTGTTCTCTGTCACTAATAGTGAACAGTCAAATCACGGCTTTTATTCCCAGCCCACCACGTCAAGTAAATAGAAGCTTACAGGGTAGACCGGGGAACGATAAGCAATTCCCAGTGCAGCGAATTCTTAATATATAAATTCATCCGGCAGCAGTTTAGTATCAACTGGCAAAACCAGGAACAATGGGAAGCAGTCAGGCCTGGCTTTGACGAGGTCACCCATCAAGGTTATCTGTATTCAATTACTGGTATCTACAAACTTGCATAGCTGTCAGCTGGTCAGAGCCCAAATGAAAACTCACCATGCACTCAGAAAGCAAATATAGTTTCCGAGGAGAGCCTCAAATTAGCTCCGTGAATGACTTGGCTTCAAACGCACAGAAGCCACATCAGCCTTTGGGGACGTCTCTGCCTGCAGCGCCTCAACGTCTAAATTTGGTCACCATCTTATAAATCTCTGTTCCCGAAGTAGGAAGGGACTGGGATTGCTCCTTAACCCTTGGCGACGATAAATTATCTCACTTAACAATAGATAAACTTCAGACACTTTTCCTGTACCGAGGATCTATTGTGAGGTCACCGCTAATCTCCAGCATCTACTCTCCCCGGCGGCCCCACTAAAGACCTGTCGGTGGTGAGGAGACACAATTATTTGTTTTCTACCTCCTCCTCCGGAACCATATATCATGTGTGGAAACAAAGCTCTCCAACAACAGATATGTATCTGTTTCCTTTATCTGAGTTCCTCTTCCCAACAGGGGCAACGGTAGGGGGACGTGTTTTTGGTTGCGATGCGTCCATAGACTGAAAAGGAGGAATATTTCCCTCCCGGTCCCGGCTGGACGCGGGGTGAAGGTTCTCTGGGAGGACACGGGGCGGGTCCACTGGAAGGCAGGACTTTCGATCCGCTGCTGTGTCCCATCATGGCTTGGATCCTCCATCCTTCCTGGCAGGTGGTTTTCAAAGCCAGCTCCCAACATGGAGATTTACCGACCCGGCATGTTAGGGTTTACCGATGCCGAGGTAATTTCTAGAACAGCTTGGGGAAACCATGAGTTGTGGACTTGTTAAGAACTAGATGTCTTTGGTTTTCTCCTTCAGCCAGAAGCATGTGAGGTGTGTTACTGTCTCCCTATTCATTCCATGCTTTGTCCAATACCCGCCCTGTTCCTTATGTAGATGAGCCCCCCTTCTGGTCCCCTCGTGAGGCTGGTGTACCAGCCTTGGGCTCACATAGTCCATTTGAGCTACGAAATTCAGGGCTTACACATCATAAATGGAATCTGTTTAGATTAATTAGACCAGGCTTCAGGGCAACATAAAAATATGATTCCCTTCACAAGAAGCTACGCAATGTGGGTTCATAGAGGGAAGCGAGCCAGAGTGTGCCACGTCAGTCGTGACTTTTTGGTCGGGCCAGGACATGCTCCCACCTCCAACCTGGACCCCTGGGCCCACTTAGACAGAGCCCCATATGTACAGCTGTGCAAGTTGTGTACCGCACGTGAGCTCATATCTAAGAGGATGCCATTCACATATCCTCTGTAGAGTTCTACCGTTGTTATGACAATTTCCTGGCAGACGAAAATAATGCGGTTTGTCCAAACAAAATCAGGACAAGTTTTTGACAGATGGAAGTGAAGTATCTCGAGAAAAGGAGTCTTTCCTTAATTGGCACAAAGGCACCATGTGGGCTAACGGCAGTCCTGCATCAAGGGACTCACTTCTTATCCCTGCAGCCCACGTGGCCGCTTATTTCGTGGCTCCCTTCTACATGTCGGGGAGGAAGTTTCTTATAATAAGATAATCTGTCTGTGGGTCCATCTCCCTCTCCCCATTGGGATGTCCTGTCAATCTCTGTATCCTCGGCTCACAGCCTGGCTCATGAAGGTGCCTAACACTTGTCTGTTGAAAGCACAAGCAAATGAACGAATGAAGCGCCATATCCTTCAACCCACACTCCAGTGTGGACCACATCATAGCGTAAAAATGAAGGTGTTGTTGAACTGAGCTTGTTCCACCTATGGTTGGAAACCTCTCTATTTGCCAAATAGAACAGGAGGGTATAAAAATGTGGGAGCATTTTTACTTTTCCCTTATGATCTGATGCTAAGAACATCGATCCAAAGGACGACATGTTTCACTCCGTTTTCAGGGGATGGGGGCGGGTGGAAGGAGACAGCCACAATCAGGATGACATGGACATTTCTCACTGGGATGGTGGTGGCAGACTAGGGGAGAACATGCCTTTCCTATGGCCATCCTGCGATATCGGCACACATTTCCTTAAAGTACGGGAAGTGCGTTAGGGGAGTAGACATGACATACTTTGTAAGTGGTAAACCCAGTGACTCTGCTAAAACTCCACGCTGAGGAATTTTTTTAATGTTTATTTAGTTGAGAGAGAGAGAGAGAGAGAGAGGAGAGAAAGAGCGTGTGAGTGGGTGAGGGACAGAGACAGCGGGACAGAGGATCCCAAGAGGGCTCCTTGGTGACAGCAGAAAGCCTGATGCGGGGCTCAAAACCACGAACCATGAGATCACGACCTGAGCCAAAGTCCCACGCTTAACCAACTGAGCCACCAAGGCGCCCCTCTACACTGAAGATCTTAACACCACCTCTCCTCAGATAGCTGGCGTTGAATTCCTAACACCAACCCCTGCTTGTCCCAAGTCCTGCAACCACCAGGCACTCCCTTTCACTTTGGATGCCCCTGGGAAACACTTGGGGGCACTCCGCTGCATTTCTCGTGGGGTCAGGAATATGTGTGGTCATGGCCATGGAGCCTGCCATGGAAATACGATGATTGGATAATGTTAAAACATAATTACTGTTTTATTTGGGCTGGTATATTATGGCTATTGGTGGATCACTGTTAAAACTAAATCAGAAGAAATCTGAACACTGTAAAGAAGAAAATTACCTGCAATTTCACCTTGCCTTACCGAAGATTGACACATGGACGAGTTGGTCGATGTCCCTTCACACTGTTTCTGTGAAATTTGTCTGTAGATGCCTCTCTTCCCTTATGCATTACCCATTACCCATTACCCATTAATATACCCAAAAAAAGGGGGGGAATAAAAAAAAGGGGGATACCAAAAAAAACTGGGGGGGGGAATCATACTGTATACTGTTTTTGTAATCTGCTTTTTAAATTCAGTAATATAGGGCACCTAGGTGGCTCAGTCGGCTGAGCATCTGACTTTGGCTCAGGTCATCATCTCGCGGTTTGCGGGTTCAAGCCCCGCACTGGGCTCTCTGTTCTCAGTGCCGAACCCGCTTCGGGACCACTCCCTCCCTCTCTACCTGCCCCTACCCGGCTGGTGCGTGCTCTCTCAACCTCTCTCAAAAATAAAATAAACACTTAAAAAAGTAATAAAATAAGTGTAATCGTATACTGTACACAAGTTTCTTTCAATAAATATATTTTCTACCCTTATCTTTTAAAATTCCTGAATATGTTTTAGGTATGTGGATGAACAGTAATGCAGTTGACCAACCTTGATGGATGGCCACTGAAGTTATTGACTAGACTGAATGTTCATTCCCTCTGCTCCAAATCACATGTTCCAATTTTACCCCACGTGATGGCGTTGGGATCACCTTTGAGAGGTGATTAGGTCATGAGGGTGGGGCGCCCGTGGACGAGATTAGTGCCCTTATAAAAGTGACCCCAAGGGCCTCAATTGTCCCTGCCACCCTACGAGGACATGGTGAAAAGATGGCCATCTATGTATCACGAAGTGGACCCTCACCAGTCACTGAACCTGCCCGCACCTCGATCTCAGACTTTTCAGCACCCAGGGTTTTGAAGATAAATGTTTGTGGTTGAGGCTGCCCGGTGTATGGTATGCAATGGTATTTTTGTTATAGCAGCTTGAACAGACTAAGGCAGGTTTTTTCTTTTTTTGCTTTTTTTTTTAAATTAAAAAAAAATTTTTAATGTTTATTTATCTTTGAGAGAGAGAGAGAGAGAAAGAGAGAGAGAGACAGACCGTGAGCAGGGGAGGGGCAGAGAGAGAGGGAGACACAGAATCTGAAGCAGGCTCCAGGCTCCGAGCTGTCAGCACAGGGCCCAACGCGGGGCTCTAACTCACAAACCATGAGATCATGACCTGAGCCAAAGTCAGACGCTCAACCGACTGAGCCACACAGGCGCCCCATTTTTTTTTTTTTTTTGCTATTTTTTTTATTACACACAATGCTGTGATGAACTTATTTATATACCTATTTTTGAGCATTTGCCTGATTATGGAACTGACTCTTTTTTAATGTATAGTTGTTTTTGAGAGAGAGATAGAGCTCTGCGCAAGAGTGTGGGGGGAGGCAGGGAGAAAGGGAGACAGAAGACCTGAAGTGGGCTCTGTGGGGACAGCAGCAAGCTAGATGCAGGGCTCGAACTCACAAACTGTGGGATCATAACCTGAGCTGAAGTCAGACGCTTAACTGAGCCCCCCAGGTGGCCCTGGAATTGACTTTTAATCGGAAAAACTGAAATCGGCTCCCAGGGATGGAAATAAACACCCAATGTAAGTCATAAGTGTACATCTCCTTTGATCAGTCAGATTTTGTGAACTAAGCCCCCTACCAGGTGCCAGGCACTGTGATAAGGATATGGTGGTAGGGTAGATGTGAGTCTTGCTTTTAAGAGCTCACCCTGTAGTTGGGTAGAAAGGGTAAACACAGTACAGTGTGGTCAGTACTGGGAATAACTGGTGTAGGCACTGAGAGGAGAGGCGACATCCATCTTGCTCCATGGGGAAGGATATAATGGAGCCAGATCCTGAGGGATCGGTAGGAGTGGGCCAAGTGAGTTGGAGAGGAGGAGGGAAAGGAAATTCTAGGAAGAGGAAACCGCATTGGCCAGACGTGGGGTCCCGACGCGACAGCATGGGTAGTGACAAAAGTCTAGTGGTGAAGAGTCAGATCACTTAGGCTTTAATACCACCTTTGTAATCAATACCTGGGAGACCCTGACACAAGGGGTCTGAGCTTCCAAAGCTTAGGTTTCCCCCTGTGTTCAGTGGACGTTCAGTGGTCCCACCTCATAAGGACAGAGGAGCAGAGTAGCTAAGGACTCGGATGTTGGTGCCAGGCTGTGAGTTCATATCTTGATAATGCTGACCTCTAGCTGTGTCTTTGGACAGTTTGTTTAACCTCTTTATGCTTCCATATTCTTATTTACATGATGGGATCATGATGGTACTACTTCGGGGTTGTTGTAAAGATACACTAGATCAATCCATGTAAATCACTTAGGAATGGTGCCTGATACGGTCATTGCTTTTTCAGGGATAGAAAAATGGGTTATCGAGTCCCTATTCTGATTCTGATTCTAAGTTAAACACTGACAAACCCATGAGGCAGGCATATAAAGCCCCTGCCTTCATGGGGTTTATATTCTGGTGAGAGAGGTAGACCCCCAAACAGGGAGGAAAAGACTCACTCATTCTGAGCTGGGATAGTTGTCATAAAGGAAACGAACAAGGGGTTGTGGCGAACAAGAGGTGCCTACTTGAGTGACGAGGTCAGGAGGGCCTCTCTGAAGAGTGGGCGTTTGAGTGGAGACCCAAAGGAAGGGAGGGCGTGAGCTGAGCAGAGAGTGAGGTTGACAGAAGGTGGAAAGAACATCAGGCAGAAGAACGACATCTACAATCACCCAGAGGCAGGACATTCACTTTGGTTGTTCAAGGAGTGAGAAAGGCCAGCGTGACTGGGAAGAAAAAGTCAGCAGGAAGAGGTATGACCCAAGACCCGTGACCCAGGCAGAGGTCAGACACACAGGGCCACATGCCACGTTCTGTTTTGGGTTCCACCCCAAGAATGTTGAGGATGACATCAAGCAGGGCAGATCAGACTTAGGTTTTGAGAAGATCGTGCTGAATGCTGGGTAGGCAAGACATTGGAGGAGGTGTATCAGCTATCTAGTGCTGCCATGTAGCTGCGTAACAAACAACCCTCCAACTCAGTGGTTTGCAACATCATTTTTGTCAGGGACAACATTTGAGATCTCATTTTTTATAAGCTTGTGGGGTGACGGGGCTGGGCTGATCCTGCTTGGGCTTGTCCATGCATCATTAGCCCACCAGTAGGCCGGCTGGGGCTGGCTGGTCCAGGACGGCTTGCACTGCACCGAGTTATCTTCACCCCCATGTGATTCCAGAGGAGGTGCAGATATAGCTAAAGCTTCTTGAGACTTAGCATCAGAGCTCCACGGCATTGCTTTGGTCACACTGGGGAAACAGACTCCACCTTTTGTTGAGAGGAGTTGCAAAGTCCCATGACAAGTAGGCAAACACAGGCAGAAGGAAAGAATTGGGGCCATTTTTGCCATCACCCTACCACACTGGGCGAGACTGGGGGTGGGGGGGCAGGGAGGAGGTCAGCTAGGAACACACTGTAGACACCCAGTCAAGAGAAGGCAGTGGCTTGCACTCGGGAGGTGGACATGGTCATGGAGGAGAGAATAGGAAAGAAGGATGGACTTCCTCTGGAACCCCGAGCACCTGTTAGACACGGACATTTCAGCAAACAGTCGCTTCCATGGCTTTAATGCTTGGAGGTCAGGTGCATACCTGTTGTATGTGGCAAGGTGGGACAGGACTGAGGCACGCCAGGGGCATGAGCTAAGGATGAAGGTAAGATTGGAATGATTCATCATATTTCCGACGCATGAACGGTTTTTACGAATAATTCGACCACAGAACCGAAGTGTCCAGAAGAAGGAAGGAAGAAACGCCAAAGCCTGTAATCTCCCTTGAGTTAGAAAAAGGCTTCAGGAACAAAAAAGCTAAGAACTCATAATATCTGATCGAAGACGTGGTCCGGCCCTTCTATTTATCCCCCGCCCGCTGTGTGCTAAGGGATTTACAGACATTAGCTCTTTGTAACTTACTTGTGCCTCGTCACAACCTATCTGAGTCGGATGATAATACCAATGAGGAGGACGCGACGGCAGAGCAGGACTTCAAACTCGTGTCCGCCAAACTGAGCAGGGTGGAGCGTGATGATCCTGGCGGTCGTGGCGGTCGTGATGGTGTGAGCAGTGGGTTATTAGTGGTCGTAGTGGGGGTACCGGTGTGGTACAGACGGATAATGGCGGTGGTGGTAGGCATTCTAATTATAATGGTGGTGATGGTGATGATACTCTTCGTGATGGTGATGATGCTCTTCGTGATGGTGACAGCGGCCACTTTCGTGCTGCCGGAGTCGTTGGTGTCGGTAATGGTGACGGCAATCGTGGTCGTGGTGGTCCTGGTGATGTTGGTGACGGACAAGGGTAGAGATTGGGGTAGAATAAAACACAAAGGCTTAGCCCTGCTGCTGGACCTACGAGGAAGCTGCCAGGAAAGAGGAGCATTGGAACAAGGGAAGCTGCTGAGAACCTTCCAGCATCCGCTGCATTCCTAAGTAATGATTAGGACCAGGGCAAGACCGAGAGTAAAGCCCGAGAAAATCACACCGGCTCCAGGGCTTTCACCGACAACGTCTTCGTTGATTGCTCTCTCTCTACTCCAAAGAAGAACCACCTCACCTTCTGCCCCACCCAATAAAACGGCTCGGTAAATATAATTACTTGCAGCATCTAATCAATAGCAGATTGCTCCTGGCCCCTGCTTGTTCAATATCAGTGTCTGGGATCACAGAATCTTGATACTTCCCTCAAGATGCCAATTTCTGCTTGATGTTAGATAAACCACATCTATCCACCCCATCCGCTAATGAGATTTTATTGTGTCATTAATAATATACATCTTAAAAATATGTTGTCGACTAATGCGACATGAAATATGAGGTTGCAAATATTCTACACTTCCCAGTCCCAGGACTCCCGATTGCCGATTGAACAACCCGAATCAATGTTGCGTTAAGCAATCTCAGAAAGTGATTATGGAATTGGAGAGACACCGAATGGGTAGGCGAAGAGAAACTATATTCCCATTGATTTTTCGAAAGGAGAGAGAATGAATTAGAAAGCAGTCTCCATTCATATTAAGAGGTCCGTTAGCGGAACTTAGCTTGTACCAATTGTCACCCCCGAAGTAGGTTAGCTCTTTGCCCTGAGTTTGGGTCACGAGTTCCAAAGGAGCCCAGGGTTGTGAGGTCTGCTTGACTCTCCTAACATATGAAAACCAGAGCTCAGACTTTTCCATGAAGAAGAGGTGAGCTACACTCATTAGAAACACATTGCCAATAGGGGCGCCTGGAAGGCTCAGTCGATGAAGCGTCCGACTCTTGGTTTCTGTTCAGGTCGTGATCTCGCGGTTTGTGAGTCCGAGTCCCCCATTGGTCTCTGTGCCTATGGCAGAGCCTGCTTGGGATTCTCTTTCTCCCTCTTTCTCTGCACCTCCCTGCTCGAGTTTTCTCTCAGTCTTTCTCCCTCTCTCAGGGTAAATAAATACATTGTAGAAATAAAAAAAAATAAAATAAAGAAACACATTGCCAATAGCATGCGGCCTGGATGTCTGCGGTTGATGTTCATGTGTCCACGAAAAAAGCACGGGGTCAACAGCCCAATTCTGAGAGGAGCTGTCACAGTGTAAAATCCCAGGACGGAAAGCCCCAGGATGTCACATGTCCCCACAAAACCAAAACCACTGGAAGGAAATTCCGGCGACGGGAGAGGTGCTATGGACTAATTAACAGGCCCACGTCTCGATCTGGAAAATCACGTTCATTCTAACTCCCTCACTCTTGTGTTCATCACGTAAGGAACGTGGCCCACTCTCCTTTACTTCCTTGTTAGGAGCACCCTTTCATTTTGGAACCAGGAGACTGTGAGTTCCATCTTTGCACGGTGTGTGGCTCTTGAATGTATGACAGCCCGAGTCCGCGTGAGGAGGTTGTCCGTAAATATTTTGGTAGCAATTTACCCTGGTATGCTACTGCTTAGCGCTGTCATCATTTAATTAGTAACGTAATAAATAGCGAGTTTCATAGGCAAAGGGAATCTGTACGTTGGAATACCATATACACTATGAGGGAAGGAACGTCCTTTGCAAGCTAGCACGGGTGTATTTGGGGTCCTTGCTTACAGGGCGATTTGTCCCCCGGCCAGCATGCCTGCGTGTTCTGAGGCTGAGTGTTTGGATCTGTGAGTTTCTATACAGCTTTAGCTGAGTGAGTATACACACACACACACACACACACACACACACACACACACACACACTGAGTATTCAAGCATCTTAAGCTGCACGATCTCTATCCGCACCACTTTATACACAGTTGTGGATAGATATGTGCGTTTCATCTAAAGGACTGCGACATATGTGACATAGAAGTGTATATTCTACGGATTCTCTATTCAGCCTCTGATAGAAACTATGGTTATGTCTATACGGAGTCAAAGAGACCAAACAGCTGTTCAACTTCACCCAAACAGGCCTCTCTATGTGAGCAAAGCCTGGATGTACCTCCTTCTCATTCTTTCTCTCTTCTGCCGGTTCCCTGACCCACACTCTCTCTCTCTCTTTAAAAAATAAAAATGGAAAAATATTTTATCCTTACCTACCCATTGGCTTCAAATTTCATAATCATCTTCTGAGAGTACTTAATCTAACACCGACTGAGGTCTAAGGGTTCCTCTGAGTTTGAATTTCTATGATTCTCGAATGTTCTATTTTGAAAATTCTTGAAGATTCCATGTTAATAATTCCCAAATGGGTAGGGCCATCCTCTAACTCCTTCTCCTAAACGTATATGGCTTCCTTTAACCTTTTTCAAAGTCTTTTCCTACTGACTCTATTATTTGACCCTAGAAACGACCATGGTGGACTGGCAGATAAAATTTTAAACGAAAGCCATTCTTCTCAGGATGTGGCAGAAAGGTGAATGGCGTGTGTAAGCTGCTCCCTTTGTGTAACAAAGGGAAGGCACAAGACCCCGTGTTTGTATTTACATCTGCGCAAAGGAAACCTTTTAGGGTCGTATGGTAATTAAGCAGGAGTTTGGAGCAAGACTTTCCACCGAATATATTGCTGGATTTTTGAGCCGTGTCAAAAAACGAATCTCAGAACATTTAAAAACAGTAACAAAAAAATCTCACTGGCTTGGGTTGTTCAATTGACCTTTGGGGGTTGTTATGACCATACGGAATATTTTCTGTCAAAAATGGGCAAAATCTCTAACCAAAGGGTCAGCGTGTTCGGCGTTCTGGGCCGAACTCGCAGACGCACTGGACGTTACGGTGCCCGGTTGGCTTGCAGTTGGGTAGACACAGCCCAAAAGAAACCGGAAAGAGATCGCCTGAGACAGTGTGTGTGTGTGTAAGTCTGCAGGGGTGGGAGAAGGTGGGGTGTGTGTTAAGGAAACTACAGGATGCCTGACTCTAAAAACAGTACTTCCGAGGTAAAAGATTCAAGAAACCAAAGCGAGGCGCTAATGGGAGAGATGCTCAGGGGGTATCTGTTTTCTCGTTACCTTCGATTCCAATCAAATATTGGGATCATGAGGGCTCTCTCTCAACCAGAAGGCAAATTGTCCTTGCCACCCTACAAGATGACGTGGGCCCCTGTTGCCCGTCTCCGAGAGGGGGTGCTTGCCAAAGTCACAGTAGTGGAAATCAAGGATCTTTCCGAACTCCAGCTGCGGACCAAGCAGCGGCGAACCCAAGACAGACATTTCCTCTGCCCGTTTGTTTTCCATTTCTCTACATTCATTCCAAACACTGTCGTCGAGTCTCCCTTATGTCTTCACGAATCCCAGCTTGGACGAGACACCGGATTACCGAAGCCATACAGCCTACAACCAGCGTTTCTCTCTCTCTCCCAAAGCAAAGGCTCGAGAATGTGTCTCAGTTTGTCTACAGACAGCACTGTGATCGATCCACTTTATTTCTGATGGCCGCAATAAACACCTTCGCAAAGAAGGGGGAGGTGGAGAAAATGCAACCCAAACAGTGGATCCATCGTCTGGAGACGGTATTTATGTGTAAGCGATACTTACAAGTCTAAGCTGGGTAACTCAATAGTAAAATGGGCAGGTTTTAGGGCCGCTGACATTAAGAAAATAACACTAATACAAGACACATGTGGGTGCTCGCCGGGACGCATCCCCAGAGCTCCTGGGCAGCCCAAACTGGGGCTCAAAACGGAGAACTCAACCCCAGCTCACAACCTTTGCGGCGATCCCCGGTCAGAAGACAGTAATGTAATTTTCTGCCAAGTGGGAGAATCCTCGTGTTACCAATGACACCTCAGGAAGCTTTGTTTTGTTCTATCAGACCATGGGATCATTGGCCCTTAAAGTTCTGAGATCGTCATGTTTTGCCTGGCCCTTTGTTTAGAGGAGTATCCCAGAGAGGTTAAGTGACCTGCCCAAGGTCGCACAGTGAATCCATAGCAGAACCAAGATCAGGACCCAGATACTAAGAACTGCTTTGTGCTCCGTGTTGCCAAAGAAATAAGATGGACCACACATACTCGGTTTGGGTACCATTTTGATTCTGGGAGATTGTTATGATAGTATATTCGTGTGTCAAAGCACGGCTCAATCAACCAAGAACACATAGAAAAACAATATGTTGTTTTTATACCCCGACTGACTGGCTCAGTCAGTTAAGCATCCGACTCTTGGTTTCGGCTCAGGTCATGATCTCGCCGTTTGTGAGTTCAAGCCCCACATTGGGCTCTGCCTTGACTTTGTGGAGTCTGCTTGGGATTCTCTCTTTCTCTCTCTCTCTCTCTCTCTGCCCCTCCCCCACTCACACGTGCACACGTTCTCTCTCAACATCAATGAATAGAAACTTAAAAAATATGTATTATATGGGGTTACCCAGCATGTGATTTGCTGCCTCCATTTTGAAGTCTTTTCTCTTTATTTTGCTCATTTTGGAGGGTCTTAGTTTGAAGGTGGCCAGTCATAGAGACTCTTTCCAGCCACCCAATCCCAGCTTGCCTAACCTCTGCCCTTCTCAGTCTCCTCTTTCTACCAGACTCCTTGTTTGTTTCCTTTGCTGAAATTATCTTATTTGTTCATCTGTACGTATGTATTCTGCCGTGCAAGCCACCCCCCACCCTAGCGACTCCCCTCTACCAGACTGGAAGGCCTTTGAAGACAGATGTATGTATATCTTCTGCCGTGCTTAGGAGTGTATCTTACCCACGTTGGTTCTAAAATGTAATTGAGACAGGCACAAAGATCAAGAGCTTTTGGAGCCCGTCCAAAAATAAAAGTCAACCCAGGCATGCGTTTAAAGAAAGAGTTCGCACTGCAACTAGTTAATATATTTTGGTCGCTCCTTTTTTTTTTTTTTTTTCCTGGACTTGAACTTGGGCACAGCCAAAACACTGTGTGGAACGAAGCTATCTTGGACCAAGTTCTTGTTTGTGTCTCCTGAACAGCTACTCCCAGCTGGCTTTATTTAAGTAGGATAAAATTTCATCACGATCTTCAGTGAACGTGATGAGAGATCGCTTCATCTATTGTCTCGGGGCGGGCGCTCAGAGGTCCCTTAGTCCAAGGAGGGACATAAGACATTGAGGGACCCACCACCCAGTGGAGGGACCCTCTCACCCAGCGGAGAGCCCCACCCTGCAGCAGCCCGGACACAGTGTTGACCATGATGGCCGGCGGAGAGCGGTGAGCGGTATCTTTGTCATCACGCGGACCTGAGTTCCAATCATAGCTCTCTTATTCATAGGCCAGATATCCTTGGGCCACGGGCCCTCAGTTTCCTCATCGATAAATGGGAATAATGCATCACTTGCATGGTTGATCAAACGGGTAAATATCTACGAAGTGCCTCGAACAAAGTAGCCGCTTGACAAAAGATAGTTGTTACTTCTCTTGTTACTGCTGTTACTTCTCTTCACTGTCCCTTGTATTTAAGACCCAAGCCTGCCTCTCTGCCTACAGGCCCCGTACAGCCCAAGCTCCGTCCAACCTCAGGGCTTTTGCACCTGCTACGCTTCCACTTGGAACCCTACTCCCACCCCCAAAGCCTGTGGCACGACTGGTTCTTCGTTTGTCATCTCAACGTGTCGACTCAAATGCCGCTTCTCAGAGAGGTCTCCCTGACGGCCCAGTCAGAAGGAACCCCACGCTGGGTCCTTTCCATTCAACGCCCATTTCACATTCTTTACACACTCCCCATCCTCTGAGATTGTCCTATTTATTTACTCCCCACCGGCACCTACAGTCTGTGAATGCCCTGAGGGGCGGGACCCCACGTTCTTTTCTCACTGCTGCCTCGCAAGCACCCGACACATAGTAGGTGCCCAATAAATGCTTGCTGAAACCCCGCCCCCCCCCGAAAGGCCAATAAGATCTGAGAGCGGGTCCACCTATATGGTTTGCAGAGTCCAGTGAAAAGTGAAATGCCGCATCTCTTATATAAAAGCATTAAGAATTTCAAACAGGGACAGCAGAGCGTTACAGCTGAGTCCGGAACTCTCCTGGACGACTGCACAGGCCGCACACCCGAGACGCTGGCCCTGCCCAGAAGGCCATGGTAAACAGCTGGAGAGGCTCTTTACTGATGGGCAAGGCCTCTGGAGAGTTCTCAGATCACACCATGCAGCCGGCCCTGCAGACAAAGTCCAGGCCTGGCCTCTTTCTCCAGTGATTCCCCTGCTGGCTATTCCTCCTTATTCTGGAAGGCCAATTCTCAGTGGGTCTCACTCCTGCTCCCAGGCCAACTCTTTGGGGGGTTTTACTTCAGCGCAGAGTCACATAATGAGGAACCTGGGAAGGGCAACAAGTTGAGAGAATCCTCGCACCAAGAGAACAGCTCTGAAATCACTGGCCTGGCAGAGAATGAGGGAAGCCTGGGAGCAGGGCTGCCACGTACAGCTGTGCAGGTTGCTCACTGCACAAGGCCCTTCCGAGGAGGCAGGGCGGTAAGAACTAAAACCCAGCCTGTTGCCCAGCAGGGTACCTTGTGCGGGACTACCTCCACCCAGAGGGAAGGGCACCGTTGTCTTTGCATAAAGACCCTGTCCACTTGAGCCGCATGCCTGCCTAGAGGGGGTGTCCTTTTCTCATTTGCTCAAAACCGTAAAGTTGAGCAACATCCCTGCCCAAGACTAGACAAAGGAAGCTTTTGGAGCAGCTGAAAGAATTTAAGAGTGTAACCAAAAACAAAACAACCGCCCCTCCCCAACTACATCCTCTTCTATTCCTAATTAGAGTGGCCTGCACAGTGCCCAGAGGCGAGTGGAGGCATAAATATGGAGGTCATCAGCAAAATGAGCATATGTTGACCATCGGCATAGAAGTGCAGTTGGTAAAGGAGTGGACAAGAGACCTTCCCCCTGCCGGCCCACGAGACACAGTGCGTGTTCCTTGGGAGCTGGCCCGGGCCCCAGGGGTGGCGATTTGCTGGGGTGTGCTTGGAGGCGGGGTTAGGAGGAAGAAGGAGAGAGAGAGAGCACCGATTGAGATGGAGGGCCGACTTGCTGGGCTGTCGGCAAGGCCGGAGCCAGGACCCGGTTCCCACTGGCGCTTGCCTCTATGTGGCTTCGAAGGATTCTTTAAGCCCCAGAGCGCTTGCTGGAAGAAATCTGTGCTCTCGTCTTGCCCGGGACCCTCCTGGGACTAGGCGCAAAGAGAAAGAGGTCCTCGCTCTCTCCCTTCTGGAAGCCTGGCAGTCAGTATGGCTGCTGGTGCCCGGAGGGGCGGGGGGCACTTCTCAGGGACTTGCGGGATCCCAGGCACCAAAAGGGCATGTCTGACCCCCCACGGGGGGCCTCGGTGACTCCCATTCAGCGCTCTTTCTTTAACTGCCTTGAAAAAAAATAAATCCCTGGTTTTTTAACGTGACTACTCAGATGGCCAGAGCTGTGGGAGAAGCCATGTGGACTTTTGTAGTTGATCTGATTTTTACGCGTCTGGTTCTACCAGCTTACAGGTGGGCGCAGAGGTGATGCGGGAACGGGGGCGGGTGCCCGTGCTTGGGTAGGTACCTTGCATGCGGCATGGCCGGGTGGGAAGCGAACCCTTCTTTTTCACAGATATGGAAACGGAGGCCCAGAAAGGGAACACGTATCAGGTGCCCGCTCTCCGGTGGGCAATATGATCAGTTGCTTGTCGCGTGAGTTAAACAGCCTTGGGAGGGGGAGGGTGATTGATTCCCATCTTACGGACGAGGAAGCTGGAATGCTGAGTGGCCCGTGCGCATAACCAAGAAGCGGTGCTTCCTGGGATCCCAACCCAAGGACCGGATTCCATTGTATCCGCCTCCCCCTCCACGTGAGGGTGTCCTCAAGTGGACGTTCTGGGCTAATCCACTGAGGTCCAGGGTCCACGCTGAAGCATAGGGGCCCTTCCCCTGCTCTGGATAGGAGTGGAAGTGGAAAAGAGGTTCTTCGTTTGCATGTTTCCAAAGTCAAGTGGAGGAACATCACAGCTACCATCTGGGTGAGAAGAGCTCCCCCCACCCCCCGCCGCGCCATCCACGGCGACGGGAACTGGACGAAGCCACTGAGTCAATGGCAGACACACTCCCCGCTCGCTCTGAACCCACACACGCCCCGAGCCATGAGATTTATAGCTGCCAGGGGCTTCGCCTTGGACAGAAACCAGCCCAGCGTCGTGATCCAGGCCTCAAAAGCTAAACCCTCAGATGGGGAAAACATCCTGCCCTTTACAAGTCCGTTCCTCCTCTCGGTTTTTATTAACCAGAAGGCTGAGATCTGAATACGGGCTTGCAATTCCAGTCACCAGCTGGTGGTATCACAGAGCAAAGCCCTGTCTCCTGGAACCAGCCTGAAGACCACACCAAGCCACCAGATGGGCAGTAAAATCTTTTAAGCAGCTGCTGTCTACGGTGACGCTACTTACTACTGGAATTGTACGTTTATTTTATAGGGATCGTGGGCACGCCGAGCCCTTCGGACAGAAGACGGAAAACACCGTGTTACGAAGTGTGGTTCATCGTTCCAGCGTCTTGGGGTTGTGACTGCTTCTCGGAGCTTAGTCTGGGGGACCCTAGGCTCTTCTACAGTCCGGGGCCAGAACGTGGAACCCTTACCAGCAAGAGAGAATGAGATAACAATGACCACATCCACTGATTGGACACTTGCCACGTATTTTTCGGGCATTATCTCTTTTAATCCTCATGGCGGCCCCATTAAGTAAAGCACTCCTGGGGCGCCTGGGTGGCTCAGTCGGTTGAGCGTCCGACTTCGGCTCAGGTCATGATCTCACACGGTTCTCGAGTTCAAGTGCCGCATCGGGCTCTGTGCTGACAGTTCAGAGCCTGGAGTTTGTTTCGGATTCTGTGGCTCCCTCTCTCTCTGCCCCTCCCCTGCTTGCGCTCTGTCTCGCTCGCTCTCTCTCAAAAATCAACATGAAAAGAAATAAAAATTTTAAAGAAGTGAGGCACTCCTATTTGAGCCTTTCCATAGATGGGTACTTTGAGGCAGACAGGTTAAGGATTTGCCCAGAAGTACACAGCTGGAAAGCAGTAGAGATGGGATTCAGACCAAGGTCCCCCTTCATGGTAAAGACTAGGCCCTCACTCGTGGGGATATCCTTCCTATGGAGTGACTCCCCTCCGCCTCTCGAACAAAAGATCATGTGGAAATGAGCAACCTCAGGGGGAAGAAAGAGCCCGGGGCCTCCCGCGGCCTCTTCCTCTGCAGTCAGTGTGCTGCGTCAGTTTCCCCAATTGTACGGCAAGAATGGCAAGAGTCTCCCTTGATGGCACGGTGTTGAAAAGTAACAAGATAAAGAATGCGGAATGCTCAACATAGCGCGTGGGGGATAGTAAGTATCCAATAAATGTTGGCTATTCTCCTTCTCTTTTTTTTTTTTTTTAACGTTTATTTATTTTTGAGACAGAGAGAGACAGAGCATGAACGGGGGAGGGCCATAGAGAGAGGGAGACACAGAATCTCAAACAGGCTCCAGGCTCTGAGCTGTCAGCACAGAGCCCGACGCGGGGCTCGAACTCACGGACTGCAAGAACGTGACCTGAGCCGAAGTTAGACACTCAACCGACTGAGCCACCCAGGCGCCCCTCTCCTTCTCTGTCTTATTGTGATTATAACGTGGAGGGTCCACAGGGGCCCCGGTCCTGTTCCCTTAAGACCATTTCAGGGCACGCACCATGCGTGTCCTCAGAAGAAAGATCTCTGGGAAAATTCTGCCTGGCTGTGTTTTGAGAAGCCAGACTAGTCCCTTCTTTCTTTCGCCATCATTCGTGGAAAGTTCTTAACATTCAAACCAGACCCCATTTAACCTTTCGTCCAACATCGTTTTACCCACTTCAAACCCTTTGGCGCTCGGAGGTCTGGCTTCCTTCAGGCTCAGGCTGTAAATGTTTGACTTTGATTTGAGATACATGACAATAAATTAGGGGACATTTATCAAAGCTGCTTTTTGCATAAATTACTGCATTATACAAATACACTTAGCAGGATCCTGCTTCTTTGATGTTGGGAGCAGAGATTTATGTGCGATGGAGTTTTTATTTATCTGCCCTGTTCACCTCTACAAGAGCTGGACATAGTCCTCAATTCAGGTAGATAAAGGGACACATGCATCACACTTGACCAGGCTCCTGAATTTCTGAATTTAGCTTAACCGAACGCATTCCATGGGAGTCAAGATCTGGGTGACCCGGTAGAATGGGGCCAAGCATTTTAAATTTCACTGGCCATTAAAAATGTTCATGCCCTCCCTCAGGTGACTACCCTATGTTGCCATTCTCTCCTTTTTGAAGGAAGAACGTTTTTAAAAGAAAATTGTCGCTATTCTCTTACGAGAGGTGATGCCATTGTCAGAGCGCAGGATCACGGTAGGGAGATGAGGTTCAAGTTCCAGCTCAGGTGAGTTAGCAAAGTCTGGGTGGAGCAGGACAGCCCCTTTAGAGTGGTTGCGGCCCATTGTCAGACAGGGGGCTCGAGGGCTGTCCCTAGTCGAGTTCTAGAATATTCTGCAGGTAACCCTCTACCCCAATAAGAAGACAGGCAAAGAGGGAGAGAGAGCTGGGGCAGGAAAGCCATGAGTGTGGCCCTGTCAGGGCAGGAGGCTCCCAGGCTCTTAGTTATGGTGCGTGGGGGCATGGCCTGCAGGAACGGGTTGTACCAGCTGCCAGGAATGGGAAACGGCAGGTCTACTGCTGAGACAGTCCTGTGGGGGAGCAACCTGGAAATCGGGGACGAGGCAGCTCTCCCACTCAGCAGTGGAAAGTTCACCTCCACCCTTCCCTCAAGCCCTCAAGGAACATATCCCCCACCTCCTCATTTACATCTTACATCTTACATCTTCATTCTCAGGGCGGCCACTCATGGTCCCTGAAGCCCCTGCCAAGTCTCGACAGAGTAAGAAAAAGGCACAACTTAGGGGCGGATTTGGCGGAGTGAAAACGAAAGGATATGGCACTTCCATTGCCAAGTGAGTGGGACACGGGAGGCAGAAACATTTAGGTACAATAAAGATAATATAGTAGTGTTTGCATTTGCCTAACACCTGTTCTGCCCAAGCACTAATGTGCTACGTCACCTCACCGTCCCCACAACCTGAGCCCCATTTCGCTGAGGAGCAGATCTAGGTTCTGAGTGACCGCCTGGCTTTTCCTAGGTCACCCAGCTCACAAACTGTTGGAGCAGAACATGAACCCAGTCCGACTTGCATAGGATTCCTGCTGCCTAAGTGCCAACAGGGCTAGAGAGGGGTGTGAGCACTGTATTAGCATCAGCCAATGTGAGGAGGCCTCTGCAGTAAACCGAGCCTAGGAGCCTCCCCCCTCCCCCCCCCCCCCCAGATCTCTGCAGGGTCACAACCCTTAGGACGAGAGATGGCAGAGGTAGGCGGTCCATTCAGGAAGGCCTTGAACCTGAACGTCAAAGAGCCTGTGAACGTTCACGAGTGCCAGAGGGCCAGAGCAAGAGGAGTCCAAGACCTTGACTCCATACCTCTCTGCAGGTGGCACTCAAATGGCCTCCCTGCAAAGATCTCTGTCTACGCAGTGCCCCACGTGCGGACCAGACAGGGACACAGATCCGGAAAGGCCCTTCCCGTGTGTCCAGGAATCTCCCCAGCCTTGGCTGTTCCCATTAAGCCCACGGCTCCACACTCCTTCATCCAACTGCAAACGCCTCACGTGGAAGGTGCTCAGCTCAAGGTCATGGCTGAAACTTCAAGACCTTGAGCAGAAATAACCTCCAATCCCCGTACACGACATGATTGGTGAATTTTAGAATTCTACCCTTCCCCAGAGTAACTGACGATCTGGCCTTGGGCCATGTACCTACTTGCCTGCACACTCCCGTCCACATCTAGAGATTTTGAACTTTACCGCATTTCTACAGGGCTATTGTAAACATTAAAAGAGCTCCTGGCACAAAGGGAGCCTGGCACACTGTTTGCATACAAGCCGGTGCTCGAGTTAAGCTAACCCAGATTCTTCCAAAGCCCATCCAACTGGTACGTATGGGATCGTTTTGTGATGACGAGTTTGTTTATAACGATGAACGGCTAAGTAGACTTTCATTTTAGATTTGTAATTTTAGATTTATTTAGTTACGCCGAAGGTAGTATGGAGTGCTTGCATACTCTGCACCCACTTTCTGCCATTACTAACATCTCAACGTGAGTGTCGTTCATTTGGCATAACGAACCAACGTCGATACGTTATCACCGAGTTCGTTTTGTTCGGATTTTCTCACTGTTTCCCTAATGTCCTTGTTCTGTTCCAGGATCCCAGCCGGTACCACCTTACGTTTAACAGTGAGGTCTCCTTAGTCTCTTCTTGGCTGGGACAGGTAGCCAGAATTTCTTTATTTTTGAAGACACTGGTAGGGTCGAGCAGTACCGATCCGGTATTTTGCAGAACGTCCCTCAGCTGCGATTTTGCTGGTGTGTTCCTCATCCTTAGACTGAAGTAACGTGTTTGGGAAAGGAAGACCACGGAGGGAGAGAGACCTTCTCATCCCGTCAGAACAAAGGTACATGCTGTCGACATGACTTCTCACTATAGGTCTCGGCGTTGGCCACCTGGCTTGAGGTAGTGTTTGTCAGGTTTTTCCACTGTCAAGCTCTTGTTTCTTGTTTCCTTTTCCACACTGTCCTCTTTGGAAGAAAGTTACTATGGGCAGCCACACTTAAGGAATGGAGAATTATGCCCCTTCTCCTTGAGGACAGAGTATCTCCATAAATTATTTTGAATTCTTCTGCACAGAAGATTGGTCTCTTCTCCCCGGTGGATTTACTTATTCCGCCATTGATCTGCACCTGCACGGACGCATGGCTATCTGTCTCCCACTTTGAGTTAGAATCCAATGCAACATTATTTGGTTGCTCAAATGGCTCTAGCGCCGGCCTCTGGAAATTCTCTCTGTTGGATCCCATATCACTTTGGCATAGTCCTATCATTATGGGTTTGGTTTTTCTGGTCACGCTTTTGTCTTTGTTTTCAACACTTTCTTCCTTTCTGGCACTGCAATGGCTCCAGGCTCGTCTCATGTATCCGACGCCCCAGTCCTGGAGTGTTAGAGTCAGCCATTTCTCTCAGCCCTGGTTCCTTTCACTGGGGAATAACATGAGAAACCAAGATCTGGACACTACCTACGGATGTTACAACTGGGACATGTCTCTGTGCTCTCAGCTGGTGGAACCAGGAGACGCGTGTGTGTGTACTAACCCATGCATATCCACATATGCATTAAGACATCTACATGTAACTACATCTGTGTTGAGCTGCATCTGAGTTCCTTCAATATCTCCAACCCTAACCCGTTACCCCCCGACTCGTTCCAGCCGCCTCGCCTCGCTTATCCACAACCCACTCCAACGGTGGGAGACCTGACTCATGCCGCCTGCCATCCATATACTTAATCATTCCGTATGACAGTGTAGGTCCGTAGTGGTTTCAGAATCGTTAACCCATGCCTTTGCGGGAAACAACTCTATCAGCCAGAGTAGAATGCTGATGGATGCTTCCGTGACCAGTGGTCTTGCGATTTCATTCATTCCCAAAGTTGCTTAGGTCAGCCACCTTATTCCCCCAATCCTTTCAATGAGATCGTTTTGTACATATCTAATACGGTGGTAATATTTGTAAATATATTCGTAAGAGTTTGTGTCTTGGGATCCCTCAACCTCCTAAAGTACTTTTTAAAATTTGTGTACTTTACGGTTTCATCTTTGTGCTGTAAAGTTCTGTGGGTTTTGACAAATGCATAACATCTTGTATTCACTATCACGGTAGCAAACAGAGTAGTTTTCACTCACCTAAAATATCGACTGTACTCCACTGTTCAACCCTCCCCCTGACCCTGCCTCGAACCCCTGGCAATCACTGATCTATTTTTTTAAATAAATGTTTATTAATTTTCAAAGGCATGTGTATTTCTCTTTTTTAGTTTTGAATGTTTATTTTTGAGAGACAGAGAAAGAGAGAGAGAGACAGAGACAGAACATGAGCAGGGGAGGGGCAGAGAGAGAGGAAGACACAGAATATGAAGCAGGCTCCAGGCTCTGGGCTGTCAGCACAGAGCCTGACACGGGGCTTGAACTCACAAATGGCAAGATCATGACCCAAGCCCGAGTCTGCCACTTAACTGAATGAGCCATCCAGGGGCCCCATAATTTTTTTTTTTTAACATTTATTCATTTTTGAGAGACAGAACGAGACAAAGCGTGAGCGGAGGAGGGGCAGAGAGAGAGAGCGGGAGACACAGAATCCGAAGCAGGCTCCAGGCCCCGAGCTGTCAGCATGGGGCCCGACATGGGGCTCGAACCCACTAAACGTGAGACCATGACCTGAGCCGAAGTCGGACGCTCAACCGACCGAGCCACCCAGGCGCCCCTGGGGCTTATTTCTTTTTACTGCTGAATACTATTCCATTGTGTGGAGATACCACTGTTTGTTTATTCATTCCCTTGGTGATGGACATCCTGCGGCTTCCAGTGTTTGCTGACCATGACCACAGCTGCCAGAAACAAAGCTGCAGGTTTCCGTGTAGCTGTGCTTCCACATCAGTTGGGCAGATACCTAGTGGTTCTGCTGATGCGCCATGTGGTGAAAACACATCTGGTTTTGTAAGAAACTACCCACCTTCTGAAGCAATGGTAGCATTTCGCATGCCCAGCGGCCAAGAACGCGACTTCCGGTCACCGCGCATCCATCTGGCTGTTGGTATTGTCCATGGTTTTTAGACTTTAGTTACGCAGAGTAGGGTGGTATCTCATCGTCATTTTAATTTGTGATTCCTCAATAACAGATGATGTTGAGCATCTTTGCCTATCTTTTTGGGGGAGTGGCTGTTCGAATCTTTTGCTCACGTGTCAATAGGGTGATGTGTGTTTTCTTCTTGGATTTTCAGAGTTTTTGTATGTCTTTTGTGTGTCTTGGCATACTTCCTGGGGCAACGTGGGTAGAGTTCCAATGCCCCAACTTCACACACGTAGGCTCAGAGAAGGAGGGCAGGACAATCCCCCGGTTGTGACCGGAAGATACTTAGCTGCCTCTCCAGGAGCCATGACTGGGTCTGAAAGAGCTCAGCCAGGCTGAGCCCACCCACTTGTTGATGTCCCTGGGCCCCCCCAGCAAACGCTGCATGTACCTCAGAAGATCAGGTATGGGGGGACCTCCCCTCCCCCCCACTCCAGAGCTGAATTAGGACAATTTCAGAGCAACCCGTCCAAACGCTAATGTTTTCAGCTGCAAGGATCCTTGAAGAGCCTTTGGCTCATTTTATACGTGAGTCGATGAGGTTCAGATCACAGGCGTCACTAGGTGTTCCACCAGGAAAGGGTTAAACAGGGTGTGATACACTCGGATTAAACACAGCTAAACTTCTTAATTCCTTGCTACTCAAAATGCAACAACATCAGCATCACACGGGCATACTCTCCAAGCCCAGCAAGCGGTTCAGAAGGTACATTTTCGCAAGATCTTCCCAAGTCGATGGAGATGTTCGTCAAAGTTTAGGAACACGGACTTCAGGCGGTAATTTATCAAATCAGTTCTGAGCAGCTCCTGTGTGGCAGACACCGCCCGAAGCACTGAGCATCCATCACAGAACCGATAGCACCGGCTCTCAAGGAGTTAGTCTTGAGCGGACACTCACATCCTCAAACTGCCGTAGGAGTAATTGGCTGTCGAACTACGACTGTGACTTATGCCGTAAAGAAAGAGTGTATTTGAGGATCGGAGACCTGAAAGGTTGGGGCAGGATTGGGCTGGGGTGAAGGCAACACAGACGCTGAGGACCACAAGGAAGAGAATGAAGCTGACAAGGACCCCGAACTTTCTGGATGTAGGCATCCCGCGGAGCATTTCCGGGGACTGACGTTCTGCGAAATGCTGCCCTGGACGTCATGCGACCCACCCGGGACCCAACAGCATGCTGGAGCGGGAGACCCAGTGTGGCTCTCCTGCTTCTCCAGGCTAAGCCCTGTCCACCACCCCGTGCCACCCTGTCCTGGTCACCGGGAGTCCCCCAGGATGACACAGAGAACGGAGGCTCTGGGCATCCGGTTGGCCGCCAGCCAGGCTGGACACACATGCAAGTTATTTTCATGGGGCAGCAAATTCTGGAAAATATGTGGTTTAGAAGCAACATAATTATGATCCTCTAAAATTAGGCTCATAGTCTAAACAACCCCAAGTCTTCCTTCTGCAAGAAAACAAACAATCCCAGGCAGGAAGCCTGCAGCGATGTGTGCTGCATTGGCCAACAGGCCTGCCGGTCTCCCCGCTGAGCTAAAAAGGCAAACAGCATGCAAAAATGTAAATATTATATTATTTTTCAAATACCACCTATTCCATTGTCACCCCAGCTGGCTCCGCCTGTCCACCTCGGCGCCCTCTGGGCACCCCGCCCCTCCCTCCACTCTTTGGCCGCCAAATACGTCGATGTAGTTTTTCAGGAGCCATTATCTAAACTATTGATGTAATAAGGCCCCGGTAGATGAAATTCACTTAATAACTCACGCTTCGTTATTTATTGTGAACCTGTGTGCATTCTCCTTGATTCCATTTTCCAGCGAAATATAAGTGCAGCTTTCATCGTGAGCGCCTGAATTTATGGCAAACAGACCAAGTGACATTAAGAAAGCCACACAATCCCTTCATTCAGTCTTTAATAAGGAAGCCAAGGAAAAATTATCCTAGCTGGTTTGCGGGTGACAGCACAAGAACTTTCTGGAGTCAGAAAGTTAGCACCGCGCCTCCTGTCAGCCCATTAAAAAGCAGAGCTGGCATGATATTAGAACCATGTGTGAGAAGGAATTTCTCCTCTGGTAAGACATTCCAAATACTGTCTCCGAGCCAAAGACTTTGGTGTTAGACTAATTTAAGCAGCATGTTGAAATCAGCGCTCAGGACTTTGATCATAAGGAGATCGTTTGTTACAAATTGAACTAACCCAGTCTCTATTTCTGGCGGATCAGAACTCTGGATTTGTTGAATTAAATGCCTCATTTAGTACCGTTTGCACATGAAAAGGAATACTGAACTCAGGAATCTGATAGTGAATTTTTCACCTAACCAACAGGTCTACTTTTTTATTACTTTTAAACCTAATCCATACTCGGTCCACACTGTTCCTAATAACCCCAGGGCCGTACAGAGTGAAGTTTTAAATCAACTCTCATGTTATTGGGGGTTGCGGGGGGTTGAAGGGCTGTGGCAGGACGGCAAGGGTTTGCTGGGCCATCCTTGAATTATCAAACCATGTAATGAAGAACATATTGGAACCCGGGACCAAAATAAAAGGAAAAAATAAAAGAGAGAGAGAGAGAGAGAGAGAGAGAGAGAAAGAAAAATGAATGAGTCCACAGTTGTTATTTACTATCTAAATAACCCAGTTTCCTTTCATGACAAATGCAGGCTGAAATAGCAAATGATTTTGCAGACCTATGATTTTTGTAACGTTGCCTGTCTGGTCCGGCAGAAACTAGAAGGGAGAGGTTAAAAGGGCACAAAATAGACCATTTCCACATATGGCTGCACTTTCTTTTCATTTTTGAAGTTATAATATCTTTAACTGTAGATAATGATATTATAAACTGTCATTTAGTGCATTTTAAGTATATTACATACATGAAACAAAGTTCTAGAAGGAGCCGCAGCTGAAAGCTTAACAAAAACATTGTGGCTCCGATCACCAAGCAGGAAGCAGGTATTGGGTTTGCTAAGAATGCTGCAGAGCAGATAATCACAAACACAGACTGTGAAGGGACTCCCCGGGCGTAAATTGTGATCCTGGCCAAGGCTGGGCAACGATGATTTAATAGTAATTAACTGTTAATTATTAACACTCAGGGGTCAGCAAGCTACTCCACGGTCCGGTTTTACTCTTACATTATTTGGTTCATCTATAACTTTGTTTCCCATAATTTACCTCCTGTTGGTAGGAGGCGGGGAGGGCCTTTGGGGACCATCTCTGGTCCAGCTATTAAAACAGCTCTGAGCTGTCCTCAACTGGGAAGAAAGAGCAAAGGAAAGGCAAAGGAAGAAGAAAACGGAAAGGAGAGGAGAGGAGGGGAGAGGAGAGGAGAGAAAGGAAAGGAAAGGAAAGGAAAGGAAAGGAAAGGAAAGGAAAGGAAAGAAAAGGGAAAAGAAAAGAGAAGAGAAGAGAAGAGAAGAGAAGAGAAGAGAAGAGAAAAGAAAAGAAAAGAAAAGAAAAGAAAAGAAAAGAAAAGAAAAGAAAGAAGAAAAGAAGAAACAGCACCTATATTCAAGGAAGATGATTTTCCTCAGCCCTGTGCACAGTGACTTCCTAAATACCGTCACCTGCAGGCTTAAAACTCCTCCCGAATGAGGATTGCCTTCATTTAAAAGGAAAATAATTAGTCAATTAATTATTTTTTTTAATGTCACTGCTATCGTGTGCCGGAAAAATCAACAGATGATTCCTTAGCTTTATTGGCATGAAGATGAGGTTGATCTCCCCCCCGCTTTGGAGGCAGAGAATGGTTACGAAACAGATAACGATAATAAATGTTTTATTGGTGAAAAAAAAAGAAAGATCAAATCTTTAATGAAATCAGGATGGGCTTGGAGATGAACTCCGTCTGAACTCCCCAGGATTCATGGAACTTCAATTAAAACAATTTCAGAAGGGCAGCTGACAGCAAGGGGCTTGGAAGTATAATTAAAATTGAGCAATATTTTAGCACCAGGTTTTCTAGCCAGATCCTAAAAAGGCGCGGTAGCCCAGGGGAGGAGGGCAGTGGGGGTGAGCAGGTCCGTGGGGAGGGGCGAGGGTTCCAGGCATCACAGGTAAGAAATCCCACAGATGCCCAAATCCCAGGCGTCAGCTAAGAGTGTGCGATTTTCAACCCGCTGTTTTCACCTCTATCCACATGATTGTAGAAAACTGGCTTCTTGGGCTGGAGACTGGTGCTTTCAATCTGCAAACAGCCTTTCGGCAAGTCAAATACAAGGACAACAGTCAGATCATGAAGGCCACGCCATGGTGTCGTTACAAGCATAGCCCGAGTGCCTGGGTTCGAATCTTGCTTCTCCTTGTACGTGCTGTGCGACCTTGGCCACGTTACTGAACCTCCCCAAGCCTCATTTTCCCAGCTTTGAAATGGGATGGTGACAGCACCGAGCTCTCATTGCTGTTGAGAGGCTTTCACAAGACATTTCATGTCAAGCAATTAACGCCGGGCCCGGCACCTAGTTAGCACCCAATAACTGTGAGCGACTGTTGTTATTTACTGGGGCCGAAAATCAGAGAAGGTGACTCCAGAAATCCAGCCTCTCCTTTTAAAAGGCAAAGCCTTCCACCAGATGTGGCCCCAGCACGAGCACAGCACAGACAAAACAGAAGAGAAATGGGGGCCTGGGAGGACCTTTGCACAGAACACACTGTGGATCCAGGAGAGGAGAGCTGGGGCTCACCTCTTACGGAGACCTGGGTGGGTGGGTGTGCAGCTGAGACTCTGGGTCAGTCTTTCTTCAGGCAAGAGTAAAAGGAAGCAAGAGAGAAGGAAAGAGGAGGTGGAAAGAAGGAAGGAGGAGAGGGAGGGAGGGAGGGAGGGGAAGGGAAGGAAGCAAAAAAGAAAGGGATGGGGAAGGGGAGGGAAGGAAGGAAGGAGGGAGCTTTGGTCTATGACACTCTCTGGCCCCAACTTGGCTTCATGGCCTTAGATCCCATGAGAGCAGTCTCCCTGCCAGACGTCTCTCTGATTTCTCTTCCTTGGCCGTCCAAGAGCTCTCTCTACCACTCTGAGAAGCCACATGAAATGTCACGGAAGGGTTTTCCATAGCATGCCCAAGGAGAAGCCATGGTCACAGACAACCAACTCCACGGGGATAGTGTGAGCAGGGTTTGCCCATGCCCCCCCCACCCCGCGCCGGGATGCCTGAGAACCACCTAGAACAGATCAACGCTCACTAATGGCCAAACCCAACAGGAAGCAACATCCTTTCTCTCTGTCCAGGCTCCGACTTCTCGTGGATCCAGACCGTGGTGTTCCGGATCCCAACGGCCTCCTGGAGAGGCCATCTCTCCACCCCACTCCCTGCATACTGAGGGCTGGGTCCTGACTCAGCAGTTTCCTGAAGTTTTATGGCTCCTTGAGGCAGGAGCTCCACGCTGGCTTTGGGGGAACTACTAGCTCATGATTTTAAGTTGTCAACTTTCTAATGGCATAGAGAATCCCAACCTGTGAGTAGTAGAAAAAAAAAAAATTAATTGCATATCCTTTGGACTGCCTTCTGTGATTTTTTTTAATAGCTGCTGCAGAATTACCGTCCAAATTTTATTGGGTCCAGGTTATTAAAATGACTTTTAATTCCCTGAGAACACGGTGATAGACAGCCGGGCAGGGAAGCTGAGGCACCGAGATGCTTTTCCTTTCTTTCTTTTTCTTTTTCTTCCCGCTCCCCCCCCCCCACCCCGTAACTTCTTGCAGATAAGCCACACGCAGATAACCAAGGATTGACTGTTTGCATTTCCAATTAAACCATTTCCTCTGGTGTTTGGCAGTTACTCCTAGACTTCTCCTGGTTTACAGTACACCGACACTCTTTTAATATTCCAAATCCATTAGACCCTTTTCTTTTCCCTCATGAACAAAGGAGAAATGTTTTTGTGCAACTTTATGGAAGCCATCAATCTCCCCGAGAGCCTGGCTACGCTCAACAGAACCCACATTATAACTTATGCAAAACAGAGGACGGGAGGCGTGGGGGGAAATCCCGCTTTTCTTTGAGCAGTAGCAACGCATTAAAGAAAACATGCACTGCCGTCGCAATTCACGTTGGTAAATGGATTTTTCCCGTCTGAAACATTGTTTTTCACTAAGAGAAGCTTTTAATCCCCTTAAGTTCCATTCTAATCTGCCTGGGAAGTGCTCGTCTCAGGAATATAACAGTGATGATATAACAGATTTAATTTATTAGAACGAGACAGCAGCCAGATAGCAGAGTGTACAAGAGGGCACGCCCGCCAGCTGCGTGGGACTGTCACTCCCAGGTGGAGAAAGCCCGGCCCGTCGCCTCACCAATCCCACCCCACCTTATCACCGCACACCCAAGTTCGGATCTCAGCTCCCTGGGCTTTCTCTGGAGCAAACGCCCCGCCTTCGTGGAGAAAGTCCTTCTCTAAAGGCCACAGGAAGGTTGAGGAAGGCAGGCCAATCCTCTGGAGAGACCGCTTACCCTGTTGGGACCAATGCCCTAAAGCTTGGCAAAGGGCCTCGGTGAGCCATTCGTCTCCCAGCGCCTAGTCTGATGGGCCGCCTTGGGCCACAGGTGGTCCCGATGAGCCAAGACTCAGAAGGACAGGAGATGCAAAGGCCGCTCTTACCACAGCCGATTCCATTCCCAAGCAAGACAGGGGGGAAAATAATAATATGGAAGTCAACAAGCCTGACTCAGTCCGAATTCTGCCGGATCCGGGAAGGCGGCAGAGAATTAATTCTGGTGGCCTGACCCGCTTCATTCTCCAACCCAGCCGGTTGAACTGGGACAGCTCAGGACATGGGACGGCCAAACCAGTACGATGGCCCCAGGTACGTCCACGCTTCCCTCCATTTCCTCTTCCTCTGAACAGAAAGCTGTTCGTTTATTCTCTCTGCCCACGCTTATTAATGTTCTCATAAGCCAGCCTTTGACTCATGGAGATAATGCTCTTTTTTTTTTTATTTTTTTATTTATTATTTAAAAAAAAATTTTTTTTAACGTTTATTTATTTTTGGGACAGAGAGAGACAGAGCATGAACGGGGGAGGGGCAGAGAGAGAGGGAGACACAGAATTGGAAACAGGCTCCAGGCTCTGAGCCATCAGCCCAGAGCCCGACGCGGGACTCGAACTCACGGACCGAGAGATCGTGACCTGAGCTGAAGTCGGATGCTTAACCGACTGAGCCACCCAGGCGCCCCGAGATAATGCTCTTTTAGCCCCATGAGGGGTGCAAGTGTTCAGCACAGGACCCGAATGTCATTTTCCAGGTCGGGTCCTTTGTTGTCCTACACAGTATGACACCATAACAGTCAAGAGCATGGCCTCTGGAACCGGAAAGTCTTAGGTTCAAATCCCTGCTCCAGCACCTATAGGGTAGGAGACTTCCCTTAAGGAATTCAGCCTTGCCAAGTGGCTGTTTTCTCATCTGTAGAATGGGAACATGACCACCTCCCTGCTTAGCAGAGCGCCTGGCACATATTAAGTACTAATTCATCGTAATGATTGTTGCATACGTAGGCTCACCTGCAGACACGTTCACCCCTTCTGTTCATTCTTGAATTCTCCCCAAACATTTATTGACCACCTGCAACGTGCCAAGCTTTATGCTAGACACTCTGTGAGAGGGGAGACTGCAGAGGATGAAGAGGCATTTGAATTACACACACACACACACACACACACACACCCATGGCAGATATTTAGGGCAGATAGAATCACTCCCGTTCTACAGATGGGATGATGGATCCGGCAAGGTTAAGGGACTTGGGCAAACGACTAAGGTGAAGTGAGCCACGCACGGTAGGAGCATCAGAGACAGGCCTCCGCCCCCCCCCCCCCCCCCCCGCCTTTCCTTGAGTTAGATTTTCCAGAAAATATGATCCTAAATCTAGTTGACGTAGAAGAGAGTAACACAAAACCACGTGCACACGACCCCTGCGGACCCGGGACATACCCCATCCCGTGGCAAGTGTGTGTTTAGTGGGAAACCATATCCCACGCTCAGTGGGAACCAGGCCCTGCTGTCTTTAGACGATAAGGAGGAGGTCAGGAAAGAGAAGAGACTGGGGAGCGGGACGCTTATTAAAAGCACTTGCTCGCAAGCTGTGTTCGAGCCCCCATGGTGCCCGGACCCGGGAACCCGGCCTCAGCAGGGGTCAGTGCCCCGTCCTGACAGGCGTGAGCTGGGGCGTCTGGGCTGAAGATGAATGGGGGGAGCCAAACACGCCCGTGACAGCGGTAATCCACACGACCCAGGAACGCAGGCTGGTATTTGGGCCACTTCCCCACGATTTTATGGGCCCGACGTGGGGGGAGGGAATTTTCATCATTTCAGACATAAATAACTCCACGAACAGTGTGGCGATCAGACACCTCAAAATTAACCACTCCGTGCGGCACAAAACCTTCAGCTGGGCTGGATTTACTTCTCAGTTGCAGAGCAACCTGATGGCAGCCAAGGTTCCAAGGAGTGTTCAAACGAGCCTGGGGGCGCCTGGGTGGCTCCGTCGGTTAAGTGTCTGACTTCGGCTCCGCTCATGATCTCGCGGTGCGTGAGTTCGAGCCCCACGTCGGGCTCTGTGCTGACAGCCTGGGGGTCTGCTTCGGATTCTGGGTCTCCCTCTCTCTCTCCCCCTCCCCCTACTTGAGCTCTGTCTCTCTCTCTAAAAAATAAATAAGCATTAAAAATTTTTTTAATAAAATAAAATAAAATAAAATAAAATAAAATAAAATAAAATAAGACGAGCCAGGTACCTCTACTGTGGTTCCCTGAAGAGGCCCCTGTCCCGTTCAGAGAGATGCCCATGTCATGCTTTCTCCTGGCTCCGAGGCTGATGGCCCAGCCTCATTCTTGATGGAGGAAATGGAAGCCATCAGATTCATGCCTTCTCATTTCCCACCATCCAGCCCACACACTTGAACCCCACTCTCCTCCACGCTGCCAGATATATTGGAAGACATGCCCTTCTTCCCACCAGGGGCCACCTTCTCCTTGGGTCCCGAATCCTCTCCCTCCCCGAGAGGCTGCCTTTCCAGCTACACGCACTGGCGCACATCAACCACCCCCTGTCCGAGTTCCTTCTCACCTGGAATCACAGGGACTCAGTAGCTCGTAGCCCAAAACACCAAACCAAATCATCTACCTCAATCCTTCCGCTCCAACCAACCAACTGCATCCCGGTATTCCCATCTTGGCAACATCTCCCGCAGATGTCTCCTCCAAGCCCTGCCTCTGCTTCCTCAGCCAGGTCCAACTTGACTCCACCACCCTTGACCGCAACTGACCTCAAGTCTACCAACGATTCCATGTTGTCACGTGCAGACGTCTCTTCGTCTCCCATTTGACTTCTCAGCACACCCCTCGGGTCCCCCGGAAGCACGCCCTTCTCTCGGTAGTTTCTGCTTCTCAGCCCTCTCCTCTCGCTGGCTGCTGTCCTTCGGTCTTTCCTTGGCCCTCCTTCGGCATCTAACCTCTAAAAGTAGGGGCGGTCCTGGGTTCAGTCCTCTGCCTCCTCTCTGCTTTCTTCCTTCCTCTTCAGGGGAGCCCATTCATTTCCAGGTATTTAAACACCATCTATGTACCGCTGACTCTCGAAATTGGAGCCCCAGCCCAGAAGGCTCCCTAAGCTCTGACTTTCTGGATGCCTCCTTGACATCTCCACCTAGACATCTAATAGGTGCCTCGCCTTGACATTTCCATGACTAGGCAGTTTACCAAACGAGAAACACGACGGGCTTTTTAGACATGTCGAAGACGTCCAAGGTCATTGAGATTTAATAAAATGTAAATTAAAGCAAACCGAGATGTTTTTCACCAGTTTGGCAAAGAGTGATCAACACATTTGGAAACACACTGTTGACAGAGATTCGAGGAAAAGGGTGCCTTTGTAAATTGGAAGGGAATATAAATTGGTATCATCCCTCTTAGGGCAGATTGTCAATATGTCTCAAGATGAACAATACCCGTGCCCTTTGATCTCGGAATTCTACTTTGAGAAGTTTGTAACGTAGCAGGATTCTCGCACGCGGAGTCATGATACGGAGGCTTTCTTTCCAGGAAGCAACTTTATTTTCGCCGGCCCCGCTCAGTGGGGTTCGTACCCAAAGAACTGAGCCCCAAACGCCACGTGGTGTAGTTTTTTTTATATATATATTTTTTTAATTCTTTGTCTCCCACGTAGGATAACACACAAACCTGTAGTCTGATTAAGCGATCTCATGTTACAAGGTGGCGAGGAATGTTGTCAAATATGCAAAGAGCAAGGTTGCCTTGAGGGTGTTTTTTTCTTTCCTTAGGGAGGGGTCCCTACCACAATGCGGTAGGTACGTCGTATAAATTACAATTAATATACCCAATATACACAGTCTGTATAACATATATAATAAGCGTGTATATTTTCATGTGTATTTTTCCAATGGATAGAGTCACACATCTGTCAAAATGGAGATGCTGAACGTTGGGTACAAATTCGGTTACTGGCGTTTTTCAAAAGGGTGATAGAGACAGATCCTTACACTCAGGCTTACATAAATGCAAAATCTTCTGCAGGAAGGGGACACACGCAAGAAACTGGTTACAAGGATGGCCTTTGGGCCAGTATCGAAGGCATTCAGATAGTTGCATCATGTTCTTTTTACACTTGAATTCTTTTTTTTTTTTTTTTAACGTGTTTGGTTATTTCATTTCCAATTTTAAAACAGAGTTCCTTTTCATATCCTGAGTCCCCCTCTCCTTTCTGTTCTCAGCCGAAATGCCACCTGTTCAGCAAGCCCTTCCTGGACCACCCTCTCTGTGCCGGTCCCCTCGATTTTGCCTCCTCCCCAACTAGAGCGGCTCAGCTTTTTTTTTTTTTTTTTTTTTTTTTTTTAACGTTTATTTATTTCTGAGACAGAGAGAGACCGAGCATGAACGGGGGAGGGTCAGAGAGAGGGAGACACAGAATCTGGAACAGGCTCCAGGCTCTGAGCTGTCAGCACAGAGCCCGACGCGGGGCTCAAACTCACGGACCGTGAGATCATGACCTGAACCGAAGTTGGCCGCTTAACCAACTGAGCCACCCAGGCGCCCCGAGCGGCTCAGCTTTTAACGACTTTAAATACTGGGGTTCCCAGGGAGATTTCATTCAAAAAAAGACCTCTGCTCACCTTGCCAGGAAGGCCATGCCGTGCACCCTATCTGAATAATACCCTCACCACTGTCAACTCCATAATCCTTGTCCTGCTTCTTTTTAATGCAATTATCGCCACCCGACATATTATGTCCTGTGTTATTTGCTTATAATGGGTTTTCCCACGTTAAAATGCCAGGTCCAGAAGAGAGGAATCTGGCCCTTTTTGTCCACACCTCTATCTTGTGGCTAGAACAGTCCTTGACATCACAGATGTTCAGTAAATATTTGCTGAGCAAATGGATGGTTCTTCTGCTAAAAGGAAACAAATAACACAAAAAGACGTTTAAAGGCCCCCGATCGAGGGGGAAAAAAATATCTGAGGCCATGAGCTGAGTGCTGGGTCTGTGGTCCCGTTAGGCCATCACCAGAGCCCCATCCACTTTGTGTTGACCTCGGTTCGCCGAGCAAAGGGCCTGGGGGAGCACTGCAGAGCACCAAGCGGCAGGGGGAAAGTGAGGAAGACAGCAGTGGGTGGCCGCACAGGAAAGACCCAGAAGTGTGCAATGGAAGAATGAATGCCACAGAGCCCAGCGGTGAGGGGGCCTTTAGCAAACCCCAAGAGGAAGCACCTCCCTACTCAGCACACCTTGTTTCAGAGAGAGTTGGGGCTGGGGAGAGAAGAGGAACAAGAAAAATCAAAGGAAGTCCTTGCTTGGGCCTTTGTGTCACCCTCCTGGCACCGAGCTCCAGCTTCTGAAGGATCACGTACAAGGCGCACGGCCAAGGGAAGGGGCGAATGAATCACGACGTTACATAAACCCTCCGCGATCTGGCCAAAGGCAGTGGGTTTGGGCAGCAGGCAGCCAGCAGGGCCACCTGGGGAGGGTGCCAGGGACCCCCACCCCCGCCTGCCCCTGGTGGCCAGCACTCCTGAAGAAGCAGCCCTCTGCTGCTCTTTGCATGGGGTACCATGACGGCCCGCGATGCCCACTGACTTCAGAAGCCTGCGTTCTCAGCCCTGGGGCTTGGGCGCCTGCGTGGATCCTGCCAGGGTCTCTCGGAACCTCAGGACACCTCGTGTTTTCTAGATTGTGCTTTTATTCTCAGCAAGCCCCCAGGCTACCTGGTTAAAAGTTTACATTAAAAAATCCTTCCTAATTGGTTCGTTTGAATGGTGCCCTCCGCAGAGTCATCGAGGCAGACTGTGTTCATTAGCGGCCGTTCACATAAAACCCAGGCAGTAACGTGTCAATCATTCCAGGCCTTCAAAAAAAAAAAACAACCCAAAAAACTTCTCCAGGCTTCCTCGAGCCCAGCTAACACCAACACGAAGACATCCAGGGCAAGACGAGCTTGGTGCGGCCTCTTGGGAGCCAAGGGTTCTGCTCCTTGGTGCTATTGCCATTTGGGGCTGGAGCATTATTTTGGGGCTGTGGGGACAGGGGGACCATCCTGTGCATGGTAGTATGTTTACAGCAGCATTTCTGGCCTCTACCCACCATACGCCAATAACACTCCCCTATTTATGGTACCAAAAGTGTCCCCAGGCATAGCCCGGTGTCCCCGGGTGGGGGAGGGGGCAAAATCACCCCAGGCTGAAACCCATTTTTCTAAGCTTCTACCCATTTGGACAGCTGTAATTGGGAAGAGAAGTTCATCGATTTAGAGAAAAAAAAAAACACACACACACAACATTTCTCGAAGGTCTACTATCTGTTAGGGTGTTCTGCTGGCATTAGATGTGGTCAGAAAAGCAGGAGCGTCCGTGGCCCCAGGCATCTGTGTCCAGAGATGGGAGCGCCAGACTCTTAGTTCCTTCTCCATGACCCAGGTTCCGGGGTTTGGTTTTCCAACACGAGGCGAGAGCAGGGTGAGCTCAGGCTATTTCATTAAGAGAGAAGGGGTGGGTGAGCACTTGAGAAACTCTTCCCAAAGGAAGGCCTTAGAAATACTTGTTTTTAGCTCTTCGTGAAATAAAGAAGCAGTCAAGGATAGCACAGTAACATTTATCACGCCCTCTCGTGAAAGGCAGCCACCATTGTCCCTCACTGTGGTCTCGGAGACGGACTGGTGGGCCCGGTGCCCTGTCGCCGACAGATTTGCGGTGGGAAGGGGGTGGCCCAGGCACTTGTGGAAGGCGAGGGATGGGCTGACATGGAAGGCCAGACGGAGGGTCAACCACGGGTTGTTTCATTGCGTTAAAGGTTCATTCAAGTGATGACAAAATGGCCCCAGGAATTTGGCACCGGTGAGGTGCACTCTGGGTCCCCCAGAGGTTGACGCAATACCATGTACAGACCGTGGGCAAGCAAGGATCTTTCTGGAGCCACCGGGGTCTGCCAGGGTGCACTGGGGCAGGAGAACGTGGGAACACCTAACCCCCTCATCAGGGTTGCCTGGGAGTAATGTCAAGCAGACGGACGTAGGAAGTGATTGAAATGTAATGAATGGAGAGCTAAGAAGGGGCAAGTCAGCTTCGAGGCACAGTGTCCAGAACATGGCATGAGTATCCCAGGTGGTACAGAGTTGGTTCGGGGTGATCTGGGGACACGGCTTTCCCTAACACTGAATCACGCAGGGAGAGAGGGGTTCCTTTGCACCTCTCTTAGCCCTTCTGAGAAGGACAGGTGGAAGTCTTGGCTCAGAGATCTTTTTAAAAGAAAATTTTTTAAATGTTTAATTATTTGGGGGGGAGGGGCAGAGAGAGAGGGAGACACAGAACTCGAAGCATGCTCCAGGCTCCGAACTGTCAGCACAGAGCCCAACGCGGGGCTCGAACCCACGGACTGTGAGATCATGATCTGAGCCGAAGTTTGGACGCTAAACCAGCTGGCCCCCCAGGCCCCCCTGTGCTCAGAGATCTTTCACACGGCTCCAGCCTGCGGTCATCTCTGTCTCTCATTTTGGCAAAGAAAGAACAGATCTTGGGTTCAAGTCTTGGGCCAGCAAGGATATCTGGCCAGAATTTAATGATGCTGGCTGTTGCGTTTCCTTACAAAGTCAAGTTTATCGAGGCAAAATTTACTGGTGGTAAAATTCACCGGTTTGGGTTGTGTGGGTTTGGACAAGCATATACAGTTATATAACGAGCACAATCAAGATACAGAACGTTTCCATGACCCAAAAAGCTACCCGTGTCCCCTCGAGATCCATCTTCCCAAGCTGCTTGCTGTACAAACATCCTTGCAAAGAGAGCAAAGGTCTGTTAGCAACTAACTCCCTTGCAAGACGTGGAGACGTGCAAGAGATCCCCAGAGAATGAGCTCCCAACACGATTGGCGTAGGTGACTGAGAAAGGTAACCTAGGTCGTCACAAGCTGGGGGCAGGGGGGTGTGTCCAGAAGAAGGAACAGAATGGTCTGGCAGGCTTGAACACCGTGTTTCCCTGCAGAAGGCCCTCCCTAGAGAGAGGTAAAAGGCCACAGGGGAGCCAGGACACGATTCCAAACCCTTTCTTCACGCTATATACTTTCCAAAGCAACGTTCCCGTTCGAGTATCATCTTCTTGAGTCCTTACCCGGGGAGGCACGCACTGTTTCGCCCACGCGGCCACACCGCACTCTCAGCGGCATTTCTGAATGTCGCTGACATCAGGTTTATACATCAGACTCCATGCTGGTTGATGTGAGTCTGTTTCACCCTCACTGTGTCCATAAAATTGAGCTTCTAATCCCCAAAGGCTGACAACCAGATCCCTAGATTTAACACATTAAGTTCAACGATAACAAACTACTCATACGCCCAATACTACTTATATGTTCCAAGTTTTTTATACCCATAATCTAATTTATCATTCAACCAGCCATGTATAGTTGGTCGGTACATCTGTGAGTCCCATTTTATAGATGGGGAAAGTAAAGCATGGAGAGAGAAAAGTACTCAATGAAGGGCTCACGGGTCTACGCGGGAGAGCTGGAATGCGAACTTGGTCTGACCGAGGCCAAAGTCAGTCATGTAACCACTGCTCAGCATGGTGTCCCCAGGGAAGTCTTGCTTCATGAGGCCTGGCTGGAGGCCAGCCAGTCTTCCCTCGGACCCCCTCTGTCACGCTTTCTGTGCTGGGAGTGCCTTAATCTGTCCTGTCAGTGAGCAGGAGGTGGGCAAAGCCCCAGGCTCCCTCTGGGGAGGTCCCCCGAGTACAAATCGAGGAGGCTTTCCACCTGGATATGGAGTTCTCTCCTGTTCCTGGAGCCCTTCTCCCCCATCTATACTCATTTAAAGCCTTCCAGAAAGTTCTTATGAAGCATACAGTTCTGTTCCAGTTATTATTGTCATACAACACATTGCCCCCAAACCCAGGAGCTTAATCAAAGCAGCCATTTTATTCTGCTTATAATTTTGTGGGTGAGGGATTGGGGAAGGGCTCAGCTGACTCATCTCCCTCGGCGTCTTTCAGGAAATTGCAATCAACTGTCTGCTAAGGTTGCACAGATCTAGGGGCTTGAGTGGACTGGACGTCCAGAAGGGCTCTCCCACGTGGCTAGCGGCTCCGCGGGGCTGCTGATCCCAGCAATCCGGCATCTACCCGCGGCCTATCCAACATGGCGGTCTCAGGACAGCCAAACATTACGCGTGTCTGCCTTTCCCCAGCGTAGAAGTCCCAACCACCAGCAGGAGGCTGCAAGGTCTTTTCTGACTCAGCCTCCGGAGGTCACATGGTGCACACCCTGTTGGACAAAGCAGTCCCACGGGTGGCTAGATGCAAAGGGCTCATCTCGTGATGAGAGGAGGGTCGGAGCATTTTGAGTCCACGGTTTAAAATGGTCGCAGGTCCCGACCAGATTGCCTCTTCGTGGTCCAAACTAGCAACAGGGGCCTCCTTGAACTTTTAGATAAGAGAGTCCAGGGTGGAATAGAATCGGGGGATATCCTAGGAGGTGGTTGGGGATGAGAAGGGTAATCCATCTCCAATCATTTAGATGAACGACAACGTGACCTTTGACTTCAGGAAAGGTGGGTCCATTTGGGATTTAGCAACCTCCGATACACCAAAACAAGTTTTCAGTGTAGACATTGGGGGGTGGCAGGAGGGAGCAGAGGGTCATCCGTTGCTTATTAAAATCCCCATATTCTCTGACGATGAGCCACCAGTCAGGGGTCTCTGTAACCTTGCTCCCCGGAGGCTTCTGTGTGCTCACAAAGATAGACCATACAGCTCTCCCACTCTCCTTATTTTGGTGAGGCTCCAGCCTCGACCAGGAAGGTTTCATGCATGTCCCCTTAAGCACTAGGCACTTCTCCCCAGGGCCACCATGAGGTTGTGACGTCCACGGCTCGAGACTGGGAAGCAGCCAATGAAGGCGTCCCTCAGGGTCACTGTCCTCTCAGAGACCCATCTGTCCAGAGATCTGCACTTCCGAGAAGACTTGTAGCCCCCTGGGATTTCTCTTTGGGCCCCTAGAACTAGCTTTTGTAGGTAGTCCCTGAATTCGTGGCCAAAAAAAGAACCCCTCTTAAGCGCAGAGGCTTTGGTATATCAACCAGGTCTTTGTCTATCCCCTGGTGACACACGACATACCCGGGATCTTACAGAGGGAGCAATCCCTTTACCTAACTTCACATGCACACTTTCCACCCAACTCGCTCTAGATTCTTCACACGCGTAAATCATCCCTCCTCTCTCCTAGGTGCATGGCCTTATTGAAATACACCATGGGGATGATTAAAGTCTCTACTTCACAGGATCACTGTGGAGATGAACTAAAGAAACACAGGTAAAGCATTTTAGAAAGTGCCTGGCCTACGGTAAGCACTCTCTTTCACTCTGCATTTACGATGACATTCTCCAAAAGGAAACATCATCGCCAATTAAATCGACGCTCCCCGAATTTGTAAACTATTAAATAGCAGTACGCAACCGAAACAATTGCTTTCAAAGATTTTGTTTGCAGCCTTGCTAGCAGCCTCGTAAAACCATCCCCTGGAGACAGCATGCAGAGGATTGGACGTGCATACGCTTTCTATAGTATACATCACTGTATACATTTTCATCTGTACTCCGGGCTCACGGCCTATGGTTACTTAAAAGGCTTTGCAAGGGTCATTTTCAGTGGATGCACTTTTTGCTGGCGTTCGGAACCTAATTCCCGTTAAGATGAAGTCCGCTGTCTCATTTTATCTTTCCCGCAGCCCCAGGGTGTGTGGGCATCGCTATCACAGCTTATGCCAGGGAACCCTTAGTCTCAGGGAGATCAAGCACTGGGTTCGAGCTGGTACACTGGGAAGTGAGATTGCAGGCTCTCCCTCTGTAGGGTACTTCTCCCTGCCTCTCCGGGGCACCTTACTGCTCTGTGCCCCGTTCTTGGCCACAAATAGTCTCATGTGCATTAAGATTCTGAAGCACCTGCTAACAGATATCATTAGTTCCTCTGTAGAAATAAGAAAACAAGGGGCGCCTGGGTGGCTCAGTCGTTAAGCGTCCAACTTTGGCTCAGGTCATGGTCTCTCGGTTGGTGAGTTCAAGCTCTGCATGGGGCTCCGTGCTGACAGCTCAGAGCCTGGAGCCTGCTTCGGATTCTGCGTCTCCCCCTCTCTCAGCCCCTCCCATGCTCACGCTCTGTCTCACTCTGTCTCTCAATAATAAAATAAACGTAAAAAAAAATAAAAATAAATAAATATATTTTTTTAATGTTTATTTATTTGGAGAGACAGAGCGTGAGCATGGGAGGGGCTGAGAGAGGGGGAGACGCAGAATCCGAAGCAGGCTCCAGGCTCTGAGCTGTCAGCACGGAGCCCCATGCAGAGCTTGAACTCACCAACCGAGAGACCATGACCTGAGCCAAAGTTGGACGCTTAACGACTGAGCCACCCAGGCGCCGCCCCCAGCCCCCCAGTTTTTTTTTTTTTTAAAGAAATCAAGACCCGTGAAGGTAGGCGACCAATCCGCAGTCAGAATGGCTCCCTCAACATCTTGACGTTCCTTCTTCTGTCTCGTCCTACCTCTTAGGGCCACGTTCTTTGGTCTCCTTTGCTGCCTTCCCCCTTCACATGCTTATCCCTACATGTGGGGACCCTGAGGGAAACTAATACAAATGCCTGCCAACATCAGGCAGGAATATAAACAGGTCGAGGGGGGTTGGGTGTGAGGCATTAGGGAGTCATGGAAACTGGCCATCCAAGAGCACGGGCCATCTGCTCACAGAAGCTCCAAGGTGGGGGCGGGGGGAGAGGTGGCAAGTCCGCCATGATGGATCGTCTAACCTTTTATGAGAATCCAGATAGCCACCATTTTGTGTGATATGTTCCTATTTCAGTCTGTTGGCAGCGAATTCAGATTCGTTCACAAGCTCTATGGGAACAGCTCCCCAGTCTATTTGTTGGTAGTGTTGACTTCCAGCTACAGGTCTCTAACCTTGGTGTGCAGGGGACCTACACACGGACAGCCTACCAGTTCCTTACATGTTGGTTTCTAAAAGGAGGGAGGGTTTGCCTTTTACTTGCCAAACGAATAGCTCTTCCACTGCCATCCTCCTCCTAGAGCCCGTGGACTCAAACCCTACCACCCGACCGTGCAAATTCCACTGGAATTGTCTGGGGGCCATTTTAGAAACGGACATGGGCATACCCCATTTCAGCCCTGCTGAAAAAGATTTTTTAAGCCATCTTTGATCTATCCCCTACCTACCCATCCCATAGGCCAGGCTCACATCACCCCACGAGATGTTGTCTTTATTTTTTTAAATTTTATTTTTATTTTTTTTGAGATGTTGTCTTTAAAATAGCCACTTCGTGGGACCACCTTATGGCTCAGCCAGTTAGGCGTCTGACTTCGGTTCAGGGCACGATCTTGAAGTTGGTGATTTCGAGCCCCACATTGGGCCCTGTGCTGACAGCTCAGAGCCTGGAGCCTGCTTCGGATTCTGTGTCTCCCTCTTTCTCTGCCTCAAAATTAAAATAAACATTAAAAAATAATAAAAATAAATAAATAAAAATCCTCTTCGTTAAATTCAACAGCCACTGGCCCTTTCCTGTCCCACCCAGTCCTCGCATCGCTGTTCAGCATCTCGGAAGCACAGCTTTGCCTGCCGTATGCCTGTTCTAAAACCTTCTGTGGCTCTCCATGGCCCATAAGAAAGCATGTAAAGCCTCTAGCCTGGCTTTCAAACCAGACCTTCCTCCCAAATTTTTCTTGTGCCTGCTATACATATTCCCGATCCTTCTAGGAACCCTGGATTGTCCACATCTCCCATTTGGCAACCGCCTAATGCTGCCTTGAGTGGATATGAACACCATTGGTCTGAACCCTGCCTCCTCTTCCATTCAGTCTGTCACACTTTAATTCATTCAGTTCACTCATTCATTCTTTCCCAAGCATCTGCGTTGAGCTAAGCAACCCACAACTGGATTACAAGCTCCTTGGATGTGGAAAGCTATGTGTTAACAAGAGCATACCACCCTCCCAGAACCGGGAGCTCTATGTATAGAGTCAAACGTTAGCTAACAATGACATGTTGAAAGGGAATGAGACATGGCTTGCTACACAGAGAGAAAGGACCGGGCAATGAAGTGAAAGTAGATATGTCGGGGCAAATTCTAGGGCTGCATGAGGAAACGTTGGCTAGAAAAGAACAAGGAAAGGTAGGCTGAGGCAATGCTGAGGGTCATACCGTATGGGTAGCAGGTGAAGTGTTTGCGTTGGGACTCTGGGTTGCAAGAACCTCCAACTCAACTCAAGATGGCTTAAGTAAAAAAGAGAATTTATTTGTGCGTGTAACTATGGCATCTTCAGGTACGGCTAGATCCAGAAGCTAACTGATGTCAACAGCTCTTAACCTTGCCCTATCTCCCTCTCGGCCCTGTTTTCCTCTATTTCAGCCATCTCAAGCAGGCTTTTCCCTCACGGTGACAGGCGACCCCCAGACTCCAAGCTGTCACTCTCTTCTCCAGTAACCTTCATGAAAAGAGAGTCCCTCTTTCCGGGTCATTCCCACGGAAGGTTCCAGGATTGAATCTCAGAGGATAACCATTGGATCATGTGTCCATCCCTAAAGAGTTACCATGCCCAAAGAACGAAAATTCTGATTTGCCAGGCCTGGATCACATGTCCACCCCTTAACCAATCACTGGAACTGAACCGGGGCTACCACCAATCATTATAGGCAGTGGCTTTGAACACTCTGATTGGCTAGTTCTGGTCACATGCTCACACCTGGCGGCAGGAAGTGCGGAGTCAGCCTTCTTGGCGGTCGTGGAGAGTGGGGCGGGGGCAGACCTCTCCAGAAGGAAGCATATAAACCCTTGCACAACGGACAGCCGTGGAAACGAGATTGTGAAGCCGGCGCTAACCTGCTGGAGACAGCATTTTTGGACGTCTCAATGGCCGGCCGGCCCTGTGCCCCCTGGCTGCCCAAAGAGAGGAAGCCCCCGCTGTCCCACCGGGAGCACTGACTCGCTTCTCAGCGAGCCCAGCGGCCGCCAGCTTCAGCCCACTTCCCTGGCCCAATGCGAAATGCCCCCCGCCCCTTGTGGGACCTATGGGAGCTAAAACTACTCAAGCCTCTCCGGGGCCGCGACACCCCTGGAAGAATGCCTGCGGACGACTCAAGAGCACCCACATGCCCACTCCGGCCCAGAGTCCTGCGGCGTGGCTGACCACAGAGCTCCCACTGAACCCCCACCCCCCGCCCCCACCCCTGCCCCTGCCCCTCCTTGAGGCCCCTCAGCCTCTCCAGCACAGCCTAATCTCTGGAACAGGTGGGAGGCCTGGGTCCCGGCTCTCAGCTTTCACGGCCAGGAGCACAGCAAGGGGAAACTCATTACATGGGTTTAACGGGGTTTAAAAGGCGTTAAAGAGTCCTGTGGGCCAAATTAAGGGGCCTTGACTTACAAGCTGAGTTACGAAGAGATCTAAGGCATGTTTAGACTGAGAGCAGGAGCCCAAAACTCGTCTAGCACCGTCGCGGTGAGAAAAATGTGCACTCCTGGGAGTTACGGAACAGAGAGGAAATAACAGGTGCTGGAGGCAGGGGAGGCTGGCCTGGGGGTCTGGGGGTGGAGAGCGCAGAAGGGCAGGGCTTTTTCCGTCGTCTCCACAAATGGTACGGAAATCCAGGCACTCTCCAGCAAAGGACAGCTAGTTAAATAAATGAAGGTATGAGGGGTATTTTCAGGCTGGGATACTATACAACTGTTAAAAAGAATGGGATGGCGTCGGTAAGAACCGACCCAGGTGGTTTCCCACCAAAAATGATAAGTTTCAAACACGAAGATGAACAAACTGTGCAGCTGTGTGTGTGATCGGCCACCACTGTTTAGACGTACCATTTAGGTTGAACCGTATGGCATTTCCGTTTTTGTAAATCGAAATATATATGTGGACAGGTCACACAGAAGCCAGTAGATGCAATTTGCATGCTGGTACATGTGGAGAACACCCTTGGCAGGTTATACAAGACGTGGGCGACCAGGGTTTCCTCTGGAGACACCCCATGGGACTAGGGGGTCATGAGTGGGAGAGAGAGTTGCTGTTCGGTGCATAAACGTTTAGGCTGCTAGAATCTTTTACCCTACTCAGTCCTTACAACAATCCCACGAGGTAAGGGCCACCAACAGTCCCATTTTACAGATGAAGACGGCCATGAGACACGACCTCACACCTGTCAGAATGGCTAAAATAAAAAACACAAGAAACCACAAGTTGGCAACGATGTGGAGGAGAAGGAGCCGTCTTGCACTGCTGGTGGGAATGCAAACTGGTGCAGCCATTGGGGAAAACAGTATGGCGGTTCCTCACAAAGTGAAAAATCGAACTGCCCTACAATCTAGTAATCGTGCTATTGGGTATTTACCCAAAGAATACAAAAATGTTCATTCAAAGGGATACAGGCACCCCTATGCTTACAGCAGTATTGTTTATAATAGCCAAATTATGGAAGCAGCCCATGTCCATCGATAGGTGAATGGATAAAAACATTGTGATATATCTATATCTATATATCCATATCTATATTTATATATAATGGAATATTATTCAGCCATTATAGAATGGTGTCTTGCCATTTGCAACAGCATGGATGGAGCTAGAGAGTATAATACTAAGTGAAATAAGTCAGAGAAAGACAAATGCCATATAACTTCACTCATATATGGAACTTAAGAAACAGAACAAACGAGGAAGGGAAAAAGAGAGCGGCAAACCAAGAAGCAGACTCTTAACTCTAGAGAACAAACCGGTGGTTACCAGAGGGACGTGGGCAGGGGATGACTGAAATAGGCAATGGGGATTAAGGAGTGCACTGGACATGATGAGCACTGGGTGAGGTGTGGAATTGCTGAATCACTACATTGTCCGCCTGAAACCAGTACAACACTGTATGGTAACCAACTGGAATTAAAATAAAATAACATTTTATAAAAAGGTAGGGCACCTGGGTAACTCAGTTGGTTGAGCATCCGACTCTTGATTTTTGCTCAAGGTCATGATCTCAGGGTCATGGAATTGAGCCCAGAGTCAGAAGAAAAAGAAAGAAAGAAAGAAAGAAAAAAGAAAGAAAGAAAAAGAAAGAAAAGAAAGAGAAAGAAAGGAAGAAAGGAAGAAAGAAAGAGAAAGAAAGAGGAAGGGAGAAAAGAAAGGAAAGAAAGAAAGGGAAAGAAAGAGGATGGAAGGAAGGAAGGAGGGAAGGGAGATGCAGGTTCAGGAGTCAGTCTTGAACTATCATCTGTAAAATGGGAATAACAACAAGGAGAAGACAAACCCAGGAGTCAAACCCTGATCTGCTTGGTTTCAGAAACCATGATTCCAACACTCCAAGATCCTCTCAAGGAAAGAGAGGGTAACCAAGGACCCTTTGCTGGTTGCTTGCTTGTATTTCCCTTTGGGTTTTAAGGAAGCTTGGAAGAACATTTCCAAAGGTTTAAAGCTAACAGGCAGGTCCTAGAGATTGATGTAGTCTCTGCGCTTAACCCGAGGTCCCATATCCATCGCTACAATAGCCTACAGAAGGGCAGAAGTGCCTGTCTGCAGCTCTGGAGAAAGCAGTAATGCTCTTGAACTTCCACTGGCTCTTCTCAAGGTTCCCGGATGGAGCAGGTGTCCATGTTCCAGCCTCTGAGACAAATCCTTTTTAGAAAAAGGGTCTATGGTTGGGGCGCCTGGGTGGCGCAGTCGGTTAAGCGTCCGACTTCAGCCAGGTCACGATCTCGCGGTCCGTGAGTTCGAGCCCCGCGTCAGGCTCTGGGCTGATGGCTCGGAGCCTGGAGCCTGTTTCCGATTCTGTGTCTCCCTCTCTCTCTCTGCCCTTCCCCCGTTCATGCTCTGTCTCTCTCTGTCCCAAAAACAAATAAAAAAAAAAAAAAAAAAAGAAAGAGGGTCTATGGCGTCACCGAAGCAGCAGAATACACATGTACTCAGGGCACCAGTAAAGCAAGGCACCCTCCACCTCCCAACCCGTAAAAATTCAGGCTCTGCTATTAGCATTTTTTTTAAATGAAAGTGGCTCTCCTGCAGAAAATCGAACCTTTGTTGGACATGTGTCACCCTAACTTTACAGATGGCAGAGGAATCGAACTCTCGTCAGTGCCTAAGCCCTCCGTATGAGTTAGGGAAATACGACCTGCTGAGAAAACAAAAACGGCCCCCAAAATGTACGATGGTGCAAACACAATAGAGAATTATTTTTCACCGGTAAAGTCTGAAATGCGCGCTTCTGGTCAGCGTGTGGCCGTCCCCCCCGTGGTGATTCAGGGACCTGGGCTTTTGAATGGTGCGCTCTGCTAGATCCAACGTGTGGCTCCCACGGTGACCGTGCTCGTTGATATCAGGCTGCAGAAGGGAAAACATGGAGGACTGCATACAGGTGGCGCTTGTGGGCCGGGCTGAAAGCGGTAGGCACCTGCTCAAATGCCACTGGTGAAAGCTCAGGTACGCGGAACACCTCATTTTGAGGGAGACTGGGAAACCAAATCCAGGAAAAGGACACAGAGCCTTGCTAAGCAGCTGGCTGGGATCTGGAACAAAGTCCAAAGATCTCAACCTGAGCCCGACAGAGGGGCTGGTTCATCCCCAACTCCAGGCAGATGGGGGGAGGGGGCCAGGTCTTGAACCTCCTGCAAGGTATCCGGAAAAAGTAACTCTTCACTTAAAAAAAAAAAAAAAAGAAGAAGAAGAAGAAGAAGGATAAAAACTGCTTTCAACGTAACACATTGACTTAGGGAAAGAGCAAACTGTCCAAATGTAAACTTATTTTAGATGGAAAGGGATTTTTCATCTCAAAATCCTTTCCTTCCTGCATATTTGCTCGGGCCTTCGTCTAGTCCCCCAGGAACACAATGTTCGCCTGGCACGGAGCCCACAGTTTCATGAGACACGAGTCAAATCACGGCACAGAGGTGTGATCACCTGTGTTGGTTTGGGTTCCTCCGGAAGCGGCTCTACAGACAAGGGTTCAAACAAAGGTGTTAGGAGGACGGCGATCCCAGGAAACACCAAGAGGAGAGTGAGGAGGTGAGTCGAGGAGGGAAGGAAGCAGGTCGCTCTAGGCGACTGAGAACTCGCACCTCCGAGGGTTCCCGCCAGAGGCGCCCGGGAGCCGGGGCATTGATACACCGACTGCCATCCGTCCCGGGGATGCTAATTTCCCGGCCCCTCCGGCCTGTTGCACGAAGGAACAGAGCAGACGCCCCTGGCAGAGACGCCGGGGAAGATGCGCCCCCAGCTGACGCTTGACATGATAGGGACTGAGGGCTCTGGGCCGGACCTCATGACCCTGGCACCAGGAAGAGGAAGACAGGGGAAATGAAGACGAGAACGAGATCGTCGGGCACAGCTGGAGGGGTGGTGGGTTCTGGAACCAGAGGTCATGGCTGCCAACCCCGGCTCCTGCACCTGGCTGCAGTGTGACCTCGGGCAAGTCACTGGCTCTCGGCCTCAGTTGCCTCGTCTGCAAAAGGGGCGAACAACAGCGCCCCTGCTTTGTGGGGGAGGCCGGGAGGAGTAGACGGGACAACTCCTTAGAGGGGCTTAGAGCAGCGCCTGGCCCACCTGCTCCCCTGCTCCCCAAAGCCGGCTCGCTGTGGTAGTTGCGCTCTCCCGTGTGTCTCTCCCAGGCAGGTGGCTCCTTCCCCAAGCCCACCGTCCCGCCACCACAAGTCAGGTGGCGCTTTTGGCCTCTGCTCTGGAAACCGAACTTCCCATGACCCGGGGCCGGGCAGAATCGCCGGCCCGGCCGCCCTCTGTGCTCCGCTGATCCGGCCGGACACACGATAGCCCATTTGTACGCGATGGCATTTAATTCTCTGCTTGCTGGGTTCCAGTTGCAGGCCAGTTCTGAGCACCCGGCCACGGGGAGAACAATGCCCCCTCTGTTCCCCCCAGCCATTCATGTCGGCTTTTGTTTCAGCCTAAAATAACACCGCGCCGGAGGGTATTTTCTTAACACCACCGAGCCCTGTGGAAAATGCGGCGGGTCGTGGCTGCACGGCCCCGCTGATAACGATGTCATGATGTATAGGTGAGCTCCCGCTCGTCCAGGGCCCCCGTGACCCTGGGATTAGGGCCGTGCTTATCTTCCAGGATATCTTGCGGTGTCTGGGATTCCGTTTCACGACGGAGGCCCCAGGGGCCGGAGTTATGTTATGTGCTTATGAGCAAAGTGGACTATTCCTGGTCAGGCCTGGAGTGGATTACGGCTGATCACTCGGCCTAAACCGGGGACATCTGAGAATGTTGAAAAAAGGAAAGAGATTCCTCCAACCCAAACAAACACGGACTTCAAGGCAGGCTCGGGCGCTAAACATTTTAAAAGGCCTGCCTGGGTGAACACGGGTCCCGTGAAGAGTGGGCTCCCGGAGTCCAAAACCTCTTCAGAGTCTCTCCCCAACCTGCCAGGAATGACTCTTGACGTGACAGCTTCATAAATCATCCACCGGCAGCTTTATGCCAAAAGGTGCTATTAAAAAAAATTAAAAATGGACTTGTCCAAAGGGCCTTAAAAAAAAAAAAAGTCCCAAACCCACCACGTTCTTTATTAAAGTTCACAGAAAATAAATATCGAATTTCTTTCAGCCTGAATTTTCTCTCCGACTATAATCACAGAAACTAGAGATGGAGGGGGAAAGAAAAAGAGAGGTGGGGGGGGGGACCCTCCGGGGTAACTTTTTCCATAATTTGTGCAGTAAAATTTGTTGCTGCAGGTTTTTGCAAATTTACTTTCCCATCTGCTGGCGAGAAATCAACCAGAACCCCACGAACTGATTGGTGAGGGCAGCCCCAGTTCTAGAAATTTCTAAAAACACGTTGCAGAGCAACAACAAGAAAAATTTTTTTTTAAAAAGCTTCCCCTTAATTACAGACGAGCTTTCTCTTTAGCTCAGCCCCGTCGTGAAATGGAGTTGAACTTCCTTTCTGATTCATTCTCGAAAACCTCAATGTCGATTTTATCAGAACCAGATCTGACGCCCTCCGCGATATTGCCTGGGTCAGTCTCAATTCTGGGTCGGCGTCTTCATTAAAGCTCATCTGTTCGCTTTGCTTAGGGAGAAATCATAACAGATCGGATTTGATTGCCTTGCTGTGCATGAAAAAACATACCAACCTTTCCTTTGCCTTATTAGGATAAGCGGAGGCGACAAAAGTCACAGAACAGAGTATTTTGCTAAGAGGGCCCCAAACTTCCCATGGAAACTCGCAGCCCTGAAAGTGGCTGGGCTTCCCCGTTTTCTGGATTGCAGAGCCCTGACCCTTGGAGATGTGTGGGAGCACTGGCTCCCCGCAAAGTCTGCTCCTTGCCTTTGGAAAGATACTCAGGTGACTGCAGATGTCCCTGAGAGCTGAAACAATTTAAGTCCCTTCCCCCACCCCGAGGACCTTGGCAATGATGCCTCCTTTTCTCACTAACCTTAACTAAGCCACTTAAAAAAGAAAGTGGAGGGGGGCATGGGGGGAAATCTTTATAAATGGCCATCAAAACCTGACCACAAATGGTTCCAATTTGCCGCAGTGATTAAATCTATGTGAGTTTAAGGGTTTTCATTCAGGTCATTTGCTACTTTGGAATTTTGCTGCGTGCCTTGCTAAGAAAACCAACGTATGAGTCACCGGCGAGCGTGAAGAGGAAGAAGGTTTACTGAACGCACTCCAAACAGAGCTTAAGTGGATGTAGAAAATAAAGATGCCGAATGCTAAATATGGATCTGAGATAAGTATGGAAGGGATTAGAGTCACCTTTGTTCCCGGTGGGGCAGACCCTGGCCAGCGTGCCTTTTCAGAGCTGGCAGCCTGGGATCAAAGTAACAGCCGCTAGTTTGTCAATATGCTAAGCTGGGTGTTTACACAGAAGTGTCAGCGCGCGCTTTCCACCACAAAGAGGCTCATACATTGAAAGATTAATTACTTCCAAAACAGAGAGGGTGGGTAAATACTGGCTTCTCCACAGCCTAGCCTCCTAGGGGGTATTTGCTCAGCCCCGGGACTGAGATGTGCTTCCAAAGGCAGAGAGTTGGGGGCCAGCATCGGGAGGCTGACCCAGGCCCTTCTTTGTTTTTGGAATTTTTAAAAAAAATTTTTTTAACCTTATTTTTATTTTTGACAGAGAGAGTGAGAGCGAGCGTGAGCTAGGGAGGGGCAGAGAGAGAGGGAGACGCAGAATCCGAAGCAGGCTCCAGGCTCCGAGCTGTCAGCACAGAGCCTGACGCAGGGCTTGAACTTACCAACTGTGAGATCACGACCTGGGCCAAAGTCGGACGCTTAACCGACTGAGCCACCCAGGCGCCCCAGACCCAGTCCCTTCTTGATCCTTCTGAGCACACACGGTGTCTTAGTATTTCATCTTCCCTGGAAAACACAGGCCGGACTCCCCATGGTCAGAAGCCCCACGTGTGACATCTCTCTTTTCTCTGTCTCTCCCCCCATCCCTCGCCCTCTCTCCCTTTCTCTTCCATTGCAGGGCAGATTTTCCGAGTCACTCCTTCTCGCCCCTGCCTCCCTCTAGCACTCGCACGTCATTACTTAGGCTACTGTAAGGAGACGGGAAATTGAGGGACGGCAGAGTCCTCGTGAAGTGAAGCCATTAACTTCTTTCTCAGCATCCTCCATAAAATGAGGCCGGGAGCCGTACTCGCCCCATCTACGAGCACAGGCCAGTTAGAAGATTTAAAGGAAAGAAAGGCCATCATGATAGAAAGCAATAAGGTAATGGTGACAATGGCCGATTTCTACGGATCAGTGCTTGTTTTATCAGACGATGAAAACCTGCCCGGATATGGACTGAAAACACACATGTGCACACGCACACACATACACACCCCACTCCTCACACTAAAAGCCAAGTCTGGGGCCCGGGAGAAGTTCCTCGGAATGTACTCCTCAGACTACATGCACTAAAATCGCTGGAAACACTTGCTCGTAACGCAAGTTCCCAGGCCCCTCTTAGATCTAGAACCACACGTTCAGCTTAGTGTTTGCTAAATGAGGTGCTTCGGTCACTGGTGGTATAAAAGGGCAGCCCTGAGTAGTGCAGGAGGGAATGTGCTTCCTTTTTAGAGCCGTCTATGTATTTTAAAGAGTATGATAACACATGGGACAGCATGAGCTCGTATTTCTTCGCTGAGTAGGTAAATGTAACACTAGGCATATAAGAAAGAACAGGAGTTGTTTACAAAAATTATCTAAGTAGGGGCATCTGGGTGGCTCAGTGGGTTGCACGCCCGACTCTTGCTTTTGGCTCAGGTCATGATCCCCGGGTGGTGGGGCTGAGCCCCAAGCTGGGCTCCGTGCTGAGCATGGAACCTGCTTAAGATTCTCTCTCTCTCCCTCTCCCCCTCTCCCCAGCATGTGGGTACGCTCTCTCCCTTTCTAAGATAAAATACAAATAAAAATAAAAATGGCCTAAGTAATTAGATTTGGGGGGGAGGATAAGAAGGCATTAAAAAATCGTAATAGGGGTCCACAGATATTGGAATCCCAACACTCCACTGTGGAGGTGATTGAGCCTATATTTCTCGAAGTTCCCGGGTTGAAAGTTGATGCCAACTTCAGGCTCTAGAAGATGATGCTTTCCTGCTTATTAATTTGTCAAAAGGGAAAATGATTCAGCAAGAAGAGGGCTGTTAGCGTGAGATTCTGTGGCGTGGCTGATACCCTGGGCCCCCGGCATCGTGGGAGCTCCTGGCACTGAGGAGAACTCGCATGAAAAGCGGTGGGTTTTTTTTTTTAATTTTTTTGTTTAACGTTTATTTATTTTTGAGACAGAGAGAGACAGAGCATGAACAGGGGAGGGGCAGAGAGAGAGAGGGAGACACAGAATCGGAAGCAGGCTCCAGGCTCTGAGCCATCAGCCCAGAGCCCGACGCGGGGCTCGAAATCATGGACCGCGAGATCGTGAACTGAGCTGAAGTCGGACGCTTAGCCGACTGAGCCACCCAGGCGCCCCTTTTAATTTTTTAGTGTTTATTTATTTTTGAGTGAGCGAGAGAAAGAGAGAGACAGAGCGTGAGCAGGGGAGGGGCAGAGAGAGAGAGAGAGAGAGAGAGGGAGACCCAGAATCCGGAGCAGGTTCCGGGCTCCAAGCTGCCAGCACAGAGCCCAATGTGGGGCTCGAACTCACAAACCACGAGATGGGGACCTGAGCCAAGATCGGACGCTTAACCGACTGAGCCACCCAGGTGCCCCATCATGGAAAGTATTTTTTGATGGAAAAAGGGAGCAGGTACAAGAGGAATCTTTCCCAAAACCCTCACGAGGATCCCCAGAGCTCTGCTCTTCTGGTCAATGACACCGGTATGGATGGTCGCTCTAAACGCTCCCTAGAGAAGCCAAAGTCTAGAAGGAAAACCTTCAGGCACAAAAGACCGAGGAAAGAAAGAGTATGTTCTCTTCAGTCCCACTCCAGGTCTCAAAAAAAATTCACTCACTCACTCACTCACTCACTCATTCATTCATTGTTCAACAAATATATGCTGAGGACCCACTATGTGCTAGGCATTGTTCTAGGTCCAAGGGATCTCACGAGGAGCAAAGTGATGAGGGTCACGCCTTCGGAAAGCTCCTGGCGGGACAAGGGTGACAAAATAGGTTGGCACACATAAACCAGGTAATAGGAGATAACGTGTCGCCCGTGAAGGAAATGAGAAAGGTGGCATGATACGGTACCTGGGATAGCTTTCTTGGGAATGGCAGTCAGAGGAGGCCATCCGGAGGAGTGACGGGGCAAGTGCTCCCGGAAGAGGGAATTGACAGGGGCAAAGGCCAGGCTGCGAGTGTGGCTGGAGTGCAGAGAGGGACGGGATTGCAGAGGGAGCCGGCCAAGGTATTTCCCAGACAGTGCAGAGGCATTGGAGGGCTCTGGCCGGGGGAGGTTAAGGTCGGAGGGACCTATTTGAATGTCCACCTGGGGCGGCAGGTGGTGGGTCGACCCTGGCCCAGCCACCGCGGCCTCCTTGCTTTTTCCCAAATGCCTCGGACGCGCTCCTGCCCCCGAAGCTTCGCACACACTTTCTTCCTCCAGGGATCCTCTTGTCCGAAAGAGCCACATGACTTGTCCTCGCTTCCTTCGGGTCTTGCCTCCCATGTCTCTCCGTATCAGAGAGGCCATCTTTGACCACACGATCCTTAAAAGTACACCCTGTCCCCGGAGCTTCCGTTCCCCATTCTGCTGTATTTGTCTCTGTAGCACTTAGGTATTACACAGCAGACATATGTTGACGTGCTCGTCTTCCCCCCGTCAAATGTAAACACGTCTGGTACATAATAAGTACTCAATAAATATTTGCGGAATGCACTGAGTGGCCGAGTGCCCTCGCCGGTCAATTACCCTCTCAGAACCCAAGCCCTCAAACGGGCTTCGGAGTATCCACTCCAAAGGGGACGCGTCGCCTCTCGTCGGTTTACTTATTAATAGTTTATGCATTCACTCGTGATTTAAGAAATGTTTTATTGAGCATCTATCTCTACACCAGGCGCTAAGCTGAAATCCAATGGCTAGTCTCCGGGGCTGTTTGTCCTGCCCTGATTTGCCCTTCGTGTCTCTGAGAGCAGGTCCTTTTTAAAGACCCTTAAGCCATCTAAACTGGAATCAATTTCCCACTGGGACTCTGACCCCTTGAGGGGCCACACCAATTCATAATTGAGAAAAAGGTCATTGTTTCCATCCCTTCGGGCTGCCCTAACAAAAGTGTCACGGCCTGGGGGGCTTACAAACAACAGAACTTTACTTCTCACAGTTCTAGAGGCTGGGAGGCTGGTGCCAGTATGGTTGGGTGAAGGCCTTCTTCTGGGCCACAGCCTCCTCCCAGGGAAGAAGGGGCCAGGGAGCGCTCTGGGATCTCTTTTAGAAAGACACAAATCCCAGTCAGAAGAGCTCCTTCCTTATGAACCAAGCACCTCCCAAAGGCCCCGCCTCCTAACACCACGACATCAGGGATTAAGATTTCAACATATGAGGGGCGCCTGGGTGGCTCAGTCGGTTCAGTGGCCAACTCTGACTCAGGTCATGATCTGGTGGTTCGTGAGTTCCAGCCCCACGTTGGGCTCCCTGCTGACGGCTCAGAGCCTGGAGCCTGCTTTGGATTCTGTGTCTCCCTCTCTCTCTGCCCCTCCCCTGCTCGCTCTCTCGCTCTCTCTCAAAAACGAATAAACATTAAAAATATTAAAAAGGGACACCCGGTTGGCTCAGTCGGTTAAGCATCTGACTCTCGATTTCGGCTCAGGTCGTGACCTCATGGTTCGTGGGTTCGGGCCCCATATCGGGCTCTGTGCTGACAGTGCAGAGCCTGCTTGCGATTCTCGTTCCCTTTCTCTCTCCTTCTCCCCTGTTGCCACTTTCTCTCAAAATAAATAAACATACCTGTTTAAAAAAATTTTTTTAAAGATTTCAACATATGAATTTTGGGGGTAGGATACAGCATGCAGAACACAGGGGCCGTGTATATATTTTTTAAATTATATAGGCATATATAGAAATACACATGCATAGATTACATATTATTTTATATCTACGCCCCCACCCCACCCTTCTAGTATTTGGAAATACCACACTGGCTGGACGGATGACATAACCCCTAAGGAGCTCATCCCTTGGCCCATGGCCCACCTTTACAGCTATGCCCCCCTCCCCTGTCCACCCTGCCGCGGCTGCTATGATGCTGTGGGACAGCATTGAGAGCACCCACACACGGTGCCCCACAGAGCTTTCTGGACGCACCTACAGCTCCAGAGCTCATTGTCTCTTGTCCTCCGCCCACAGCAACAGCTGGGCCCACACCTTGGAATCAAAGTGGTCAGTTTCCTTCCAGCTTCTAGATTGCAACGTGTCCTTAGGCCTGGGGAGGAGGCTGGCTGTGCCTAAGATAAATAGTTGAATTGCAAAATGAACTCTCAGCCCCTGGGGGCTGAGGGGTTGCTGGGCGCATTCATTCAACGTTAGTCACAGGCCCAGAACACGGTGACAGGCTCTGTGCGGACCCAGAGGTGAACTGGCCAGACAAGGACGGAGGCTCTGAGAAGCTCTGTCGGAGACAGCGCGGGGGTAGGATTTGCACACGCAAACTGCTTTGCTGAGCCCACGTCTCTTGGCAGGGGTGGGGGGACGAGCTGCGTGTAGAAGGACAGTAGGGTCTCTCCACCTCGGGATGGCCAAGAGACCCAAGTGAAGTTCTGCAGAATCAGGAAGGTCCTGGAACAGCCTCCGAGGCCTATCATCATCCAGCCAGGAGATCTCTGTCGCCTGGTCGGCTGCTAATTGTAAGACGTTTGTTCCTACGCGGTGGCAAGGGGAGAGCAGAGCGATCCCACTGCAGAGAGCGCGGTTAGCATGGTTAATGACAGGAGCACTGGCAGACGACTAATGGAGATCCAGAAAGTTGCCAGCAATGAAAATGGGTCATATGGCTTTACCGGTGTCCTTACTGGGGAGCTGGTTCAAGGCTGCCTCACACCTCCCCCCGCACCTTATCTCCCATTTCCATCATGTCCACGATTGCAAAACAGGGAAGGTGTTATCACTCTCATCTGCCTGTGGCATCTGATCATAGATATAACTGAACAAATCAGTTTGCTGACTGCAGCCAGGTGCCTGGAAGCTGGGTACAGGGTGCCCAGTGGCAGGGCGGAGCCCGGAATACCAACCCCCTCCCCGGGGGCGATCCAGAGAGCAGATTAAGAGGGCTGGTTCCGGTAGTCACAGGCTGTTCAGAAACTCCCTGATGGTCACAGGTATAGAGAAAATTCCCACCCTCCCGCGTCAGTTGGGGCAATGCCTCAGGTCATAGCTGGGGAAGGAGAACTTGGAAAAGAAAATTCAACGGTAGGTGGGAGCTCTGGAGCCTGTGGAAAACCTTGGAGGCTTAAAGAGGTGGTGGCCATTGTGGGCAGGAGCAAAGACCAGGGCCCAAACAATGGCCTCTCCTGAATCTTTGTGGCCTCTGTCATTTATTTCCCAGAGCAGGTGAAATTTAAAAGGCCACAGTGGCAGATAAAGAGATACAGTCAGGTGCGTTTCGCAAAGCTGGTGACTTTTTGAGCCAAGGGACAGGAGGAAAGGAGGAAAAATGATATTGACTCAGCAACTGGAGGTTAAAAGTAAATACTGTCAGTGTAAATAATTAGGCTTTTAGAAAGAGCATTTCACGCAGTTTCCATGGGCACCCATGGGAGCCGGGAAGGGGAAAACAGAGTAAGCAGAAATGGCTGAGGGCACCTTTCTCTTTTCCATTCCATCTTTAGGGCCTGATAAAAGGCGCTAAGGAGAATGGAAAGGGTGGCTGGGGGCAGGGGGTGGGGGTCCAAGGACTCCCTGACTTGTCTGCAAATTTTGCGTGTACCCTGGGCACAGGCACATTTGTCTGACCTCTGCGGGGGCTGGCGACCTTCTTCCTAAAGATTAGAAAACCACGTCTCTAAGAGATGTAGAAATGAACTACACGGAGGCAGGGGGAAGAAGCGTTGAGATCCGCGAGGGCTGGGATGGCCCCTATTTTAATTGCCACCAAAAGCCACGTAACACAGAGCCTGCCCCGGAGAAGGCAGCGTGCAGATGCCTGAGGTAGAAACAAAGAAGCAAACCCACTCTGGGCTACCTGGCCCGTGGCACTACCAACCATGTCCTGGGCAGCTCCTGGGCCCAAGCACTTTTCACCCCTTAACTCATTCCCTTCTTCCGGTGACAGTGCAGACGAGGAGCTGTTAGCCCATTTTACAGGTGAGGGAACTTGGCCTTTAGCCAGGTAGAGCGCCTCGCCCCGGGGCCACCCTGCAGGATTTGAACCCAGAGCCACGTTCTCCAAAGGTTACAGTCCTCCACAGCTGAGGAAGAGAGCAGTACTGGGTGCTTTTTGAGAGGAGGTTCCGCAAAGTCCGGGCCTTCGGGAACACAGGCCCAGAAGCTCAGCCTGTCAGACAGGCAGGTGGCCACAGGCCCAAGGCCCAGAGAAAAAGCCCATTCTGTCTCCACTCGACCTGAGGCCTTCAGGAGAAAGCCTAACTGTTTCTGGAAATCTCTCTCACACCTGGCTAAAGCCACTCAGGGCACAGCTTAAGGGGACTGGAGCGTGCCCTGGGGCTTCCCAAAAGATGCCCCAAGGTGATCACGATGATGCCAGTGATGCTGTGACTTCCAATTAAAACCACAAGACTGGGGATCAACTGTTGTGCCCGGCGCTGGGGGCCATACTCTCCCACCATGGGGGCCGCTCTGAAGTCTCACCTTGAACTTTCTACTTGCCCACTTAATGGAGAACCCCTCAGGAGCAAACCAGGCCAGGTGCTTCATTTAGAAGCACCTGGGTGGCTCAGTCGGTTAAGCGGCCAACTTCGGCTTAGGTCACCATCTCACGGTCCGTGAGTTCGAGCCCCGGGTCGGGCTCTGTGCTGACAGCTCAGAGCCTGGAGCCTGTTTCAGATTCTGTGTCTCCCTCTCTCTCTGACCCTCCCCTGTTCATGCTCTGTCTCTCTCTGTCTCAAAAATAGATAAATGTCTAAAAAAAAAAAAAATTAGAACCAGACAAGAGGGAGGGGACCATGGCGGAATTGGGTGGTTTTCGCCTCCTAAACCGCAGGGCATGAGTCACTGGGCTATAGGATTCTCCGTGGCTAATGGGGCCTCGGAAGGCCTGCATCCTCTCTCCTCCCGCCTCCCACCCTGCACACTCACACCGGATCCAGTCCCCATGGTGGCTGGGGAGGTGGCAACTGGAGGGACACACATACGGAGCTGAGAGGACCGGGGAGTGTCAGAGGATAGATAGTGGTCCCACTGGCCTTATCGTCCTGGGGAAGCACGGTTGCCCCACATCCAGCCTCTGTTCCTTCCAGGCCTGAGTGGGTATCCACAAATGCAGGTTTGTGGAGAGAACCAGGTGGCCCATAGATGAACACTTTGTACTCAATGTATATATGTATATACGTATATATATACATATATATACGTGTGTGTGTATATATATATATATATATATACGTGTGTGTGTATATATATATATATATACGTGTGTGTGTGTGTGTGTATATATATATATATATATATATATATATATATATATGTGGTTTGTGAATGTGACTCGGGAAAAAGACATTCAGCCCAGCCCATATCTGACCCATGACTGGAGAGGGAGCCTGTTTCAGAGCCCAGAGCCAGGCGGCCTGGATTTGAAACAGAGTGACCTGAGGCAGGTGACTTTACCTCTCTGTGCCTCAGTTTCCTCATGTGTTGAGTGGGGGCTAAGTTACTCAGTAGGACTGGCCTCAGGGAGTTGATTAACCTAGATTAATGTATCTAAAGTGCTTGCAACAGGGGCGCCGGGTGGCTCAGTCGGTTGGGCGTCCGACTTCAGCTCAGGTCACGATCTCGTGGCTTGTGACGTCGAGCCCCGCATCGGGCTCTGTGCTGACAGCCCGGAGCCTGGAGCCTGCTTCGGATTCTGTGTCTCCCTCTCTCTGCCCCTTCCCCAGCTCTCTCTCTCTCTCTCTCAAAAATAAATAAACATTAAAAAAAGATTTTAAATAAATAAAGTGCTTACAACAGCAGTGGCCTATTGTACGTGTTCTCTTATCAAGTGAGTGACACTGATCATTACTGATCACAGATGACTGCTTGTAAATAGGCTAAATTCACCAACGTTAGAAAAGCGGTTTAAATGTATATGTGTACGTATGCCTGTGGGGTGTGTGTGTGTGTGTGTGTGTGTATGTGACCATAGAGACCCATGCAGGGAGTGGGGAGTGCGGGAAGGTGACGTGTGAACGATCCTCGTTTGGGCAACACTGAGCTTCTGGAGGCTTTCGCTGGTCTGCCTTCCTGCCAGCTCCCGGCTCGGCCCTGCAAACTCCTCCCTGTGTTCTGTGTCCCCAAGGGGCCCTTTACCAAATGCGGCCTGCTCTCCAGGTGGCCTCCCTGCTGCTGGGAAGCACCAAGGGGTGGGGAGAGAGAATGGCCATTGTTCCCCAGCAAGCCCCCCACCCCAGCTTCTCTCTGCTCTACCTTGGCTCAACGTACCAGAAAACTAGAGGCGGCCAGCTGCCTGACGTGACCTGACTCATCTGATGGTAGATGGCAAGAGATTTGTGGAAACCAGCCCTTCCCACTCTCTGCCCACACCTCCAGCCCTGAGAAAACAGTCTGAAGGGCCTCGATTCCGTGGGATCCGAGGCCAAGCCTTGCAGATAGTCGTGGACCGTCTGTGGCCCACATGCCTGCGGACCAGCCCTGCCCAGAGGGGCCCGTGCTCCCTTTCTTCAGCGTCCTGTCACAGCCCCGGGGGGAGGCGGGCCCGGCAATGTCACTACACTCCCTCTGTAGAAGTCCAGGGGCGCCCTAGCGTACTGCCTCCGGGGTCCCCTCTGAAATGAACTTCGAAAGGATTCTGTTTTGCCTGTCAGAACCGAATGTCCTTGGAGGGGAACCAAGATTAACTTGCCTTATCATGAAGTCCGCCTGAGGATCAGCTGGGTCACGTCAAAGCTCCACGGCAGGCAGAGAAATCCCAACCATCCCTGAGCACCCGAGCTGCCCCCAAACCCTTCGGAGGCAGGGCCGGAGGGCTGACCTGCCAGGGACCCCAGTCCTGCGGCCGACGGGGGGTGCTCGGGACCTTCGGGGTCTGTGCGATCTGACCAGCGTGGCCCGGGCCTTCCATAGCCAAGCCCGGACGGAGACCCCTGCCCGCTAGTCTCCCCTGGGAAAGGGAGGGGCTTTAGGGAAACCTTGGGAGCACCCCAAATCCTTTGGAGCCGCTGAAAGGCTACGGGCAAAACCCGAGGCCCGAGCAAGGCCCCGAATACAGTTAGGATGGTGAGGCCTTAGCTGAAGTGGTCAAAGCCGCGAGGAACCAGCAGAGGAATGAACACCCAGAAGACAGGGCCCCCGACGGAGCCCCGGAACACAGTGGATGGCACTGGTGTCTACCCGTCGATCGTGAACAAAACTGGTCTCTTCCGTAAATGAGGCTGGGAAATGCGGTTAACCATTTGTTGGCCGCAATCAAGTGAAATCGTTGCCTACGCTATGCACACACAGAACAAATTCCAGATGCGTTAGAAATGGAGCGGTGGTAAAAATGACACGAACGTGTGTCTCAAGTGAAGGAAAGGAGTCACAAGAGGGCACACGCTCTGTGATTCCACCGACACGAGGCACCCAGGGGACTCCCTTCAGAGACAGAAGGTGCAACGGGGTGGCTGCCAGGGCCTGGGAAGAGCGGGGAAGGGGAGCGTGGAACGGGGGGCAGAGACTCAGTTTGGGCGGATGAAAATATTCTGGAGCTGGATGGTGGTGACGGTCATACACCTGTGTGAATGCACCTAGTGCCACTGACGTGGACGCTTAAAAATGGTTAAGGCGGGGTGGGGGGGATGGGGCGCGTCTGGAGGGCTCCCTCAGTTAAGCGTCTGACTCTCGATCTCAGCTCAGGTCACCATCTCTCGGGTCGTGAGTTCGAGCCCCGCGTCGGGCTCTGCGTTGGAGTGTGGCGCCTGCTTGGGAGTCTCCCCCCACGCCGTCCTCTCTCTCTCTCTCTGCCCCTTCCCTTCTCACACTTCTCTCTCAAAATAAATAAAAACAACAACAACAACTCGTTAAGAGGGCAAGCGCCCTGCTGTGTGCTTTTTACCACCAGTGAGAATAATAACTTCGAAAAGTCACACCTTTAACACTTCTAGGAGCCCAGAGGACAATATGAGACAACAGTGTCCATAATCGTAGGTTGGGGGGAGGCCTTTTTGATGTCTTAAGCGAGATGAAATCTAGAATCCATAAAAGAAAAGGCTGACAGGGTTAATGTCACAAGCGCACTGAGACTGCCGCGGGGTTAAGGAATTTTTAAATGACAATATGGGGAGAAGAAGAGGTTCCTCAACTCAGCCCCCTTCCCAGCGTCGGCCCTTCCACACAATCCTGGTTTCATTATTTTCCTACTTCCCCTTTAAACTCTCCTTTTAATCAACTCAAGTGAGGCATACCTTGCGTGTAACACAATGGCGCCCACCTTAATGTCCATTTCCATGACTTTTGACAAACGTACGTACCCATGTGGACACGTCTACGATCAAACACACGGGTCTCTTCCAGCATCTTCAAAAAGCCCTTTTGGGCCCCCGTCACAACCATCTTCTCCCCTATCCCAGGGCACGGGCGGCCCATTTACGGTCGCCACAAATTTGCCTTTTCGAAGAAAGTCACATCATTGGAATCACAAGCCCCCCATCTTTTGTTTGGAGTTTTCTCACGGAACGCAATGCCCTTGAAGCTTGCCCGTGTGGTCGTAAGCCTTGATATTTTGTTCCTTTTTGTTATTGAGTCTTAGGTGTGGATATGCCACGGTCTGTTTGTCTATTCACCTGTTGATGGGCGTTTGGGGTGTTTCCAATTTGGGGCTGTTATTAATAATACTGCTATGAGAGCTGGCATGTAAATTTTATTTATTTACTTACTGACTTATTTATTTATTTTATTTATGGGGTGGGGAGAGGCAGAGAGACAAGAAGAGGATCCCAAGCAGGCTCCATGCTATCGGCACAAGAGCCTGACGCAGGACTCAAACTCATGCACCGTGAGATCGTGACCTGAGACAAAACCAAGAGTCAGATGCTTAACCACCTGGGCCGCCCAGGCGCCCCGCAGGTAAATTTTGTTGGGCTCAAACTCTCGCTTCTCCCTGGTAAATACCTAGCACTGGGATGGCTGGGTCATGTGATAGATGTGTGTTTTAAGCTCATTTTTAATGTCAATTCATTTTGGAAAACAAACAAACCAACCTTGAAGTCTCTACCATAATTCCAAGGCAAAATCACTTGTCGCAAATCAAAATTCACCGTGATAATGAAAACCTCAAGATTTGAATACGTGTAATCGTATCGGACTTTGTCTGTAAATGCAAGGAGGAGGCAACCTTTTAGGCAAAACAGCGTTCTCGCTTGCCTAAGAGACACTATTGCTTGCCAAAGGCTCTGAGCTTTAGGTCGGTCCCAGGGACTCTCCCGGCTAAAGGGGGAGATTAGCAGGTGTTGAGAGATGTTGAAGATTGGGCCAGGTTGTCTTTGAGGAAGGAATCGACTTATGGATTCAATGTTACTTCATGTCCAGCAGGCGTGGTACCCGGACGGCACGGGGAACTCGGCTTTGGCCACCTCTGATTTTGCTCACCTCTGTGGTCAAGGTGAAAGCTCTTCCAGCTACATATATTCATTTATTGACCAAAAAAAAAAAAAAAAAAAAAAAAATTGCAAAGCCCTTTTTATAGGCCGGGAACTGTCCTAAGCACTTTACAGAGGTTACTTCATTTAATAATAGGGTAGATACACTTTTTATGAGCCGTCGAGACTGTGAAAAGTACACACGGGGGTTCCTGATGAGAGTAAGGTTTTTGACGCAGCTGAGTAGCGTTCCGAATAACGTGCACGTGAGCCCACATGACGTAGCAGAGCCTCTCCTCAAATCAGAAGCCAAGGTCAGAGATGAGCCCGGTCACAGTGCTGTCAGGCGCCTGTTAACCTTCCAGAGGCTCAAATGCTGAGCGCCATAATACGGCAGCTGTAACCCCAGCACTGCCCACAGTTGTGGATCTGGAATCAGATCGAGAGAATCAGATGTGCGATCTTAGGCAAGCAACTTGGTCTCTCGGTGCCTCGGTTTCCCCATCTGTGACGCGGGTACAAGAATGGCACCTGCTCATAGGCTCCATAGGTTAATTGGAAGACCAGCGCATATTAACAAATGAAAAGCGTTTAGCATGAGGCCTGGCAAGTAGCCCTCAATGAATGTCAGCTGTTGTTGTTGTTGTTATAATAATAATATAAAATGCTGATACACAGGGTGTTCTGTGGATAAAGGAGGCTGGGGGTCAGCCCGTCGAGAATGGCCTCTTGTCAGAGAGGCCACAGTGTGCCCGGCACTGTCTCAGGCTCTGGATCCCTAGTGATGGGAAAAGAAAAACAGACCTGGTTCTTCCCCTCATGAAGCTTTCACTCAACGGGAGACTGAAAATAAGCATGAAAACAATAGATAAAGAAGATAAGTTGGGGTTCCAATAAGAGCCATAAGGATGACACTCTAGAACACTCTAGAACACTCTAGAATAATACCCACTTTGGGTTGGTGAGCCAGGGCCTCTCTAAAGATCTATGAAGTTAAGACCTAAATGACAATGAAGAGTCAGAAGAGGACTTGAAAAGAGCGGGGAGGAAAACAGAACGTTGGTGAGCTTTCCAAGATGCAACATTAGTATGTGCAAAGGCCCTGGGGTTACTGGGTTTAAGGGCAGAATAGGTCAGAGGTAAGAGGTAGATGAAGTCCTGATTAGCCAGAGCCTGGAAAGCCATTCAAAAATTTCGTATTGCATTCTGGCTGGAACAGAAACCTTCTCTTTAAAGTATGTGAAGCCGGGCAAAGTTGTGACGTGATTGGATTTAAGTTTCAGAAACACCGCTCTGTCCGCTGTGCAGAGGATGAACCACAGGGCAAGAGCAGAAGCAGGACGCCCAACCTGGAGGCTGTCGCAAGAATCCAGGAGAGATCTTGCTGGCTTAGACTTGGCCGGTCACTGTACAGTGGTGAGAAGTGACCCTGTGCAGGATGCAGTTTGTAGTGAGAGATGACAGACACGTTGATGGATTTGATAAAGGGCGTAAGAGGAAGAAGAGAGTCAAGAAAGTCCCAGGTTTTCGACGTCAGCCACTGGTGAACAGTGTTGCCGCTTCCTAACATGGATGTAAAGACGGGAGGGGAACAAGCACATTTGGAACATCTTAAGCTGGAGGCACCTGCTAGATAACTGCAGAGTAAAGGGAGCCTGGTTTCTGGAGCCCAGAGGAGAGACCCAGACTAGAAATGAAAATTTCAGCGGGAAATATTCCGAAGCTATGGGAGCAGACGACGTCCCCCGAAGAGAAAGAGTGGTTAGAGAAGTGGGGTCAAGCTCTTCAACACTTAGTGGCCCCGTTGAGAAATACGTTCCCCTCCTGGGCATTCCCCCCTGCACACCAGCACGTTAAATGCTCTGATAAGTCCGACATTTAGTAACGAAGTTAAGTCTGTTTACGTTCGCTTAACTTAGGATTCTCCACAGGTATTGGATCATGGGAACCTTTTTACACGGGAAACCGATAAACACGCCGTGGAGCGCCAAGCACACGAAGAACTCAAGTCGGGTCTTCGAGGATGGGTGGAATCAGGGTCATTTATGTCTAGGAGAGCATCACGTACAGGCATCGGCAAACTTCCTGCGTGAAGGGCCGCATAGTACAGATTTCAGGCTCTGCGGGCCGTATGGTCTCTGTTGCCACCATTCAGCTCTGCCGCTGCAGCACAAAAGCAGTCACAGACTATATGCAAATGAGCGGGCATGGCTGTGTGCCAGTGAAACTGTTATTTCCCAAACCAGGCAGCAGGCCAGATGTGGCCCATGGGCCGTGGTTTGTTGACGTCATCCCCTGATCTGAGATAAGGAGATCTAAAGAAGGCAAAAAGGCAGAGAGAGGTGTGGTCCGTAGAAGAGAAAAGGAGGGGGGGGGCGGAATAAGTAGGGAAAATGGGCAGCAGGTGTCTGGGAGAAAGTGAGGAGCTCCTCTGCCTGGAGGTGGGCACCTCCCTGTCAACCTGGGAGGGAGGGAGGTCCCAGGATCCCGCTCTGCAGACAGAGAAGCAGAGGCTCAGAGGTTAGGCAACCTGCCCCACTGAGACCCCAGCCCGTGTCACCTGACTCTGAATCCAGCAGCGGTGACTTCACCACACAGATAACCTGCAGCCAGACTCCTCCTCCCCTCTCCCCACCCCACCCCCTCCCGCTCCCAGGCCCCAACCCCGTGGATGCAACTTCATCCAGAGGCCGCCTCCGCCCTCTGTCCCGCGTCCCTTTCCCAGACTCAGAACCGGATTAAATGGCTGTCCTCGTCCATGCCAGGCTGCCAGCCTCCCCTTGCCTCCCCCGCTCCACCAGACGAGAGATGAAAGGGGAACGAGCCTCACCAAACAGAGAAGAGATGTGAATTAACAAATGCCAGTACCTCCGGTGCCCATGATAGCAAAAAGAGATCCAAGAAAACACTGATATTTATTTATCTGGTGTTTTCTTTCAGATCTAGCAATGTGACAATAACACGTGTCACTGTCAGCCCAAGCCCTGCTGGAAACACCTTGAAAACTACGTGGAGGTTCAGAAAATAAACAGCAGTCGCTCTGATTCCGGTGATAAAATACCAGTGTAAGGAGAGCCTCCTGGGACCCATAATCTGGAATTGTCAGGGGATAAGAATTGTCTGTCTTTTTGATAAAAGATGTCAGCTACCCTTCTGGGTTTTAAGCAGAAAGAAACACTTCTGATTAGGAGACTGCTTGTGTATCATGAAGCCTGTTGAAAGAATCCGTGTGTGCAATGAATGTGCTTTGCCCATCAATGTCCTGGAAATTTCCTTATCAGAAGAAAATTCAGCCAAATCAGAGTTGCAGAAAGTCCACAACTCCAGAGTGCCTCATTTTTCTCTGAGCCCTTGCCTCATGAAGGCTGAAGTTTCCTGATTACCATTCAGTTCAAAAAGGCTTCAAAGACTGCTCCAGAATTGGCAATTTTTTTTTGTTTTAAGGCTCAGCACTAATTAGCCTCACGAAAAATTGTTTTGTTGTTTGTGGTCTGTGGTTGTAATACAGATTGTTTTGCCTTGAAAAATGCTACAATTGCTTTTTTCTCTCTCAATTGAAATTCAACAGGGGAAAAAATAGCCCAATTAGGAATCATCAGTGGACTGCCTCACACATAATAAGTCCCGAATAAATAAATATTTATTGAATGAGTGAATGAGTGAATGAATATTCAACAGCCTTACATCCTGGGACAGGCTAAGGATCCAAAATAAGAATGCAAAGACCCGATGATACCTGTTGATCAAGGCGAGCTAGAAGCCTAGCTAGTCTTATTAATACCCATCAGACTCAGGGAGGCAAATCTTAGAAGACTTAAATATAGAGAACAAACTGAGGGTTGCTGGAGGGGTGTTGAGGGGGAAGGATGGGCTAAATGGGCGATGGGCATTAAGGAGGGCACTTGTTGGGATGGGCACCGGGTTTTATATGTAAGTGATGAACCACTAAATTCTCTTCCTGGAATCATTACTACACTATATGTTAACTAACCTGGATTTAAATTAAAAAAAAAAAGAATTACCAAACTCGATTGACGTTCAGGACACTGCGAAAGGTCATTCATTCATTCAACAAACTTTCATGGACTGTCCATTCTGCTCCCCGGCTTTCTGCAAGGGAGCAGGATCCCACAGGCCGGGACGACCTGGAGCTCATATTCTAACAAGAAGGCCCACCAAATACAAGCACACGCACTGAGAAAGGACGTTTAGGTTTAACACCGAGTGCTGTGATGGAGGTTAGGAAGGGGTTAGCTGGCTCTAGGTAGCGAGGCCTGGAAGGCCACTTTGAGGAGGTGTCATTTAGTCTGAGCCCTGAAGTATGAGAATGCACCAGCTGTATGAAACCGTGGATGTTTCTGGAACACAAAGGAAAGGTTACTCAGAATGCACTCGTTGCCTGTGGCTGCCGTAATAAATTCCCTCAAACTCAGTGGCTTCAAACAAGGGAAATTTATTCTCTCAAGTTTTGGAGGCCACACGTCTACAACTCGGCAGAGATTAAGGTGCCCACAGACCGCATTCCCTCCGGAGGCTCCAGGGGAGACACTGTTCCTGATCTCTCCGTCCCTGGAGGTCACCCCGCGTTCCTTGTCTTGTGGCCGAATCCCTCCCTCCAACCTTCGCCCCTGTCTCCTCGTTGCCTTCTGTGTGTGTGTGTGTGTGTGTGTGTGTTTCTCCCCTCTGAACCCTCACCAGAAACGACTTGAATGTCCACAATTCTGCCAACAGTCTAATTAAGAAAATGCAGCATTTTGGGGCGCCTGGGTGGCTCAGTAGGTTGAGCGGCCAACTTCAGCTCAGGTCACGATCTCACACTCCGTGAGTTGGAGCCCCGCGTCGGGCTCTGTGCTGACAGCTCAGAGCCTGGAGGCTGCTTCAGATTCTGTGTCTCCCTCTCTCTGCCCCTCCCCTGCTCATGGTCTGTCTCTGTCTCAAAAATAAATAACAACATTTAAAAAAAAAAAAAAGAAAAAGAAAATGCAGCATTTTTTTTCTCTCCTGTGCCTCAAAATTCTTCCAGCTTTTACCCACTGTTCAATTCTAAGGCCACCTCCATATTCTGAGGCCTTTGTTATGAGAGCATTCTACTTCCTTGTTGCAAGCTAAAAATCTCTTGAGTTCATCAAGATGTTTGTAGCACAATCTGGCCAGCTCAGAGGCTCGTCATGATGGAACATTTCAGAGGCCTCGTGATGTATTCCTTTAGCACCAATTTCTTTTTTTCACTTGAACCATTTTGTTTGGGAATACACCTGCAGTGTATTACGCTGTTCGGTATTTTCCAAAACAAGTTAATACCCACTACAATTTTATCTGTACTGTTGATGGCCTGGAGTCATTAGGATGAACTTCTATTGAGGCAGGACAGCAAATCTCTGCCTTAAAGGCTATTTTTTTTAATTTTTATTTATTTATTTTGAGAGAGAGAGTAGGGGGGGGGGGTTGGGGAGAGAGAGAGAATTGCAAGCCGGCTTCGCACTGTCAGCCCCGGAGCCCAATGAGGGGCCTGATCCCATGAACCATGAGATCATGATCTGAGCCAAAATCAAGAGTCAGGTGCTTCACTGACAGGGCCACCCAGACGCCCCTACCCTAGAGGCTACTTAGTGTGCTCCTGGGGACCCCCACACTAAATGTTCCCAATCTGCTACATTTTGTGCCTGCAAGGAGAGGTCTCCCAAAATTGCACAGATGACTGATTCTTTTTCCACTGGGTTTTCTCCTATGCTCCATGCACCAGGCTCTTACTCTCATGACCTCTATGTTGGAAATACCCAGACTTTGCCGGAAATTATGCCGTGAAGAGGTGATCTGGGGCCACTGTGATCTTCACCAGACATAAATAGATACGTCACTGCCCTGTTTCCATGTTAAAATCAGTCAATGGTTTCTCACTGCCTTTATGATGACCAGCCACTCCCATGGCCTTAACATGGCCATAAGGTGCAGCCCAGGGTGGCTCTGCTGACTTCACCAGAAACCCCAGCCTCCGTAGTCCCTTATATCTGCCATGCCACTGCCTGCACTGGGCCTTTGCACCTACACTTCCCTCTTCCAGAAGGGTTCTTCTTTCCCCATCTCTCCCCTGTCTGGTGAGCTCTTCTCATGCTTCACGTCTCAGCCCCATTGTCCGTTTCTTAGGGAAGCTGCTCCTGACTCTGGCGTCCAGGTGGTTCTCCCCCCGCAGGCTCCCAAAGCGCTGGGTGGCTCCCCCCTGTTGCTCTCATCACGGAGGCACAAACTTGCCCTTATTTCTGTGATAAGATAACCGTCTCTCTCCCCCGTGGCCTCGTCACTCGCTCCCGAGGGACGGCATTTGTCCTGTTCACCACCACGTCCCCCTTATATTATACTGTTGCTGCTGCAAACCTGGTGAATGAGTGAATGAGGAAGAAATCCAAGTCCTACTAAAGTCCCCGATCACCAGCCGCAAAGAACGACCTCCAAGAGCATTGCCTTTACCTACTTTAAGAGGAGATGAACCACCTTCTCTTCAAAAATCTGTTCTGTTTCTAGGCAAAACTGGGCCCCACCCCCTGTCCAAATCGGTCTCCTACGACCCGGGAAGGCCCATGTCTGTCATTCTGCAAGAAAATGATCTGACTCTTGGCCTCTTGTATGAGCAGGGCACCAGCCCCAGTAAATCCCCGTGCTGTCTGACAAGACCTGGTCTTCCAGCCATGCTCCAAAGGGGACAGGAGTCAAAGAGGAACCACAAACACCATCCCTGACCGCCCAGCAGTGGAAAAAGCATGGGCAGTGTGGCCACTGGCTCTCCGGAAGTGACTTCCTCCAGCAGCCGAGGAGTTGCCTTCCCAGAGTGCTGGGCACAGCCTGATCAGGCCCCAAGCACCATCTCATACCAGCAACAAGGGGGAGGGCTTGGCCTTGTGCATAGGATGGTCCAGCTGTGGGGGACGTGAGACTTGCATGGCTTTGCCCACATCAGCAGTTGTCGGGACTCGAACTCCAGAGCATGGCTGCCCAGATCCCAATGCAACGGTGCGAGCTCTGGCATTTATTCAGCCTCCAGTGTCTTAGTTTCCTCATCTGGAAAACGGGCTTTTAAATTAGAAATACCTATCTTGGGGCGCCTGGGTGACTCAGTCGTTTGAGCGTCTGACTTCGGCTCAGGTCATGATTCACGGCTAGTGAGTTGGAGCCCCGCATTGGGCTCTGTGCTGATGGCTCAGAGCCGGGAGCCTGCTTCGGATTCTGTGTCTCCCTCTCTCTCTCTGTCCCTCCCCCGCTCATGCTCTGTCTCTCTCTCAAAAATAAAGAAACATTAAAAAAGAAAATTTAAAAAAATTACCTTTCTTAAAAGGACATGGTAAAGTGAAATGAGTTGATACAGGCAAAGTACTTAAAACAGGGCCAGCTATTACTGTCATTATTATTATTATTATTATTAGCTATTACTGTTTGTGAGTTGGCACAAACTGTAAATATCATCTCCCCTTTAGCATCAGAATGGTCGTGGCATATGACGAATTCATTAATCTAGTTCTAGGCTGGGGGACAATCCCTGCACATACCAATTTTCAAATAATGCCCTATTTTTCAAACACGTAATATTTTCTAAAGAACACGGAAGGTGGATGGAATGGAACGTCAGCCTCTTCGGTGTGTCAAAAGGACTTTTCAGACCCTACAGGGCTCAGGGATCCCTTTGAAGAGCCCGAGGGTCCCTGTGGCCCTGGGGCGGGCAGCATGGAGGGGAGCGAACCTTGCAGGCTCGGGAACCGGCCTCCCCTGGGTTCAACTCCCGGCACCGCCGTTTGCCAGTTTCCCTGCACTCGCCCACGGAACTTTTCCTGCGCCCGTTTGGAAGATGGGAATGATACTGGCGGTTTTGTCAGGGGGCCGCTGTGAGGCTTTAATAAGACAACTGACTTAAAAGCATTGAGCGTATGTCCCAACGCAGAGTGAAGTCCCTGATAAATGTTTGCTTCCATCCGTAGGATGGGACACAGCCCAACACGGCAAGGCACGGGGTCGACCCGTGGGGGTCGAAGGCGTAAACGACATATGCTGACCTGGAGGGTGTTTAAACCGAAACCCTCCGCCCTCTTATTTTCCCGCCAGTCATCTCGTTCATCAAGGCCAAGTACCCAGACGACGCCGGGTGACGGGGAGTCCGCTCGCAGTCTGGGTTCTGGGTCAACAGAAATTGACGACGCCGGAACCCGTCAATACTACCATCTGCTCTGGACGGAACCGCAGCCCTGCTTGGCCCCGCCAAAGGGGATTCGTCCTTCTGTTCAGTGCAGGGGGGTGGTTTCCACTCTCCTTCTGTGCTCACGTCTAATTCCAGCCCAAGCGTATATACCCGGCTGCCCGCCCCGGACTGGTCCAGCAGCCATCTATCTAGATGAGAAGCAATTTGATAAATTCAAACGGGGCACACTTCCTACGCAATTTATTTAGGTTTAGCAAGTTAATCAGAGTGCACGAGCCCAATTTGTCACCGTGCTGTTTTCTTTCCCTTGCTGCTCTAATTGTATAAACATGCCCAGAGGTCTGATGAAACTTCTAGCACATCAAACAACAAATGGCCCACTTACAGAGTGCGCCGTGGCTATTTTGAAGCAGGGTTTCTCCCTCCTGAGGCTGGAGGTCCCCCCCACCCCACCCCTGCCTGGCCGATGCCCTGGCACAATCAGGTGGCCGATACCTTTGGATTCACCCGCAGATCGCAGAGTCTGGGGCAGGGCAGGCTGGGCAGGGGTGAGGAGGAAGGATGCCGCATCACAGCTGACATGCCCTCTGGGTCGTCCTCTCTCCCTTGGGGATTTATGCAGCAGGGCCAATGGCCACACTCTGGGGCTCGAGAGCCCCATCCCTCCGGGGTCCCGGCCTCTTCCGTCGGGTTGTCCTCTGAACCACTTTCAGCCCCTGATTTATTAAGAGGAAGGTAGAGAGACTTCTATCTCGGTCCCTGGGCACCAATCCGAGGCGGGTACCACCTTGGCAGAGAACCCTTGGGGCCGGATGTCCAGGGAAAGTGAGGGAAACTGAAGCCAACATGTCCACATTTAGTTCTGGAAGTGTGACTTCTCAAGATTTCCTTTTTATTGATTTAGAATTCCCGCCTTTCGGAGATTTCAACCTTCTGTCTTCTCGGGGCCCGGGTTCCCACTTCGCCCTATAAATTTCAGTTTAATAAAGGATGTGTCTAGCCAGGAGACAAAACCTCCTGCGAGACAGAACGCTTCTGTCCCCACCCCGCCCCCAGCCCCATATTTCACACATTTTGTCTCAAGCCACAGATGTTTCCTCTGCCTTATCGGTGCGCTGAAAAGAAATCCAATATGCTGGGCTTTCAAATTTTCCGCCACAGAAACAAAGACGAGGGGAGGGGGAGAGAGGGCATGCTTTGCCCCGAGTAAGGCTGGGAGGGAGATGCAGAGGTGCAGGTGCCCTGGGAGAGTCAACGCGGGGGACCTCTGCTGACCCAGCTCACCCCGCAGCCCCAGCCGAGCGGCGTTCAAGTAATAAATGCTCCACCACACCTGTGGGGCATGGCTACTCATGGCGCCCTGATGTCACGTTCCTCATGACCTTCCAGGGCTCCGGTCATAGGCTGGGCCTGTGCACATGGCCCCCTGGAGAGCCGCCCTCCAGGGCCTCTGCCACTGCCACCTCACTCCCTGGGGATTTCCATCTGCCTGTGATGGTGACTGCACGTCCCCTTGTCTGGGGCCTGGTGTCCCGAGCCGTGGCCCTTCCCACCTTGCCTGGGAAGGACCTTCACCCACCCACCAACCATAAGCCAGTCCCCCGCCCCGCCCCATCCCACTATCTCAGATGTCGCCTAAGCACCGAAGCACTTTACTTAGGGTTTTAACTTGAACGCCCACTGTAGAGTCTCCTGGGAGGCTCACACCCCACCCCCAGGTGTCTGAACCTTGTCACCAGTCACCCAGACCTCAGGCGGGTCCCAGGAGACCCCCACCCCATTCCAGACATTCGAAACATCATCCTGTGGCCAAAACGTCCTAACTGTGTCCCCGCGCACCCCTCCTTCTCTGGCTACGGCCCCTGCCTGAACTCACACACACACGTCTGTTAAGGGCCCAGCATGGGCAGATGCTTGCTTTTTCATAGAGGTTTATTAACGTGGAACAGAAAACTATAGTGGATTTTTCCATTGATAATGGCTCCATAAAGCTCTCCTTTGGAACAAATGTATCTAAATATAGAAGTGAGTCCACGGGGCACCCGGGTGGCTCTGCTGATTGAGCGCCTCGACTCTTGGCTTTGGGTCAGGTCACGATCTATGGTTCGTGGGTTCAAGTCCCTCATCGGGCTCTGCACTGACACGTAGGAGCTTGCTCGGGATTCTCTCTCTCTCCCTCTCTCTCTCTCTCTCTCTCCCCCTTTCTCTGCCCCTCCCACCCTGCGTCTCTCTCATTTTCAAAATAAATTTTAAAAATAAAATAAAATAAAATAAAATAAAATAAAATAAAATAAAACAAATATAGAAGTGAGTCCGTTTACACTTTGAAAAGGTAAGTAAGAGAGCCAGGCTACCTGGCGTGCAGGTGGGACAGTCTGGGTGGGGGCACACTCCTGAGCCCGAAACCCAGCTCTGCAGTCTCCTTACTGTGTGACCTTGGGCGAGTTCCCCGACCTCTCTGCCCCTCCCAGGGTTGCAGTGAGGATGAAGTGAGTTATTAGTGTTCTACGCAAAGTGAGGGCCCTACAGTGTTGTCCCACGGGGGGAGCTCCGGGCCACCCAGTCTCCTTTCTGTGCTTCCGGAGTAATGTTTCTAAAAGCTGAACCTGATCACGCCGCACCCCTACCCAAAACCCTTCCCGTCGCTGGTAGGACGGAGTCTGAACCTCTCACAGTGGCCTCCAGGGGCTTCCCAGATCTGTCCCCGGCCGATTTCTACATCTCCTTGCCCTGGTGCTGCCATGCCAAACTCCCTAATGCACCACAAATACACCTCCGACACTCGTGCCACCGTGCGCTGGCCCGCGGGTGCCTTCCGCCAGCCGCGCCTTTCTCTCGTCTTGTCCAGTGGGCACACCCCTCCTCGTGTTTCAAGACTCGTTTCAAATAGCAGTTCGTTGGGGGATCTTCCTTATCCTTCCTCCCCGGACAGGGTCAGGCTCTCTGAAACAGCAAACCACCACAACAACGACAACAACCACGTTGCCCAAAGTGACTCCATTTAGCATCACAGACAAAAGCGAAACTTACGCAAAGCCGAAACATCTATTTTTGAAATCACAAATGGCATCACGTATCAATAGGGTGAAAAGGTTTTGTTCTGAGTTTCTTGAAAAACGAAAGGGAAATTACCTCAGGTCCATTTACCTGACGTTTAGCAACACTGGGGCGACCGTTAACGACCAAGTTCGGCTGGGGACCCAACAAAGGGCAACTTAAGTTCTTAGTTACAGTTCCGCCCAAAGTGTGCGGTGTGTGGAGGCAGGTGTCCCCTCTGCGTGTGACTCTGAGAGCAAGATGACTTCCAAAGGCCCGTTTTGTGAACACCTCAGAGGCTTTTATTCATTTTCTCAAGACACTCTTGGTGCCACGGTACCGAACGCGTCCGTTCTTCGAAGCACTTAGTGTCTCATCACCGCGGTTGGTCTTGCTTTACCTTGGCCAGGTTCTCTTTGAACAGTGGCTTTGAGAACGGCTCCGAGTATTTCTCCAGGAACCCCTTTGTCAGCGTCCCGAAACCCTGCGTCTTCTGCAAGACCGGGGATTTCAGATCGCGGTTAATTTGAGTGGTGTTAGCTGTGGGTTTTATGATGCTTACAACGCCAGAAAAGGAAAAGGAAAGGAAAAGGAAAAGGAAAAGGAAAAGGAAAAGGAAAAGGAAAAGGAAAAGGAAAAGGTAAAGGAAAAGGAAAAGGAAAAGGAAAAGGAAAAGGAAAAGGAAAAGGAAAAGGAAAAGAGGCCCAAGACAGATTTATGCAGAGCCTGGAGAGGTGTTCCGCGGACATCTGCTTCTCTCCACACCCCGAGACGTCAGGGTCTCCAAAGCTTAGTCCTCAAATGGTTTAAGGACCAAGGTTAAGAGACCAAGGACCTTGGTCTCTCTTTTCTACCTCTTACCATCTCCTGGGTTATAACTGGAATATTGTACACAGGGGCGCACACGAGATGTGCCTTCGGGACCCCCTATTTCCCTTTCTGCACCTGCTCTCCCCACTCCTCTCTCCTTTCCCAAGTTCCCCACCACCCCAACACCCGCAGGCAACTACACACACAGCCTCTCCTTCTTTCTCTCGTTTCCATTTCCAAGCTCTTGATGTGGAAAAAGGCAGTTCTCATAGATTACGTCAGGCAGGAATGGCACATATATTTTAATTATGATGCTAAATCTTATCAATTAATGTGGCTGCCCCAGAGCACTGGGTCAAGGGTCTGAGGCCAAGTACTGTGGTGGGAAAGACCACCATTGTAGAGTCTCCCCTGAGCCCAACGGGAGGGTGGTGGGAATGGGTAATGGGATTCCAAAGCTGGTCCAGGGTGGATTTTAGACCCGTGGGCTCTGTACGGGAAGTGCCCTCCCTCACCACATTCTACAGTCTACAAACCATCAACAGAACCTCTTCTGTAGGCCAGAGCTTAGCCCAGACCTCTGATGAAGGAGCAGCTTGGACCACTCATTGCTGACCAGAGTGGGGGTGGGGTAATGAAGCCTTTTTTTTTTTTCTCCTTTAGAAATACCCACAGCCCCAAGATACTCACCCCTCCAGTCCTCAGGAAGAGTGTGAGCTACGTTTCCCACACTTGCCCACCTAGGTCACAAAGCGGCAAGAGCAAGAAACACCAGAAATGGATCATCAAGAGACATGCCTCCATTTTGGTAGATCTTACTCCCTTTCAGTGGAACAATCCACTCGTTCATTCACTCATTCATTCATTCAGTGAGTCAGATCACCAGTCAACAGTCCTCTGACGCAGAGGGGTCAAAGTCAGCTATATCAACCTAGGGGGCAGAGCTGAGCACGTCAAACAGATCTCTTGGAAGCAATGCCACCTTTATTTTTTAATTCTTAAATTTTTGTTAAGGAGACTTTGGACAAATACAAAAGTTGACCGGATGTAATGAACCTGCACATATCCTTCACCCAAGCCCACCAATATACGTACTGTTAATTACATAAAGAGAACACGAATACATTCATTTGTAAAAATGGTTCTCAAACAGTTGATAATCAAGCTTGGGATCTCCTCCCCCAATCCCATGCCCCTTGCCAGAGGTGACTACTGTCATTAGTTTGGGGAGTCCCCCTCCTGCCCTCTTTCTACAGACTTTCATGCATCCATGTACCTATAAAAATACATGGTATTGCTCTGACTTTGTTCTGTAAGTTTGTTTGTTTGTTAAGTGTTGCATTTATACATGTTTTTAATGTTTATTTATTTATTTTTGAAAGAGAGAGAGAGTGAGTGAGCACAAGCAGGGTAGGGGCAGAGAGAGAGAGAGCCCGAGAGAGAGAGAGGGAAGCACAGAATCCGAGGCAAGCTCCAGGCTCCGAGCCGTCAGCGCGGAGCCTGACGCAGGGCTCGAACCCACGAACCGTGAGACCATGACCTGAGCCGAAGTCAGAGGCCTCACCCGGGTGCCCCATGCGCTGCTCTGGTACATTTTATTCTCTACTGTTTGGAGCTTCCTGCACTTTTTTTTTTTTCTTTTTCACCAACAGAACTTCTTAGAGAGTTTTCCAAGTCTGTACGTAGAGTTCTACCCTTTGCTCTCATGTAGAACTCATGCTAACGAGACAGGACTAAGACATGAAGTAAATCGCGGGGAGGTGATGGCTGCCACAGCACGTCATTTAACCACTGCCCTAGGATGGACATTTCAGTTGTTCCCGGCTGCTTACTGCAATAACATCTTTGCACAGAGTATCCTTAGTTCATATGCAAGTACTTTCCTCGGGGAGACGGCTATCTACAGGTGGAGTTGCTGGGTCAGCGGGCCTGTCCACACAGTTTATTTTTGTTCATGCAGTTTTTTTTAAGTTTATTTACTTATTTCTGAGCAAGGCAGAGAGAGGGGGAGGGAGAGAGAGCTAGCAGGGGAGGAGCAGAGAGAGAGAGAGAGAGAGAGAGAGGGAGGGAGAGAATCCCAAGCAGGCTCCACACTGTCCGCATAGAGCCCGATGCAGGGCTCAATCCCACGAACCCCGGGATCACGCCATGAGCCGAAACCAAGAGTCAGTGGGACGCTTAACCAGCTGAGCCACCCAGGCCCCCCCCCGGGCAGTTTTAATTTTAGTAAATCTGCCAAAGGCTCTCAACCAAGTCATACTGCCCCTAGGACTAACAAAAGTTCACTTTCCCCCTATTTTGCGATACTGAAATTGTTATACTTTAAAATTATGTGCAGTCTGGTCGGCGAACAAATGTATATAATTTAAACTTTAATTTGCATTTCACTCATCACTGGTAAGCCTGAGCTATATGTCCTTTCTTTCTTTTGGCCATTTTTGTTTTCTCACATGACTTAAGGAAGGTAAGGTTATGTGGGGCAAAGTCACGTGGCCTGTGGGAGCTGCCACCAGAGTTTATTTCTTATCTCCCGGCCCCTCTCGTTGCTAGAAACCCTCAGTGATGCTGAGTGTGGTCCCACTGGTTGAGCGCCGGGAGCTCTGTGGCCGGGGGGCTGTACTGGGAACCCTGAACATGGGCCCTGACTTCCAGGAATGGAGGAAATTCCAGAATCTCCTCCATCTTGGAGGAGAAGCTGGGCAGGCTGTGTCCAGGGTCTGAGACCGTCTAGGGAAGAGCAAGCCGAGAGGCCTTGGCTCCCAAGTGTGTGTTTCCAGTCCTGGCCCCTGTCCACCGCTCCTGGGCCCCGTGCTGAGCCATCAAGCCCTCGGACAGCCTCCCTCATTAGGGCCTGGCCCTGCTGGGACCCAGTCATCCCTGGAGAACTGGCACCAGCCCCAGGAGAGAGCACAGCTGTGGAAGAAGCTAATGTTACAGGTAATTTTGGCAATTAAGACTCATGTTCAATTAAATGGATTTATATCATGTTACTTGGGACGCCTAGCAATCTGGGGCGGGTCCCAAGTGGAATTAAGCACGGAGAACTCCAAGTTCCAAGCCCAGCCCCTCCCCAGTCTTCCTGTCCAAGAATATCTTTTCTGTGCCCTGTCCAGGAGCTTACGGCCAGAGAAGTGCCCGACCCAGGGGCTCCCTGTTCCACTCCCCTGAAAATCTACCCAGAACTTGGGCAGCAGGTCTCCTGGGCGTCCTCCCCTTTGCGTCTTCACAGCCACCTTGTGAGGACCCCTCCCCATTTCCCAGATGCGGAGACTGAGTCTGGGCAAGCCGAAGACTCTTATGCGAGGGCACTCCAGGTAACGCAAGCTCAGAGACGATGACTGAAGGCCTAGAGGTCTCTTCCATACACCCGTATTTAACGTTTTTCATCTTCTTTTATTTTGGGTTGGCTTTACCTGGATGTCAGGGGCACCCTTAATGTTTTTCTTTAAGTCACCTCGCTTCTGAAAACTTCTCTACCTCACTCTAGCAGGAATACTCAGGAAGTCATGACTTTGAGGTACAAACTGCATATGTTTGCTTATATGCCCGCGTAACCACGGAATGAACAGAAAAAGCTCATTTTGCGTATCACCCCGAAGTGTCCTGTATGTGGCCAGGACGCCACCTTTGTGCCTCACTGGCCTGCTAGCCCACTGCTTCTTTGGGGAAGGTACCCCTCCCCCTAGAAGCCAGCTCTCCGGTTGGGGGGCTGGGGTTATGAGGGTGTATGAACTCTGGGGTCGGCCTGAAGAAACCCTCGCCTTGCTCCCTTACCATCTTTCTGAACTTGAGCAAACTTCTTAGTCGCTCTGGGTCTCACTTTCTGTGTCCTCAAAATGGAGCTGACGGTAGTGCCCTCCTTTTGGGCCGCTGGGATGATGAAATTAACCGATGCCTGCGAGGAGCGTGGCCCTAGGTAGCTCTTTGGTGTCTGGGAAGGAAAGGAAGCAGGGCGTGGCTTGGTTCCCGCCTCCAAGAGCTCGGGGCGGAGTTCAAGTGCCTGATGGCGAGTGTTCATACCTCTGGGCTGACTGCCGCTCCAGGTTAAGAATGCAGAGTCTTCGGGCAATGGTGAGCTTCTGCTGTGAGCTCAGCCCTCCATTCGGCTACACATCGAGTTCCATCCAGACAGGAAGAGTCAGGGCCCCCGAGCACCTGGTTGGTCCCCCCACCCAGTTGTACGGGGCAGGCAAGGCTGGGAGATGGGAGAGCAGTGGATGTCTCCACAGACCGCACTAAACAACCCAGGGCACATCCATCTGCCCTGGTGGTGGGTTCCTGAGGTTCCCAGGAAGCTGGAACCCCCACATATGCTTAGGAGTGGGGTGCGGGCAGGGCCACATTGTTTGTAGGCTTGGGGCACTTTTACACTTGTGGGCCTCTTCCTCCAGGGAATTATATACATATAATTAGAACTTCTATTTTACAACTGCATTGGTATAAAGACAAATTGAATCCAGGCCGGATTCATGATTATGAATTTATTACTATCATATTCATTTTCTTCTTCTGAGTTTTAAAAAAAAAATTTTTTAATGTTTTATTTATTTTTGAGACAGAGAGAGATGGAGCGTGAGCAGGGGAAAGGCAGGGAGAGAGAGCGAGACACAGAATCCAAAGCAGGTTCCAGGCTCTGAGCCGTCAGCACAGAGCCCGACTCGGGCCTCGAACTCATGAACCGTGAGATGGCGACCCGAAGCCAAGGTCAGGCGCTTAACCGACTGAGCCACCCAGGTGTCCCATTAATTTCCTTTAAAATCAGAAGAAGAGGGGCGCCTGGGTGACTACGTCGGTTAAGCGTCTGACCTTGGCTTAGGGCGGCCATCTCACGGTTCGTGAGTTCGAGCCCCGCGTCGGGCTCTGTGCTGACGGCTCAGAGCCTGGAGCCTGTTTCGGATTCTGTGTCTCCCTCTCTTTGTGTCCCTCCCCCACTCATGCTTTGACTCTCTCTCTCTCTCAAAACTAAACATTAAAAAAAAGAGAGAAATAAACATCAAGAGCTTCTCATGCACCCCTAGCAGTACTGTGGACCTAGCCACAGTGCCTACTGTCCCTGGAAGCCTGTCTCGGGGTATCCAGCCTGATAGCACCCCAGAGGTGTTCCCCAGGGTTGGGCCCGGAAGGGACACCCATGGAGAAGTAGCTCCCAAATTGACTCTCCAGAACTCCAGGGTAAACTTGAGTTTTCTAAACAGTCTACAAGGGGCTGTCCTCACCTGGACGGTAGGGCCAGACCAGAGACTAGAGCAAATGCCCCTGGGGTTCAGATACCAGATTCCAGCTACTCCGCAAATGTCAAAGGTGGAAGGAGAAACCCAAGCAAGGACAGGAGCTTGATGGGCCCTCCAGCCCCAGGACCCAATTTTCCCCACCTTCCCCAACTTTACCTTCCCCACCCCCCAAACTGTATCCCCAAAACAAGTTCAAAATAGCAGGATGAGCCTTTAGCCTGGCCAGCTCTGTGTAGAACACTTTCCTGATTGTTTGAGGCAGAGCTCTTGGTGCAAAATGGCAAATCGGACCCAAGTTGCTTCAGTTAAAAAGGAAGATGCATCGCAAGGCATCAGGATTTCTCAGGGAAGCCAAGGGCTCCATTAGGGGAGACTGGAAACAGGAGCTAGAGAAACATCTGGAGGAGGGCTCCCTCCCTCTCATCTCTGCGTCTGTACATGACATTCTTCTTCCCCAGCAACTGGGCCAGTGGCGAACTGTGACTGTCCTGTGCCTCCCAAGGTTACGAGTTCCCATTTGGGATGAGCTGAGACACCGCAGTGCCGTCCCTCCATCTTGAATTCCTGATCCCCAGCCAATAGAAGCCGATCGGCCCAGCTGGGGTCAAGGATCCCTCCAGGAAGAGAGGGACCCCCAGGGCAAACGGCACTTCTGGGTGCCTTTGTCCTGTCGATGGAAGAGCGATTTCCACCGAGAGTTGCAGTGGCTGGTCCCCAAGGCCCCGGGAGGCTCCCTTAGCTTGGTCCATCGGGTGTAATCCCACAGCTCATCAGAAGCAGAAGGAGTCCAGTCGGGCGGCCAAAATGCATCCCGTCTGCTGGTTGAGTGCAACCACGGGAGAGTGGTGGGCAGAGCCATCTTGAGACAGCTGTCATCACTGATGTTGCTTACAATCCTTCAAACCAGAGTGTGATATTTACCCAGCCGCCGCCCCCAGAGCCTCGCTCACAAACACACAACCAGGACCAGACTGCACACGGCGCTAAGAGCCATAGGACTTGCATCTGTGCCTGGACACAGTGCACTTGCCCCGCTGACAGTGCTGCCTCGTAGACAGCTCCACGGGGCCCCCGGGGGGGGACTCGGCAAGAGGAGCCCCGACCCGGGCCGGGCGGGCCTCAGATACAGGCGGGAGACGGCGATTCCCGTCCAACGGCTCAGCGCTGGGCTGGGGCTGAGCCTTCGAGCCAAGCGAGTCGCGGCCAACATACCAGCGTCCCAGACGCCGAGCAGATGACGCTGCCCCTTTGCCATTTCTCCCAGGGAGCCTGCCAAGTCCCCAGGCCTGGCCAGTGCTGACATTTAAAGCAACGTGTGTGTCAACCATATTAAACAATATCCCAAGCTGTGGGTTATTAAGTGCAGGGCAAACTGACCACAGCAATTAAACCGAGATTAGGGAGTGATAAAGCCAGGGTCCCAGGCCGCAAGCCCTGTAACATACGGCCGCCTCTTACAAAGTGTGAAAGCCACATCACAAACTCAGTGGCCTGGCCCTCCAGGAAAACTCACCCAATAGCCCCAGGACGCCAGCACCCCACCTTTATATGACTCTTCGACCTCCGACCTTCTGGCATTCTCAAGAAGACATAGCCCATGCCCAGCCTCCAGGAATGATTGGGGACTGCCAGGGAGGCCCAGGGGAACAGGTCCTCTGAGCAGCGTCTGACCTTCTGACCTGTGGTGTTCGGATGCTCTCTGCCTTCTCTAAGTCGCTTCCCGATTTGGATGATACACGACGAGGGGTCCGCCTGGAGCTCTGGACGCAGGGAGAAGGTCTCAGGCACGCTGTAGGTACCAGGGAGCCTCGGAGCAGCAGCTGGAGGCCGCAAAGACGGGGCCTGGCCAGGAAAACCCCAGTGTGGGCCAACCCCACATGCCATCAACTGGACAGACCGTAAGATCAGGGGAGGATATCGTGGCACTGAACGTACCCCACACACCTTGAAAGAAGCATGCACGGCCCTTCGAGTCACTGGCTTGAGCCCTCTGGGTCCTACTAACAGCCCATTGACCCGTTCTCCAGACCTTTGGCTGGCCCCGGACATTTAGATACCACCTGGTGTATGGGTGGGGAAAGGGGTGTCCAGAGGAGGCTCTTCTTCTAGATTTGGGTCTCTGAGCCCTCTGAGATCTGCCTTTTCCTCTCAAAGATCTGCCTTTTCCTCTCAGAGGGAGACAGCGGGTGTCACTCTGGAGCCTGCTGCCCCAGGGGCCTCGGTGGTTCGAGGCTCTGTGGTCGAGGGCACAGGACTTGGGAGTCAGACAGCCTGCAAGTCAGACCCTGGCCCCTGCCTCTGGCTCCCTGCACGGCCTTGAGCAAGTGAGTTGCCTTCTGTCAGCCTCAGTTTCCTCATGTACAAAATGGCCCCGTAACAGACTCTCGGAGGGAAGTATATATACATATTCCTAGTTGGGGAAGAATTTAACACACATGGAAGGCACTCTATGGTAGTGGTGGCCATTTATGATAACATTCCAGAAGAAACTGCCATGGAATTTTGTCATTAGCCCTGACCATAACAGGGAGCTTCTGATTCTGGGCTGTCGTATACAATGTTGCCAAAGTATTCCTTCCACCGCCAGTGACCTACTTTGCAAACACACCTGTCGTTGGCTCTTCCTCTGCTCTACCCCACAGTAGAGCTTGAGGGGGGGGGGGGGGTGCCGACTCCGCAGGAGGTCTGTGGATCTCAGGCTCCTATAAAAACTGGCTTCTAAGGCGTTAGCTGGGAGGGACGCCCCGGTGGGAGTCTGGGAGGTGCGGAAAGGGAAAGGCTGGAGTACTTCACCCGGTCAAATCATCCCTCTGCTCCCTGTGTTCAGCACCTCCCCTCTAGCTCTACCTGTAATCAATCCTCTGGCCTTGTTGAAAACACTTGAGGTCCTGGCTGGACCCTAACCCATTCACGCCCCTCTCCAACGTGTCTCTGTTGCACTCAGGGAGGGCAAGGTCCTGGAGAATTTCTCAGGATTTGGACTTTTAACGGATGTGCCAAAATACACCCTCCCGATGGTAAGCTCGAAGGGCGCGGGGACTATCTGGTTAACGCTTTGCGTCCCCGAAGCCCACAGAAGTGCCGACATATACAAGACGTACCCACAAGTGGATAAACTAATGATACGAGGACCCCCTGAATGGCAGCCCCCTTTGCCGGGAGGGGTTCTGTGACCATTGGTGAGTTCGCTGAGGAAACGGTTACACTTCTGTCTCAGCTGTTTATTACTAGAAATAACCACCGATGGTGGCGTTTAGAAGGCTAAAGAAACAGATTCCACTCCAGCTTCCAGAAAGGCCAAAATTGGCCCCTGGACTAAGTCCGATGCAGCTCGGTTAGATGACCTTCACGGATTAATGGACCTCACTCTGTGGCCTAGGTCCTAATTGAGCGCTCTGCCCAACCCTCATTTTCTTTCCTTCCCTTGCTCCTTAAGGGGGGGTCAGCCTGGAAACTATCTTGTTTTATTTCCCATATCCTTATAAGTTGCCCAAAGTCCTTTCCAGTTGGAGACAGATCTGAACAAATGAATGAAAAAAAAAAAAATGTAACCCAGAAATACTGTGGGTTGGGGAGATGGTTGAACCCGCTGCACTGGGCTTATTTGCAAATGGGGCCCCTGAGGTTAAGACGCCACCGGCCAAACGTTTTGAGCATTTTTGGGTTCTGAGTGGTCAGGAAGGATGAGGAATCTCTGCCCAAAACTGAGTAGGTTCCAAACTGTAACAGCCTTGGGTCAACCGTAAAGATGTATATATTTGGCGTCCCTGGGAAGGGGGAAGGGGGATCTTCAGGCTGCCCTCTGGCTTCTCAGCAGTCGCGCCCCCCCCCCCCCCGACCACACTGAAGCTGACTTAGAAGGACTCCAGGCTCTACCTTTACCCTGGATCACAATGTATCTGCCTCTGGAACTACCCAGCAGGATCCTGCTCTCACACTGGAAATCTAACACACTGGACATCTTTTGATACACTAACTCTGCACGTTAGTGCAGAAGGATTTTGCGGAAGGATTCTAGACACTACCTATGGAGCTACGATCTGGGAGACTTCTAGAAGCGACACCTTCCCACTGATGGTCTATTGACTTACCTTCCAAATTGCCCTTCCTGGTTACGGTTCAGCCACAGCAGGACCTTGAACAAGCTACAGCCTCTTCCTGAGCCCTGATTTTCCATCTGTTACTAAGTGGGTGGAATAAAGTGGCCTCTTCGGTCCCTTTAATTCAAAAGTTGACTCTTGGAATCCAAATTTCTTAGCTAGACATTTCCATCTTCCCATAATGCTCCCCTAAACTCAAATTTATTATCCATTACTCCCCCTACAGAAACCAGACAGACCATATAAACAATGCTATTAATAATCCTATAAAATTGCTCGTGTCTTGGTGTTTCTTGAGAACTCACAGTGGGCCAGGCATTTACTTTAAGCACTTTTTCCAGCTGATCCTCAAATGGCACTAACAATATCATTCCCATTTTACAGATGAGGAAACAAGGGCTTAGGTCACATGCTCACACAGCTAGCGAAGGCTGGGGCTAAGGTTCAAAGCCAGGCAGGCTATACCCTAAGACCTGACATTATGCTGGGTAGATTTGTCCCCGGGGCAAGGTCCAGGCACCCTTCTCCCCATATCGATGTGAAAATTAGGCTCAGTGAGGTTAAGTAACTTGGTCAAGGTCATCAAGCAATTAAGTGGCCTCTAAATCACTTCCCTTGGACTCTACCCTGTTCCCATTGGATCCCAAGACCCCCAGGCTGCCCTCTGGCTTCTCGGCAGCCCCTCCCCCATCACCCTGGAGCCGCTTTACAAGTATCTCTCTCCCTCCTTCTCCCTCTCTCTCTCTCTCCCCCTTCCCCCCTACTCTCCCCCCTCCCCTGCCTTTAACTGCCTGAACTGCCTCCCCATCGCTAGGCTGGAAAAGCATCAGAAGACCTGGATAAGAGGAGCAAAGAGGGTCTGGGAGACTCAGCAAAGGCAGCTCTTTTCCATGAAAATAAAAATCAAGAAAGCCAAAGTCTTTTAATCTGACCCAGAAAATAAACTTCCTTTCTTCTGGGCTGGGGCAGTAGATGCCAAGATCCACCTCAGGCCTTTAAAAAACAAAACCAAAGCAAACACTACTAAGCCTTAAACCCCTCTATGATTCCGTTTATAATAAAAACATTGACTTCCCCTCTCCCCTGGTGGGGCGAATTGCTGCGGTTAAAGAATCTGTTTTCGTAGTCAGCTAATTACCCCCTTAAAGGATGGCTGAGGATCTAACTTCCCGCCCTCAGCTTGGCCTCAGAGTTCTCCAGCTTGGCTCCAAAGGGCTGTATGGATGAGAACCAGGCACGAGGGGGGTGGGAAAGGACAGGACAGAAGCCCACAGGACCCCCACCCCCCCCACCCAGAGCATGGGACAAGAGCCCTGGAGGCAGAAAATCTGGCTTCCAAAACTGCCTCTGCCACCTCCTGTCTGTGCAAGTGATGCCACCTTCCTGAGGCTCAGTTTTCTCATCTGTAAAATGGGGACACCAGCGGTGCCACGAGACGTTGAAAGCCCGGGGTCTGGCACCGTGCGAATGTTCAGTAAACACCAGATTGTTGTCTTTTCCCGGGGCAACTTGCCCTTTCCTTCCCGGACTACCCAACCCTGAAGAGCCTGGCTAAGCAGGTGCCTTCCCAGCATGCTCTTGCTCAACCATAACAGCCATAACAACTCTAACGAACATTTAATGAGCTCCACGGGCCAGAATGCGTATTAAGTGGCTGATAGCTGTTACCTTATTTAATTCTAGGAATGATCTTAGTGAGACACATTCTATTATCACGCCCATTTTACAGAAGAAGCCATGGAGGCTCAGAAAGGCTGAGTGAGTCAGCTAGGAAGTGATGCCCTAGAATTAAAACGCAGCCCTGGGATTCGAATGCCCATCAGTCCCATACTGGGAGCCTCCATCGGAGTCTGAAGAATTTAACTCTTCTCGGCTCCCTGGGAGATCGAGGACAGGGGCTTCGCAGAGAAAATCCAAGGCCCTGGGCTGACTCTGGATACCAGACCAGAGGCAGAGGCTCTGTGATCTGTTGAAGTGCAAGTTGGGGTGGAAAGAGAGGGCGCCGGGGCCCGGAGCAGATGCCATTTGATCCTACGTAGAGAGGAGGTCCTTCAATTTCCAGGATGCCCATTTGGAAGAGGAAAGAGGGAAGAGTGGGCAATACCCAACAATTATTTATTAGGAGGGGAGTTAGTGAGGAAGGAAACTGGCAAGGAACAGAGCCACAGAAGAATGTGATGGTCAGGGAGCCTCCTTCAGGGAAGGTCTCTCTGAGAAGGTAATATAGGTGACTCCTAAAGGCAGAGCGAGAATTAGCTGGGGGCAAGTTGGGGACTGGTATTCCAGACGAAGGAATAGCACAGGCAAAGCCACCAGCTCACAAGAACTCCATGCCCGGCTCTTCACTGTGCTTCCCCAACCCCATCAGCCTCTCAGTAGAGATTTCTGGTCTCAAATACGGTTTTGCTGTTGTTTTTTTTCTTGAATACCTCCCTCCTAGAGCCTCTACTCTTTGGGCGTAAGCCAGGCCGGGTGCTCTCCAGACCTGTGCAAAGCTCTGTTCCTGTGGCTTCTCGTTTGCCTCTCCTTGTGGTTTCCTGGATTCCTTATCTTCCTCTCTTGTGGTCTACACCCTTGGTATGGACTGGACTTTGTGTCCCCACAAAACTCCTCAGTTGAAGATCGAACACCCAATGTGACTAGATGGGGGGCCCGTGAGGAAGTGATAAAGGGTAAATGAGGTTGTAAGGGTAGGATCCTAATCTATTAGGGCTGGTGCCCTTCTAAGAAGAGGAAGAGACAGTGAACTTCCCCCTACAACCCGCTGTGTGAGAACGCAGTGAGAAGGTGGCCATCTGCAGACCAGGAAGAGGGCTCTCACCTGAACTCTACCCTGCGAAACCTTGGTCTGGGATTTCCAGCCTCCATAACTGTGAGGGAAAAAAGGATTTCTGTGGTTTAAGCCATCCAGGGTATGGTATTTTGTATGGCAACCCATATACCCTCATCTCATTAAAATACACCTTTCAATAGCCAGCTGGGAGCTTTGGGGGAATAGGGAGTGGTTTTTGTTTTGTTTTGTTTTGTTCTTGTTTTTTGCTTTTCATCACTGAAAAATATTTTGGACAAAGAATTTTCTGGATGTAGAATTTTAGGATGAGAAGAATCTTTTCTCAGAGTTTGAAGGCAGTCCTCCATTTTCTTCTAACTTCCACTGTTGCTGTTGAGAAATCTCATGATCTTCTTATCCCCAGTCCATTAAGGGTGATATTTTTTTTTCTCCCTGAAACCTTTTAAGATCCTCTCTTTATCTTTGTTGTTCTGAATTGTCACTCTAACAGGCCTTAGTGTCAATCTTTTCTCATTCATTGCCCTGAAAAGCCAATGGGTCATTGAATCTGAAGAACTGTGGGCAGTTTTTTTGCATTTTTTTTTCCTTTGAAAATTTCTTGGTCTCTACTTATTATGTAAATTCTTTTTGAACTTCTTGCCTATAGAATGAAGATACATGAATTTGGCCTTTTTTAAAGAAATCTTTTCTCCTGGGGCACCTGGGCGTCTCCGTCGGTTAAGCATTCGACTTTGGCTCAGGTCATGAGCTCGCAGTTAGTGGGTTCAAGCCCCATGTCAGGCTCTGTGCTGACAGCTCAGGGCCTGGAGCCTGCCTCCAATTCTGTGTCTCCCTCTCTCTCTGCCTCTCCCCCACTCCTGCTCTGTATCTCTCTCAAAAATAAATAAACATTTAAAAAACAATTTTTAAAAAAGAGATCTTTTCTCCTAATAGCTCTCTTTTTGTTGCCTTTTTTTTTTTTTTCTAATTTGGTCTTCTGAAAGATTTTCTCAGCATTATCTAGTTTCTCTTCTATTACACGTTTAAAAAAATTTTTTTTAATGTTTACCCATTTATTTTGAGAGAGACGGAGAGAGTGAGCAAGCGGGAGAGGGGCAGAAAGACAGGCACAGAGAGAGCATCCCAAGCAGGCTCTGTGCTGTGAGTGTAGAGCTCGACTCAGGGCTCGAACCCGTGAGCCGTGAGATCACGACGTGAGCAAAAACCAAGAGGCAGACGCTTAACTGACTGAGCCCCCCAGGCGCCCCTACAAGATTTTGTTTGTAATTTTCATCTCTCCTGTAAAGAATCAGGCTAGTGTTTCGTTGCTGTGCGTGAGTCCAGGGACACCAAAGCTGTACAGGGGCCATCGGTTCTGATTAGTATCCAGCACGAACGTAATCTATTCTCCCGCTCAAAAACACTGCATAAACTCTCTTGACACATCCCAGGCATGTAACTTTCAACTTAGCTTTTCCCCAGCATATGCTCCACGGACACCCCTCGCAAGAGGTATGCTTAGAAAAGAGGGACCTGTGTTTAAATAAATACAGGAGATGCGAAGGCCTGTCCTCCACTTTGAGAGTCCCAGAGATCGCTAGCCCGCTAAAAGCATGGAGAAGATCTGCATCACAGTTAGAATCATTTACATCTTCAATCTCGAATTTCCTAAACAAAACACTTTCTTCAAGTAATACCTATGTGGGCTTGAACAACTAGTTCTTCTGAACAAATCTGGGGAATCTGGTCTCAGGTGTGGGCAAAAGGGACGATCTTATCATCATACGATATTGTGGTGTTCCCTCCCAATAATCTCACCACTAGACAGGACGGTAGGTGCAACACAGCAAGAAATTAAGGTGATTGGCAAGTACTAGAAAACCTTTCATGTGAGGACAAGCTAAAACACAAAACAAAGCAAAAAGACTACTAATTCTGGAACAAGGGATGATGCGAGGGGACATAACATCCATGAGTTGGAAAGGTGCTTGCCATATGCTGAGATATGAGGTAGGCAGCCCACAGAGCATGAGGGACGTCGGTTCACCTTCACAGGGAGGACAATGCAGAGAAACTCGTCACCCCATCAAGTTCAAGGAACGTTTAGGCAAATTGGTGGATGTCAGGTTCATAATGGGTTATTTGAGGAGAGCTAAGGATTTGGGGGAAGACAGTATCTCTGACCTTTCGGAAGCTGCCATCACAGAAGGAGATCACTGTGTTCTTTTCTTGGAGTCAACCAGTCACGATTTAGTATGACTTTTCCCCAACGTCCCCAAAGGGAGAGTTTCTCGCATCCCTTAACACCCCGTCTCATGCTATTCCATCATTAATTTAATTGTTAGGAAAGATGATCCACGTGCCCACCAAAACGTTTCATCTCCTTTGCAGCCAGGGGCTGAAAAATAACAATTCCTTCTTTTATTTAGCAATATAAAAGGAGAAGAGAACAGTTAAAATGTGGGGAGGAGGACTTGAGAAACTCAACCTTTCCATTGATTTTCAGCAATCTTCCCAGAGTAACTTGGAATTCTGAGCGTTTTAGCAAAATACGTTTAGCATTCACACATCAAAAAGGAATAGGAAACCTCAGTTTACTCATCTGTCACCTGCAGGTAACCTCTTGCTTTCAGTGATTCCTGAGTGATGCAAATTCTATAAGGATAGTATTCATTCCCGTTTCTACGTCCCCTCTCCAGAGGCCTCTTTCACAACAAGGCACGTCTCAAGATCACCAGCACCAAAAGCCCCAAGTTTCCGGGCACTGTGGCCACACAATAGAAAACTCAAGAGACTCCTCTGTAGGTGAGGATCTCAAGGTCCTCTAGTGAACTTGTTAACTGTCTCAACCTTGACAAAGAAGACGGAGCGTCTAGGAAGGACTACCACCCTGTCATGGAGAAGACATCATCATATCCAATCCATTTCACATTATGGATGCACTGTATATGCAAAGGAACCAGTGAGAGGAAGGAATTTGCCCAAAGGTGCAGTTATTGAGAAACATGGCAAGAGTCGGAACCCTGGATCTCCTTCTGCAGATGGCTCTCCCCATGTCCTTTTGGTCCTCTCTACACCGAACATTCGGTGCCAACCCTCCAGGGGGCGGTTGATGGGTCAGAAGGGCCTACGAAGATTTCTTGATGAAGATCAAATTCCTGAATTTCTAGTCCAGAGAAACAGTGGAAAGCCTATTTTGGGTTTCGAGGCCCTTTGTCTCGTGTATGTTAAGAGTTAAACCTTTGGCCGGTGCAGAGCGTTCCAGCACACAATCCCCGACTGCCTGGCAAGACCCTTCCAAATGCCCTCCTTAATTATGCAGAAAGCATCTTTCTTGCCGGGTTGCCAAATAATATTGCAGGAACCAAAGCAAAGCTGGGGTTCGTTTTCCTCTCTTCTCTTGACTGCACGCCCTTGGTTCGCTTTTAAATTTCTCCATTCTCTATGGCTATTGGCGACCCTGGATTAGTAATGCTAAAAAATTTATCTTTACAACCTATTGTCTTAGGTAAGATCGTATCAACAGCTCCAGATGGACCAATCTCTAAGAATAATTTCACTTGCCCTTATCATTGACAGGAATCACATTTACATATTCTACTGGTGGGCGAGATAATGCAGAGATGATTAATGTCCCTCGATGTACAGATACCTGTAGACTGTTTGATCAATGTCTCCCCAAGAAAGTGTCTTTCATTCTGGATGCTCCAAGTCTGAAAACGTGCTGTGATTTATGTAACTAAATGTTTGGGGTCGGCAGAAGCTGCAAGCTCTGTTCCCCGCGTCCCCGTCACACTAAAGAGAGGTCACAGGAGACTGGATTAGTCATGTGGAGAAAAAGTCTGTGGGGCGCATGTGTGCGTGGGATTGCAAACATCCCCTTAAAGAAAGAAACAGAATCTTCCCCGGACTCACTCCTCCAGAGGCTCATCGGTCTGATTCTGTGTGTCGTGTTAAAGTTGGGCTGTAGTCTGATTTATTTCACACATTTGTTAGCCAGAAATATCTGGCTTCGCCAAGTTATCCCTTAGAGAGGCACCGGGGCCAGCTAGAATCATGGAACAAAAGGCATGGAGAGAGGTTAGATATTGTGCATTGTTTTCTTAATCCTTCAGATTTACTTAAACATTTCCTCTGAGATGCCTTTCAAGATTATTCAGAGTTGAGGTACCAGTGCTTGGAGTCGGGATGGCAGAGGGGTTAAGTACGGAGTCCGGAGGCAGCCCGAACTGCATTAAATGCCAGCTCTTCCGCAAGTTGGGTGACTTTGGGGCACGTCCCAAGCCCTCTTGTGCCTCAGTTTACTCGTCTGCAACCTGCAGGTCGCAACTGTCAGTGCTCGTAGGGCTGTTAAATAAGAACCCATCTTTAAAGCGCTCAGCTCAATGCTTGGCACTTAGCAAGAATTCAATAAATTCCAGCTGTTGTTAGTGTCGTTATTAATTCTAAAAATAGCTTGTTGAAATGTCTCACGCTCAGGCGTGTCTCGTGTGCACTTCACGCAAACAATGAGGCTTTCTTCAGGTACTGCCTGGCTAGGTTCCCCCTGCAAGGAGATCTATTTTCCATTGGAAAATATTTTTAAGGAAATTATATTCAATTCAAGTGCATTTACATAATAATATGCATATCTCAAACCTGACTAAGCCAGGCTGCCCCTAGCTGTGGGAGCTGAGGAGGCCATATTTAGGAATACAAATTACTTCTGGAATATGTTTCTGTGCCCTGGACCGTTCCCAAGGAACACACGTGGGTCATGATTAAATGGCAAAACTGGAAGATGTTAGAGGAATTAAGAAAGAATATCCAGAACCACATAAGGTGGCCAAATCCAGAAGTCGGAGTTCAGAGAGGATGAGCGAGAGTTGAGAGTGGTGGGAATTTCTCAAAGGAAAGTGTAGTAGGTCCCGGGAAATTCATTGGAACCATGCGTTCATTCATGCATTCATTCGTTCAACAAAGATTTAGCAAATGCCAGGTATAGTTCTAGGTATTGGGATAATGTAGGAAATAGGTCACGCCAAGTTTCTGCTCTCATGAGGTTTACATCCCAGCAGAGAGAACAGACAGGACACGCATGACAAAGGTCATGTCAACCAAGCATAGGGCTGTAAGCAAAATGGAGGCCAACTTGTTTCTCCCTCTCAGGGCAATGAAGACACGCGCCACAGAGAAGCAGCTCACAGACCTTTGAGGAGCCTGCGTTCCACTCTCCACTGCCTGTCCTGTGTGACTTCGGAAAAATCACGCCCTCACTGGAACCTTCTCTTTAGAACGTGATACCCACAATTCCAAGCGTTCGATGTGAATCCTTAGAAAGGCAGCTGGCACCCGTTAGACAATCTAGCCCGGGTTGGGCCAACACCCAATATGTCTGCTGCTGGGTCCCCGTTCCGAGCCCCTGGCAGGCACCCCCAATCCACCATTATGTGGCCCTCAGACACAGTCGACTTCCAGGCAGATCCTGTCACTCAGTCCGAGTGGGCATTAGCGGCTCGGCCTCTGGCCTCTGCACAAGGAAACAGTGTGAAAATCTAAGAAGATACGGGCTTTCCTTGCTCACTGACACAATCAGAAGATGTATTTCCCGAACCACACAAGAGAGACCGCTCTATGGTGATGTGCATCATATCCAAGCTTGTCCTTACAAACAGCCACTTTTGTCCCTTTCCACGTCTCCCTTTACCCACCAAAGGCAGCACAGGGCTCCCCACCTGCAAGACTGGATGCTGTGGCCTGGCCCCTTCCTCAGGGCCACACAAACACCCTTCTCTGAATGTTCATCTCTGAGGAAGCCATGGATGGGCTCTGGAGTTAGACCAACCAGAGTCTAACTCCTGACTCCACCCCTTGCCAGCTAAGTGACCTCAATCTCTCTAAACCTTAAGTTTCATTCTATGGAAAATGGGGAAATGCAACTTAGTATTTTGAAAGCCTTGTGAATAGTTAGCTCTCAATATTTGTCGTCTATCTGTTAACAAGGAAGAAAGAAAGAAAGAAAGAAAGAAAGAAAGAAAGAAAGAGTAAAGAAAGGAAAGAGAAGGGAAGGGAAGGGAAGGGAAGGGAAGAGAAGAGAAGAGAAGAGAAGAGAAGAGAAGAGAAGAGAGAAGAAAAAGAAACCAAGCTGCAAAAGAGTGTCTCTGGGATGAAAATGCCGATTACCTGCTAAATAATGCAGAGTGTTTGCCCTTTCTGACTGTGAGGGTTTAGAAAAAGGTTTATGTGATTTTGCATTTTTCTCCAACTGGGAGAGAGAGAGCCAGGAGGGAGGGTGGCAGGAGGGGGATGGGTCTCTAGCAAACACACACACACACACGCACACACACACACACATTCAATAAATGGGAAAATTATTTAAATAAGCAATCCTGAGGAAAAAAATATGGGAGCCAATTTTATTCATAAAACAACTGATTTACAGCTTTTAACTCAAGCCTCTGAGATCCTATTTATTATTCAGTAAAATATTCGAGATTAATAAAGGTATCTTTAATACTAATATAGCAGCAAGAGCTAATATATGTAAAATAATTATTATGAAAAGTATTATCAATATTTGGGGGAATAATGTACATGCATAATGAATGAATTTTGCCCCTGGGTTTAGGCTTATATCTTGGCCTGATTTTGCATGGAGAAATTCTGCATTATAATGAAAGGCAAAATGATCACACATTATAACTGCGAGCTTTTTTATCACTGCTTAGAAGGATCCTAAAACTGTCACCTAAACAGGAAAAATATATATATATATATTTCATATAAGCATCCATATGGTGAGATTTATCATTCTTTGAGTGGCGGGAAATACCCAAACACCCAACTGCTTTCAAAATGACAACTCTCAGCCCTGAAGAAGTAAATATGAATTTTTCAATAGCCAAATATCACTAAAAATCTACTAAATTCTCGGCAAAAAGAGTGTCGCTTCATTTTACCGTTTTATTTTTAGGAATCCTGGGGAATTACTCAAATGGCATATACAAACTAAGTCAAAGAATTATTTCCATTCTCGTGAGCCACTGAAGACCTTATAAAATGTAACAGAAGCTCCTTTCCACCTCCACCCTCACGCCAGACTTGTGGAATAAAAAATCAAATTCGATTCAACAAATATATGGGCATTCCTCCTTGCACCAAACCCGGTTGGAAGGCAGAAGGAAAGAGAGAAAAGAAATATTCGCGAATATTCCTTTCCTTCTAGAGCACACAATCCTAAAAGAGAATACGAAAGGGTATCTCAATAATCAGCTGTCTAGTAGTCTCGTGCCTTATTTTACAGATCAGGAAACTGAGGCCAAAAAATGGCAAACTCATGCAAAGCTACACCCCTCCC